>NC_092416.1:6012002-6379502 GCF_040894005.1 Engystomops pustulosus | reverse complement strand
GCACAGCGCATTATACACGGACAATGCACTTACATGCACCAGGAAGAAGAAGGTGAACTCCGGGGACCTGAGCGGGGAAGTGACACATGCAGGATATCGGGCACACGATCTTAGTGACTCCCCGCACAGCGCATTATACACGGACAATGCACTTACATGCACCAGGAAGAAGAAGGTGAACTCCGGGGACCTGAGCGGGGAAGCGACACATGCAGGATATCAGGCGCACGATCTTAGTGACTCCCCGCACAGCGCATTATACACGGACAATGCACTTACATGCACCGGGAAGAAGAAGGAGAACTCCGGGGCCCTGAGCGGGAAAGCGACACATGTAGGATATCAGGCGCACAATCTTAGTGACTCCCCGCACAGCGCATTATACACAGACAATGCACTTACATGCACCAGGAAGAAGAAGGTGAACTCCGGGGACCTGAGCGGGGAAGTGACACATGTAGGATATCGGGCGCATGATCTTAGTGACTCCCCGCACAGCGCATTATACACGGACAATGAAATTACATGCACCCGGAAGAAGAAGGTGAACTCCGGGGAACTGAGCGGGGAAGTGACACATGCAGGATATCGGGGCACGATCTTAGTGACTCACCGCACAGCACATTATACACGGACAATGCACTTACATGCACCAGGAAGAAGAAAGTGAACTCCGGGGACCTGAGCGGGGAAGCGACACATGTAGGATATCGAGGGCAGGATCTTAGTGACTCCCCGCACAGCGCATTATACACGGACAATGCACTTACATGCACCAGGAAGAAGAAAGTGAACTCCGGGGACCTGAGTGGGGAAGCGACACATGTAGGATATCGAGGGCAGGATCTTAGTGACTCCCCGCACAGCGCATTATACACGGACAATGCACTTACATGTACCAGGAAGAAGAAGGTGAACTCCGGGGCCCTGAGCAGGGAAGCGACACATGTAGGATATCGGGCACACGATCTTAGTGACTCCCCGCACAGCGCATTATACACGGACAATGCACTTACATGCACCAGGAAGAAGAAGGTGAACTCCGGGGACCTGAGCGGGGAAGCGACACATGCAGGATATCGGGTGCAGGATCTTAGTGACTCCCCGCACAGCGCATTATGCACGGACAATGCACTTACATGCACCAGGAAGAAGAAGGTGAACTCCGGGGACCTGAGCGGGGAAGCGACACATGCAGGATATAGGGAGCACGATCTTAGTGACTCCCCGCACAGCACATTATACACGGACAATGCACTTACATGCACCGGGAAGAAGAAGGTGAACTCCGGGGACCTGAGCGGGGAAGCGACACATGCAGGGCGCAGGATCTTAGTGACTCACCGCACAGCGCATTATAGATGGACAATTAGTGAACTCTAGTGACTTTGTAAGTAAATGTGTCCCATGGAGATACTTTACTGCTTCTTATTTCTGGGACTGTTTAGAGGGTCACTCTCTCCACATCATCTCACGTGACCACCAATAAGACTTGTCATCTGACCCAGATCCTTAAGTATGTTTCTCCATCAATTCCCATTAGACTCACATTGAATCTTTCTCAGTTGACACATCTGCGTAGCGGCATAGATGTTCTGCAGTCATAGATGGATCTCTACGCTCTCCGGCACCACTAATGTCTACTCACAACAATTTGGGGTAGATTACCTGGATGCCTGACTGTCCCAGCAAATCTAAAGCATTTGTCACCTTCTTCTTGACATCTAACCATTTCTGTGGGCTCACATCCATCTATAGTGTTTGCTTTATGGCAGCTCGGACATAGTGGTCCCCTGGGCTCTCCAAGATCTGGCACTAAAGAATGATGGGAAAACAAATTATCCAAGATTAACCTTGATAACACAGTATTTCATAGCAATATCAGTAATGTGACTTATAGGGGTGTTAACAGAGCCCCCCATGATGTAGCTTCAATGGTTGTTACACTGTACAGGAACATGTCAACCCCCCCCGAGTCTCTCCCCCATTCCCCTCTAACACAGTGGGAGGGGAAAGTGCTCCTGCACAGTGTAACAGGCTGTGAAACTGTAGCATGGACATCCTCTGGTGATGCCCCCAGAGCCCATCTGGCTTATTAGTATATTTTCTACCTTGATAAATATTATCCCGAAGCTTCTATCAATAGAATAATTTTGTATTAATTTAAAGATTTCCATTTAATACTATTTCACTCCCATGTCACACATCCCCTCCTCATTCTCTCTACTTACTCTCATAGGATTTGTTGTTACACAGGTCTGTATCACAGCACTGGACGTTAAACCTAAGAGACACGTTGTTGTTTACCACTCCGTGGGGTATAACATTGCAGGGTATGCCTTTAGCGCAGCCTTTGGATACTGAGTGAAAGGTTTTATCTGCAAAAAAACCACAAAAACTACTTATTGGAAACCATTTGAATAAATTAGATAGAAAGTAAAATTACAAAAAGTAAAGTTGTTATTCTTCTTCTTCCTCTTCTTTTAGATTTACATCTCCCTCTTGCCCCAATGACAAAGGTTTTTTATAGACAGGTAACAAAAGGAAATGGGGTCGGCACTCGCTTGTTCCAATGCACGTGGACTGTTCTTTATTCAACCATGATAAAAAGCACAAAAAATTAGAATAAGAAATAAATCTGACGCGTTTCAGACCTATTGAGGTCCTTAGTGATAGATCTATGATCGAATGATCTCAATAGGTTTGAAACGCGTCAGATTTATCGTTTATTCTCATGGATGTCATTTTTAGTGCTTTATATCATGGTAGAGTAAAGAACAGTCCACGTGCATTGGAACAGGTAAGTGCCGACCATTTCCTTTTGGTACCTGTGTACTGAGTGGAGGGCGTCTCCTGGAGTCGAGCACTTGGGGTCAGAGCAGATCTGTGCTTTTTTTTTTTGGAATTTTTTATAGACTGAACAAGGAACATTCCAGAAAAAGCAGAACTTGATACTCACAATATCTGCATCGCTCGGAGATAGTTACACACCGGTCTCCCTCTGTACAGTTCACTATTTCAGGCTCACAGGTGACATTGTTCTTAGCACGGCAGGAGTAGCACTGGAGAGCAGCGGCTGCAATTACAACACATCTACAATAATATTCCACATAAAGTCACCAGAACATGGACAATATCTGAGAGACAAATATTACAGATACAAGGTCTCAGTCATTGTAATAGTGGGAGAAGTTTCCTGATGAAAGGATTACAGATGAGACATTGAAGTTAGCAATTGTGTTCGGGCCTAGGTCAGGATACTGAACCCGAACCACTGCACTGATCCCACCAGTAAATATGCTGACTCATTTACACCCCAATGCATGGGTATGGCCAATTTGAGGAAGTTTGAGGAGGTTTGTGACGTCATTGAGGAGAAGCAATCCTCCCCCAAATGGGGGAACACTTGCGCAATATTGATTCTATTGATTCTGGTGCCATTTAAAGTGATAACACCCGATCCCGGGTGTTAAAATAGTGAGGAAGGGGGGGAGGAGTTGAGCCACACTCGACAACTGGACTTCTGACTGTTTCAGGTCTGCTCAAAACGAGTTACATACTAAAATCAATGGTACCACCATGGGTACCAACACACCCCATGAATATGTATCTTCTTTATATGAACTGGCAATGAGCAAATCCCCACAATAACAAGATCTCATTGACATCTTCATCCTTCCAACAAAGAAATTGACAATTTTTGTAATCACATAAGTAAAAGTATTTTAGTCTGAATTTAAACATTGGTTGTAACCCATAGCAGGACCAGATTTTGCAGAGTAGAAGAGGATCCAGTAGAGGACATGATCACTGGACTCTTCACCTTTTTTTGTTTTGGTAAACCCTCATACAATGCAACTAATATAATTAAAAATATAGTGTAGAATTTTGTCGAATTAATTTCATCCATTTCAGGCATATTATAGAATTATTTTCATGAACTTAGCGGCTGAATTATAAGACATGAGACTTTAAGAAGATACTCACCAATGGAGAGTGAGAAGGAAGTTAGGAAGATGCTTATTATAACAGGTCTCATCGCTGTTATCTTGGATGATCTCCTATTTCTGAGATGTCTTGATTGAGTAACCTCATGTTGGAGGATAATATATAATGTCTATGGCTGGGGCTGGAGGAGGAGATGAGCTCATGTAGATTCTCAGTCCAGTTTCCACATATTAGTTTTTGCTTCGGGTCAAAAACAACAAGTCAACGGCCCTGACTTTTCATGCCAAGTGGAGGCTGCACTGAGGGTATTTGTTCAGCCTCGGAGGCCAAATCATCTAATTCATGTATAGAGTGAAATATTATAAAAACTAATATGAAGTAGACAATCTTTATTGATATCACATTTATTTAAAATCTTTTAAACTATAATATACACCCAAGGCATGATGGAGCCGCAATAACGTGTAAAACCAATTGTAACATAGGGTAAACAGATGTAGAGATTATATTACTCGGCTCAGATAAGCGACATAACGAGAATATGCACAAAAATACAAGTGAGCAAATATCAAACTTCAACAATAGAGATGAGCGAACATGCTCGTCCGAGCTTGATGCTCGGTCGAGCATTAGGGTACTCGAAACTGCTCGTTGCTCGGACGAATACTTCGCCCGCTCGAGAAAATGGCAGCTCCCGCCGTTTTGCTTTTTGGCGGCCAGAAACAGAGCCAATCACAAGCCAGGAGACTCTGCACTCCACCCAGCATGACGTGGTACCCTTACACGTCGATAGCAGTGGTTGGCTGGCCAGATCAGGTGACCCTGGGATAGACTAGCCGCTGGCCGCGCTGCTCGGATCATTCTGTCTCTGGATGCCGCTAGGGAGAGAGCTGCTGCTGGTCAGGGAAAGCGTTAGGGTGTTCTATTAGCTTACTGTTAGGCAGGAGTGATTCTACAAGAACCCAACAGCCCTTCTTAGGGCTACAATAACGTTATACTTTTTTTATTTTAATTTGCATCTTTTACCATTTTGTGAGGAATTAGCAGGGGGACTTGCTACCGTTGTGTTTAGCTCTTAGTGGCACACATATCCATAGCAAAGACCGAAGTGGGAAAATTCAGTAGGGGTTGGATTTCTATTAGGCAATAACTCAGTGTCATCTCATCTGGCATAGTAGTGTGCTTCCTTTGATACTTGGCTAGAAAATAGCCATAGGAGAATACAAACAGCTTCTTGAAGCCTACAGTAGCGTTCTATATATTTGATTTCTGGTTGATCTGCTGGTGGCTGTAGTTTCTGCAGTGCATGTACTTGCCAATTCTGAGCAATTTGTAGTGAGACTTGCGACCGCTGTGTTCTGCGCTTAGTGGCGCACATATCCATAGCAAAGGCCGAAGTGGCAAAATTCAGTAGGGGTTGGATTTCTATTAGGCAATAACTCAGTGTCATCTCATCTGGCATAGTACTGTGCTTCCTTTGATACTTGGCTAGAAAATAGCCATAGGAGAATACAAACAGCTTCTTGAAGCCTACAGTAGCGTTCTATATATTTGATTTCTGGTTGATCTGCTGGTGGCTGTAGTTTCTGCAGTGCATGTACTTGCCAATTCTGAGCAATTTGTAGTGAGACTTGCGACCGCTGTGTTCTGCGCTTAGTGGCGCACATATCCATAGCAAAGGCCAAAGTGGCAAAATTCAGTAGGGGTTGGATTTCTATTAGCCAATAACTCAGTGTCATCTCATCTGGCATAGTAGTGTGCTTTGATACTTGGCTAGAAAATAGCCATAGCAATAGGATAGCATTGTTTGGTTTTAAAAAATTAAAAAAAAAACAAAAAACACAAAAAAAAAAAAAAAACACAAAAAAAAACAAAAAAAAGTAAAAAAAAAAAAATAAAGTTATAACTCTCATTTTAAAAATGTTTAACCCGAGGGCTAGGGGTAGAGGACGAGGGCGGGGACGTGGGCGTCCAACTACTGCAGGGGTCAGAGGCCGTGGTCCTGGGCGGGGTGAGACACCACCTGCTGATGAGGGAGCAGGGGAACGCCGCAGAGCTACACTCCCTAGGTTCATGTCTGAAGTTACTGGGACTCGTGGTAGAGCACTGTTGAGGCCAGAACAGTGCGAACAGGTGATGTCGTGGATTGCTGACAATGCTTCGAGCAATTTGTCCACCACCAGTCAGTCTTCCACGCAGTCCACCCATGTCACCGAAATCGCCACTCCTCCAGCTCCTGCACCTCAGCCTCCTCCCCCCCAGTCTGCCCCCTCCCAGGAAAATTTGGCATTTGAACCGGCATACTCTGAGGAACTGTTTTCTGGACCCTTCCCACAGTCACAAACCACTTGTCCGGTTGCTGCTGAGCAATTTTCCGATGCCCAGGTTTTCCACCAGTCACAGTCTGTGGGTGATGATGACCTTCTTGACGTAGTGGAAGTGTGTAAAGAGGTGTCCGACGATGAGGAGACACGGTTGTCAGACAGTGGGGAAGTTGTTGTCAGGGCAGGAAGTCCGAGGGGGGAGCAGACTGAGGGATCGGAGGATGATGAGGTGACAGACCCAAGCTGGGTTGAGAGGCCGGGTGAACACAGTGCTTCTGAGACGGAGGAGAGTCCTCGACCTGAACAGGTTGGAAGAGGCAGTGGTGGGGCCAGACGGAGAGGCAGGGCCAGAGCTGGTGCATCAGCGCCACTGTCAACTAGTGAAGCTCCCGTGGTGAGGGCTCTTGCGGCGAGGGCTAGATCTTCAGAAGTGTGGAGGTTCTTTAAGGAAACACCGGATGACCGACGGACTGTGGTGTGCAACATTTGCCAAACCAGGCTCAGCAGGGGTTCCACCACTACTAGCTTAACTACCACCAGTATGCGCAGGCATATGAATGCTAAGCACCCCACTCAGTGGCAACAAGCCCGTTCACCTCCGGCCGTGCACACCACTGCTCCTTCCCCTGTGTCAGCTGCTAGTCAGCCCCCTGTCCAGGACCCTGGCACAAAAACCCCATCGTCGCCTCCACGATCCTCCACAGCATCCACCAGCGTTCAGCTCTCCATACCCCAGACGCTGGAGCGGAAACGCAAATATAGTGCAACCCACCCGCACGCCCAAGCCCTTAATGTGCACATCTCCAGATTGCTTAGCCTGGAGATGCTGCCCTATAGGCTAGTAGAGACCGAGGCCTTTCGCAACCTCATGGCGGCGGCCGCCCCTCGGTATTCGGTCCCCAGCCGCCACTACTTTTCCCGATGTGCCGTCCCAGCCCTGCACCAGCACGTGTCAGACAACATCATCCGTGCCCTGACCAACGCCGTTTCTGACAAGGTCCACCTGACCACGGACACGTGGACGAGTGCTGCCGGGCAGGGCCACTATATATCGCTGACGGCACATTGGGTTAACTTGGTGGAGGCTGGGACCGAGTCTGACCCTGGGGCTGCTCATATACTGCCGACGCCGAGGATTGCGGGGCCTACCTCGGTCCAGGTGTTTCAGGCCTACTATGCCTCCTCCTCCTCCCACCCCTCCTCCACCTCCTCCTCCGAACTACCATCCGTGGGCACGGCGCCATCAGTCGGTAGCTCTAGGCACAGCAGCAGTGCCGTCGCTAAGCGACAGCAGGCGGTGCTCAAACTGCTGAGCCTAGGCGACAAAAGGCACACCGCCCAAGAGCTATTACAGGGCATCACGGCGCAGACTGATCTGTGGCTGGCACCGCTGAACCTCAAGCCGGGAATGGTTGTGTGTGACAACGGCCGTAACCTGGTGGCGGCTCTGCAACTCGGCAGACTGACACATGTGCCATGCCTGGCCCATGTGTTAAATCTGATAGTGCAGCGTTTCCTCAAGACATACCCCAATCTGTCTGATTTGCTCACGAAGGTGCGCCGCATCTGTGCGCATTTCAGGAAGTCCAGCCCAGATGCTGCCACTCTCAGGGCAGCGCAGCGCCGCCTCCAACTGCCCGCTCACCGACTGTTGTGCGACGTGCCCACGAGGTGGAATTCAACACTGACCATGTTATCCAGAGTTTACCAGCAGCGCAGAGCGATTGTAGACTGCCAGATGTCAACTTCCACCAGAACTGGTAGTCAGGTCAGTCAGCTTCCTCAAGTCTACAATGAGGAGTGGACGTGGATGTCTGATATCTGTCAGGTGCTGAGTAACTTTGAGGAGTCAACACAGATGGTCAGTGGCGATGCCGCCATCATCAGCCTCACCATCCCGCTGCTTGGCCTGTTGAAAAACTCTCTGGTCAGCATGAAGTCGGAAGCTTTGCGCTCGTCACAAGAGACGGGGGAAGAATATTCCCTTGTTGATAGCCAAAGCACCCTGAGGTCTGTTTCTCAGCGCATATCGGAGGAGGTGGAGGTGGAGGAGGATGAGGAGGAAGAGGAGGAGAATGTTGGCGAGACACAAGAGGGGACCATTGTTGAGTCCTTCACTGTTCAGCGTGTATGGGCAGAAGAAGAGGAGTTGGAGGAGTTGGAGGAGGAGGAAATGGACAGTCAGGCCAGTGAGGGGAGTGAATTCTTACGCGTTGGTACTCTGGCGCATATGGCAGATTTCATGCTAGGCTGCCTATCCCGTGACCCTCGCGTTCAAAGAATTTATTCCAGCACCGATTACTGGGTGTTCACTCTCCTGGACCCACGGTACAAGCAAAATCTTCCCACTCTCATCCCTGGAGAGGAAAGGAGTGTGAGAATGCATGAATACCAGCAGGCCCTGGTGCACAAGCTGAAACAGTATTTCCCTTCTGACAGCGCTAGCGGCAGAGTGCGTAGTTCTGCGGGACAAGTAGCGAGGGAGAGTAGGCGAGCAGGCAGCTTGTCCAGCACTGGCAAGGGTACGCTTTACAAGGCTTTTGCCAGCTTTATGTCACCCCAGCAAGACACTGTCACCTGTCCCCAGTCTCGGCAGAGTAGGGCTGATCTTTACAGAAAGATGGTGAGGGAGTACGTAGCTGACCATACCATCGTCCTAAATGATCACACAGCTCCCTACAACTACTGGGTTTCAAAGCTGGACATGTGGCACGAACTGGCGCTCTACGCCTTGGAGGTTCTTGCCTGCCCTGCCGCTAGCGTCTTGTCCGAGCGGGTTTTCAGTGCAGCTGGTGGCATCATCACCGATAAGCGTACACGCCTGTCGACTGACAGCGCTGACAGGCTGACGTTTATTAAAATGAATAAAGGCTGGATTTCTCAGAATTTCCAATCTCCACCAGGTGAAGGAAGCTCAACCTGAATAATTGATCCACTCCTCCTCCTCCTCCTCATTTTCCTCCTTCTCCTCCTCTTTGTACAGTAAAGCAGAGGAAACTGGCTATTTTTTGACAGGGCCCACTGGCTCTTGCTATAGTACTTCATGCATTTAATTTTTCTGGAGGGCCACCTACCCGGTCCTCTGTTTGAAACAATTTTTGTGAGTGCCACATACAGGCACTCAATCTATTCCATTTTACTGCAGGGCCACCTACCTGCTCCTCTGGTTTGAAACATTTTTGGGACTGCCACATACAGGCACTCAATCTATTCCATTTTACTGCAGGGCCACCTACCTGCTCCTCTGGTTTGAACAATTTTTGGGACTGCCACATACAGGCACTCAATCTATTCCATTTTACTGCAGGGCCACCTACCTGCTCCTCTGGTTTGAACAATTTTTGGGACTGCCACATACAGGCACTCAATCTATTCCATTTTACTGCAGGGCCACCTACCTGCTCCTCTGGTTTGAACAATTTTTGGGACTGCCACATACAGGCACTCAATCTATTCCATTTTACTGCAGGGCCACCTACCTGCTCCTCTGGTTTGAACAATTTTTGGGACTGCCACATACAGGCACTCAATCTATTCCATTTTACTGGAGGGCCACCTACCTGCTCCTCTGGTTTGAAACATTTTTGGGACTGCCACATACAGGCACTCAATCTATCCCATTTTACTGGAGGGCCACCTACCTGCTCCTCTGGTTTGAAACATTTTTGGGACTGCCACATACAGGCACTCAATCTATTCCATTTTACTGCAGGGCCACCTACCTGCTCCTCTGGTTTGAACAATTTTTGGGACTGCCACATACAGGCACTCAATCTATTCCATTTTACTGCAGGGCCACCTACCTGCTCCTCTGGTTTGAACAATTTTTGGGACTGCCACATACAGGCACTCAATCTATTCCATTTTACTGGAGGGCCACCTACCTGCTCCTCTGGTTTGAAACATTTTTGGGACTGCCACATACAGGCACTCAATCTATCCCATTTTACTGGAGGGCCACCTACCTGCTCCTCTGGTTTGAAAAATGTTTGGGACTGCCACATACAGGCACTATCCAAATTAAATTGTCTCCATAGCAGCCTCCACACGTTGTCTCCATTGCTACCTCCAAAAGTCGTCCATATAGCTGCCTCCATACATCGTCCCTTTATCAAACGAGGTGTGTCAGGCAGAAATTTGGGTTGTTTTCATGGATTCCACATCAAAGTTGTTAACTTTGTCGCCACCCTGCTGTGTTATCCACAAAATATACTGGCAAACTTTTACCATTTAGGGATATTATTTCAGCGCTTCTTGCGCATCTGTTTACATTCCCCTCACCCGGCATATCCTAAACTTATAAGAACGCTACTACACTTGATCTTATACAAAAGGTTCTTAGGAGTGCTGTTTGGGGAGTAGCCTAGAGACAGGGGCTTGGATTGGCGAAAGCTCGTCTGGCAGCGGAACGCCAGCTCCATGCGCATCATGCGCTTCTTGCGCATCTGTTTACATTCCCCTCACCCGCCATATCCCAAACTTATGAGAACGCTACTACACTTAACTTGGTGCAGGCTGGGACCGAGTCTGACCCTGGGGCTGGTCATATACTGCCGACGCAGAGAATTGCGGGGCCTACCTCGGTCCAGGTCTCAAAGGCCTACTATACCTCCTCCCACCCCTCCTCCACCTCCTCCTCCTCCGAATTACCATCCGTGGGCATGGCGCCATCAGTCGGTAGCTCTAGGCACAGCAGCAGTGCCGTCGCTAAGCGACAGCAGGCGGTGCTGAAACTGCTGAGCCTAGGCGATAAAAGGCACACCGCCCAAGAGCTATTACAGGGCATTCCACATCAAAGTTGTTTACTTTGTCGCCACCCTGCTGTGTAATCCCCAAAATATACTTGCAAACTTTTACCATTTAGGGATATTATTTCAGCGCTTCTTGCGCATCTGTTTACATTCCCCTCACCCGCCATATCCTAAACTTATAAGAACGCTACTACACTTGATCTTATACAAAAGGTTCTTAGAAGTGCTGTTTGGGGAGTAGCCTATAGACACGGGCTTGGATTGGCGAAAGCTCGCCTGGCAGCGGAGCGCCAGCTCCATGCCAAGATCCAACTAACATAGTTTTAACTGCAGCACCTTTAATCTACTACTAGTTCACTGCCTCCATACATCGTCCCCTTATCAAACGAGCTGTGTCAGGCAGAATTTTGGGTTGTTTTCATGGCTTCCATGTTAACTTTGTCGCCACCCTGCTGTGTAATCCACAAAATATACTGGCAAACTTTTATCATGTACCGATATTATTTGAGCGCTTCTTGCTCACCTCCTTTGGTTCCTCTCTGCCACCCATTGGTTTGAAGCCTGAGTCCATTTAGGGTATGTCGCCATGACACTCTCTAGCCTGCTGCCGCTGCCTCTGCATGCCGTCCCCTATAGTGTCAGGGTCAATTATTGCATGTTTTAGATGCTATCTAGCTTCATTCTGTCACTCTGTCATGGCCATGCTGTTGCCCATAATTTTGGCATAATGGTGCGATTATGCAGCCTCAGAGGCATCCATGCATGCTGCCCCTGCTGTTTCCTGTCCATTTCCGTGGTGTTTCCATCCTTTTCTGAGGTTCCCAGGTGTTTGGCCAAGCTTCCCTGTGCAGAGCCTTGGTCCCCTTGAAAAATGCTCGAGTCTCCCATTGACTTCAATGGGGTTCGTTATTCGAGACGAGCACTCGAGCATCGGGAAAAGTTCGTCTCGAATAACGAGTACCCGAGCATTTTAGTGTTCGCTCATCTCTATTCAACAAGTATCCAGGTACATAGGGGGTCATTTACTAAGGGCCCGAATCACGTTTTTACGTTGAGTTACCGATTTTCCCTGAATTGCCCTGGATTACCCGGATTACCCGTCGGATTCGGAAAAACCGCCGTATTTAAAAAAAAAATGTGTCCCTTGACACGCTCTTACCTGCACCCAGCCTAGCTTAGTGAACTCCTGCGGACCTCGGCGGATTTCTTCGCAGCAGCGTGGTGGACATCGTGGGAACTACCTTAGTGAATCGCCGGAAGACCTGAATCCTCCACACAGAACGCGCCGCTGGATCGCGAATGGACCAGGTAAGTAAATCTGCCCCATAGTGTCCTTACTTCCAACATGTGCTTCACCTCTGAAAGCTTCATCAGGGGCATAAACATCTGCTTAGTAGACAGGTATGTAAACTGAAAACTCTCCTACTTACCTTTGAGTAGCTATGGGTCCTACTACATAAGCACTAACGTAAGTTGAAATTTTGCCTAAGATGAAATCTATCATGCAAACGGTAGCTTTTCTGCCCCGCCCGCTCGATTCTTGTCTTACTTTCCCTTCCCGCTTTGTTACTGTGATCATTTTGTGACAACTACATACAGTCACATTGGTCTCTAGACAGATGTAATCTCCCTGCACAAACCAGAGAAAGATGAAAGTGGTCTCCGGGCAAACGATCACTGGGACAACCTGCCCTGGTCATCATTCCGAATAGTTATAATTAGAGATGAGCGAACACTAAAATGCTCGGGTACTCGTTATTCGAGACGAACTTTTCCCGATGCTCGAGTGCTCGTCTCGAATAACGAACCCCATTGAAGTCAATGGGAGACTCGAGCATTTTTCAAGGGGACCAAGGCTCTGCACAGGGAAGCTTGGCCAAACACCTGGGAACCTCAGAAAAGGATGGAAACACCACGGAAATGGACAGGAAACAGCAGGGGCAGCATGCATGGATGCCTCTGAGGCTGCATAATCGCACCATTATGCCAAAATTATGGGCAACAGCATGGCCATGACAGAGTGACAGAATGAAGCTAGATAGCATCTAAAACATCCAATAATTGACCCTGACACTATAGGGGACGGCATGCAGAGGCAGCGGCAGCAGGCTAGAGAGTGTCATGGCGACATACCCTAAATGGACTCAGGCTTCAAACCAATGGGTGGCAGAGAGGAACCAAAGGAGGTGAGCAAGAAGCGCTCAAATAATATCGGTACATGATAAAAGTTTGCCAGTATATTTTGTGGATTACACAGCAGGGTGGCGACAAAGTTAACATGGAAGCCATGAAAACAACCCAAAATTCTGCCTGACACAGCTCGTTTGATAAGGGGACGATGTATGGAGGCAGTGAACTAGTAGTAGATTAAAGGTGCTGCAGTTAAAACTATGTTAGTTGGATCTTGGCATGGAGCTGGCGCTCCGCTGCCAGGCGAGCTTTCGCCAATCCAAGCCCCTGTCTATAGGCTACTCCCCAAACAGCACTTCTAAGAACCTTTTGTATAAGATCAAGTGTAGTAGCGTTCTTATAAGTTTAGGATATGGCGGGTGAGGGGAATGTAAACAGATGCGCAAGAAGCGCTGAAATAATATCCCTAAATGGTAAAAGTTTGCAAGTATATTTTGGGGATTACACAGCAGGGTGGCGACAAAGTTAACAACTTTGATGTGGAATGCCCTGTAATAGCTCTTGGGCGGTGTGCCTTTTATCGCCTAGGCTCAGCAGTTTCAGCACCGCCTGCTGTCGCTTAGCGACGGCACTGCTGCTGTGCCTAGAGCTACCGACTGATGGCGCCATGCCCACGGATGGTAATTCGGAGGAGGAGGAGGTGGAGGAGGGGTGGGAGGAGGTATAGTAGGCCTTTGAGACCTGGACCGAGGTAGGCCCCGCAATTCTCTGCGTCGGCAGTATATGACCAGCCCCAGGGTCAGACTCGGTCCCAGCCTGCACCAAGTTAAGTGTAGTAGCGTTCTCATAAGTTTGGGATATGGCGGGTGAGGGGAATGTAAACAGATGCGCAAGAAGCGCATGATGCGCATGGAGCTGGCGTTCCGCTGCCAGGCGAGCTTTCGCCAATCCAAGCCCCTGTCTCTAGGCTACTCCCCAAACAGCACTTCTAAGAACCTTTTGTATAAGATCAAGTGTAGTAGCGTTCTTATAAGTTTAGGATATGCCGGGTGAGGGGAATGTAAACAGATGCGCAAGAAGCGCTGAAATAATATCCCTAAATGGTAAAAGTTTGCCAGTATATTTTGTGGATAACACAGCAGGGTGGCGACAAAGTTAACAACTTTGATGTGGAATCCATGAAAACAACCCAAATTTCTGCCTGACACACCTCGTTTGATAAAGGGACGATGTATGGAGGCAGCTATATGGACGACTTTTGGAGGTAGCAATGGAGACAACGTGTGGAGGCTGCTATGGAGACAATTTAATTTGGATAGTGCCTGTATGTGGCAGTCCCAAACATTTTTCAAACCAGAGGAGCAGGTAGGTGGCCCTCCAGTAAAATGGGATAGATTGAGTGCCTGTATGTGGCAGTCCCAAAAATGTTTCAAACCAGAGGAGCAGGTAGGTGGCCCTCCAGTAAAATGGAATAGATTGAGTGCCTGTATGTGGCAGTCCCAAAAATTGTTCAAACCAGAGGAGCAGGTAGGTGGCCCTGCAGTAAAATGGAATAGATTGAGTGCCTGTATGTGGCAGTCCCAAAAATTGTTCAAACCAGAGGAGCAGGTAGGTGGCCCTGCAGTAAAATGGAATAGATTGAGTGCCTGTATGTGGCAGTCCCAAAAATGTTTCAAACCAGAGGAGCAGGTAGGTGGCCCTCCAGTAAAATGGGATAGATTGAGTGCCTGTATGTGGCAGTCCCAAAAATGTTTCAAACCAGAGGAGCAGGTAGGTGGCCCTCCAGTAAAATGGAATAGATTGAGTGCCTGTATGTGGCAGTCCCAAAAATTGTTCAAACCAGAGGAGCAGGTAGGTGGCCCTGCAGTAAAATGGAATAGATTGAGTGCCTGTATGTGGCAGTCCCAAAAATTGTTCAAACCAGAGGAGCAGGTAGGTGGCCCTGCAGTAAAATGGAATAGATTGAGTGCCTGTATGTGGCAGTCCCAAAAATTGTTCAAACCAGAGGAGCAGGTAGGTGGCCCTGCAGTAAAATGGAATAGATTGAGTGCCTGTATGTGGCAGTCCCAAAAATTGTTCAAACCAGAGGAGCAGGTAGGTGGCCCTGCAGTAAAATGGAATAGATTGAGTGCCTGTATGTGGCAGTCCCAAAAATTGTTCAAACCAGAGGAGCAGGTAGGTGGCCCTGCAGTAAAATGGAAAAGATTGAGTGCCTGTATGTGGCAGTCCCAAAAATTGTTCAAACCAGAGGAGCAGGTAGGTGGCCCTGCAGTAAAATGGAATAGATTGAGTGCCTGTATGTGGCAGTCCCAAAAATTGTTCAAACCAGAGGAGCAGGTAGGTGGCCCTGCAGTAAAATGGAATAGATTGAGTGCCTGTATGTGGCAGTCCCAAAAATGTTTCAAACCAGAGGAGCAGGTAGGTGGCCCTGCAGTAAAATGGAATAGATTGAGTGCCTGTATGTGGCAGTCCCAAAAATTGTTCAAACCAGAGGAGCAGGTAGGTGGCCCTGCAGTAAAATGGAATAGATTGAGTGCCTGTATGTGGCAGTCCCAAAAATTGTTCAAACCAGAGGAGCAGGTAGGTGGCCCTGCAGTAAAATGGAATAGATTGAGTGCCTGTATGTGGCACTCACAAAAATTGTTTCAAACAGAGGACCGGGTAGGTGGCCCTCCAGAAAAATTAAATGCATGAAGTACTATAGCAAGAGCCAGTGGGCCCTGTCAAAAAATAGCCAGTTTCCTCTGCTTTACTGTACAAAGAGGAGGAGAAGGAGGAAAATGAGGAGGAGGAGGAGGAGTGGATCAATTATTCAGGTTGAGCTTCCTTCACCTGGTGGAGATTGGAAATTCTGAGAAATCCAGCCTTTATTCATTTTAATAAGCGTCAGCCTGTCAGCGCTGTCAGTCGACAGGCGTGTACGCTTATCGGTGATGATGCCACCAGCTGCACTGAAAACCCGCTCGGACAAGACGCTAGCGGCAGGGCAGGCAAGAACCTCCAAGGCGTAGAGCGCCAGTTCGTGCCACATGTCCAGCTTTGAAACCCAGTAGTTGTAGGGAGCTGTGTGATCATTTAGGACGATGGTATGGTCAGCTACGTACTCCCTCACCATCTTTCTGTAAAGATCAGCCCTACTCTGCCGAGACTGGGGACAGGTGACAGTGTCTTGCTGGGGTGACATAAAGCTGGCAAAAGCCTTGTAAAGCGTACCCTTGCCAGTGCTGGACAAGCTGCCTGCTCGCCTACTCTCCCTCGCTACTTGTCCCGCAGAACTACGCACTCTGCCGCTAGCGCTGTCAGAAGGGAAATACTGTTTCAGCTTGTGCACCAGGGCCTGCTGGTATTCATGCATTCTCACACTCCTTTCCTCTCCAGGGATGAGAGTGGGAAGATTTTGCTTGTACCGTGGGTCCAGGAGAGTGAACACCCAGTAATCGGTGCTGGAATAAATTCTTTGAACGCGAGGGTCACGGGATAGGCAGCCTAGCATGAAATCTGCCATATGCGCCAGAGTACCAACGCGTAAGAATTCACTCCCCTCACTGGCCTGACTGTCCATTTCCTCCTCCTCCAACTCCTCCAACTCCTCTTCTTCTGCCCATACACGCTGAACAGTGAAGGACTCAACAATGGTCCCCTCTTGTGTCTCGCCAACATTCTCCTCCTCTTCCTCCTCATCCTCCTCCACCTCCACCTCCTCCGATATGCGCTGAGAAACAGACCTCAGGGTGCTTTGGCTATCAACAAGGGAATATTCTTCCCCCGTCTCTTGTGACGAGCGCAAAGCTTCCGACTTCATGCTGACCAGAGAGTTTTTCAACAGGCCAAGCAGCGGGATGGTGAGGCTGATGATGGCGGCATCGCCACTGACCATCTGTGTTGACTCCTCAAAGTTACTCAGCACCTGACAGATATCAGACATCCACGTCCACTCCTCATTGTAGACTTGAGGAAGCTGACTGACCTGACTACCAGTTCTGGTGGAAGTTGACATCTGGCAGTCTACAATCGCTCTGCGCTGCTGGTAAACTCTGGATAACATGGTCAGTGTTGAATTCCACCTCGTGGGCACGTCGCACAACAGTCGGTGAGCGGGCAGTTGGAGGCGGCGCTGCGCTGCCCTGAGAGTGGCAGCATCTGGGCTGGACTTCCTGAAATGCGCACAGATGCGGCGCACCTTCGTGAGCAAATCAGACAGATTGGGGTATGTCTTGAGGAAACGCTGCACTATCAGATTTAACACATGGGCCAGGCATGGCACATGTGTCAGTCTGCCGAGTTGCAGAGCCGCCACCAGGTTACGGCCGTTGTCACACACAACCATTCCCGGCTTGAGGTTCAGCGGTGCCAGCCACAGATCAGTCTGCGCCGTGATGCCCTGTAATAGCTCTTGGGCGGTGTGCCTTTTGTCGCCTAGGCTCAGCAGTTTGAGCACCGCCTGCTGTCGCTTAGCGACGGCACTGCTGCTGTGCCTAGAGCTACCGACTGATGGCGCCGTGCCCACGGATGGTAGTTCGGAGGAGGAGGTGGAGGAGGGGTGGGAGGAGGAGGAGGCATAGTAGGCCTGAAACACCTGGACCGAGGTAGGCCCCGCAATCCTCGGCGTCGGCAGTATATGAGCAGCCCCAGGGTCAGACTCGGTCCCAGCCTCCACCAAGTTAACCCAATGTGCCGTCAGCGATATATAGTGGCCCTGCCCGGCAGCACTCGTCCACGTGTCCGTGGTCAGGTGGACCTTGTCAGAAACGGCGTTGGTCAGGGCACGGATGATGTTGTCTGACACGTGCTGGTGCAGGGCTGGGACGGCACATCGGGAAAAGTAGTGGCGGCTGGGGACCGAATACCGAGGGGCGGCCGCCGCCATGAGGTTGCGAAAGGCCTCGGTCTCTACTAGCCTATAGGGCAGCATCTCCAGGCTAAGCAATCTGGAGATGTGCACATTAAGGGCTTGGGCGTGCGGGTGGGTTGCACTATATTTGCGTTTCCGCTCCAGCGTCTGGGGTATGGAGAGCTGAACGCTGGTGGATGCTGTGGAGGATCGTGGAGGCGACGATGGGGTTTTTGTGCCAGGGTCCTGGACAGGGGGCTGACTAGCAGCTGACACAGGGGAAGGAGCAGTGGTGTGCACGGCCGGAGGTGAACGGGCTTGTTGCCACTGAGTGGGGTGCTTAGCATTCATATGCCTGCGCATACTGGTGGTAGTTAAGCTAGTAGTGGTGGAACCCCTGCTGAGCCTGGTTTGGCAAATGTTGCACACCACAGTCCGTCGGTCATCCGGTGTTTCCTTAAAGAACCTCCACACTTCTGAAGATCTAGCCCTCGCCGCAAGAGCCCTCACCACGGGAGCTTCACTAGTTGACAGTGGCGCTGATGCACCAGCTCTGGCCCTGCCTCTCCGTCTGGCCCCACCACTGCCTCTTCCAACCTGTTCAGGTCGAGGACTCTCCTCCGTCTCAGAAGCACTGTGTTCACCCGGCCTCTCAACCCAGCTTGGGTCTGTCACCTCATCATCCTCCGATCCCTCAGTCTGCTCCCCCCTCGGACTTCCTGCCCTGACAACAACTTCCCCACTGTCTGACAACCGTGTCTCCTCATCGTCGGACACCTCTTTACACACTTCCACTACGTCAAGAAGGTCATCATCACCCACAGACTGTGACTGGTGGAAAACCTGGGCATCGGAAAATTGCTCAGCAGCAACCGGACAAGTGGTTTGTGACTGTGGGAAGGGTCCAGAAAACAGTTCCTCAGAGTATGCCGGTTCAAATGCCAAATTTTCCTGGGAGGGGGCAGACTGGGGGGGAGGAGGCTGAGGTGCAGGAGCTGGAGGAGTGGCGATTTCGGTGACATGGGTGGACTGCGTGGAAGACTGACTGGTGGTGGACAAATTGCTCGAAGCATTGTCAGCAATCCACGACATCACCTGTTCGCACTGTTCTGGCCTCAACAGTGCTCTACCACGAGTCCCAGTAACTTCAGACATGAACCTAGGGAGTGTAGCTCTGCGGCGTTCCCCTGCTCCCTCATCAGCAGGTGGTGTCTCACCCCGCCCAGGACCACGGCCTCTGACCCCTGCAGTAGTTGGACGCCCACGTCCCCGCCCTCGTCCTCTACCCCTAGCCCTCGGGTTAAACATTTTTAAAATGAGAGTTATAACTTTATTTTTTTTTTTTTACTTTTTTTTGTTTTTTTTTGTGTTTTTTTTTTTTTTTTGTGTTTTTTGTTTTTTTTTAAATTTTTTAAAACCAAACAATGCTATCCTATTGCTATGGCTATTTTCTAGCCAAGTATCAAAGCACACTACTATGCCAGATGAGATGACACTGAGTTATTGGCTAATAGAAATCCAACCCCTACTGAATTTTGCCACTTTGGCCTTTGCTATGGATATGTGCGCCACTAAGCGCAGAACACAGCGGTCGCAAGTCTCACTACAAATTGCTCAGAATTGGCAAGTACATGCACTGCAGAAACTACAGCCACCAGCAGATCAACCAGAAATCAAATATATAGAACGCTACTGTAGGCTTCAAGAAGCTGTTTGTATTCTCCTATGGCTATTTTCTAGCCAAGTATCAAAGGAAGCACAGTACTATGCCAGATGAGATGACACTGAGTTATTGCCTAATAGAAATCCAACCCCTACTGAATTTTGCCACTTCGGCCTTTGCTATGGATATGTGCGCCACTAAGCGCAGAACACAGCGGTCGCAAGTCTCACTACAAATTGCTCAGAATTGGCAAGTACATGCACTGCAGAAACTACAGCCACCAGCAGATCAACCAGAAATCAAATATATAGAACGCTACTGTAGGCTTCAAGAAGCTGTTTGTATTCTCCTATGGCTATTTTCTAGCCAAGTATCAAAGGAAGCACACTACTATGCCAGATGAGATGACACTGAGTTATTGCCTAATAGAAATCCAACCCCTACTGAATTTTCCCACTTCGGTCTTTGCTATGGATATGTGTGCCACTAAGAGCTAAACACAACGGTAGCAAGTCCCCCTGCTAATTCCTCACAAAATGGTAAAAGATGCAAATTAAAATAAAAAAAGTATAACGTTATTGTAGCCCTAAGAAGGGCTGTTGGGTTCTTGTAGAATCACTCCTGCCTAACAGTAAGCTAATAGAACACCCTAACGCTTTCCCTGACCAGCAGCAGCTCTCTCCCTAGCGGCATCCAGAGACAGAATGATCCGAGCAGCGCGGCCAGCGGCTAGTCTATCCCAGGGTCACCTGATCTGGCCAGCCAACCACTGCTATCGACGTGTAAGGGTACCACGTCATGCTGGGTGGAGTGCAGAGTCTCCTGGCTTGTGATTGGCTCTGTTTCTGGCCGCCAAAAAGCAAAACGGCGGGAGCTGCCATTTTCTCGAGCGGGCGAAGTATTCGTCCGAGTAACGAGCAGTTTCGAGTACCCTAATGCTCGACCGAGCATCAAGCTCGGACGAGCATGTTCGCTCATCTCTAGTTATAATGTTTAAGTAAAGTTAATAAAAGTAACAGCATAATCACCCTGCATTTGTGGGAGAGAAATTGTTACTTAAATACTGTAAAATCACCTACGCCCTCATTTAAAGGGAACCTACCACCACATCTCCACCTATAAAGGTAGGTCGGGTGCTAGGTGCATCTATAGGATGTGAGGATAGCCCTTTTAAGGGCATGTGCAGACGGCAGGCTACACGGACGAGGGCTGCGCGCCAAAGATTTCTGGTATGAGGATGAAAGAGGCTCCTGGGGTGTGGAGTAGCTGCGCCGTGTAGCCTCAGCTCCGGCTACTCCACGCCCCAGTAGCCTCTTTAGAAAATTTAGATATTAGGGCAATAAAAGTTTTTTAAAAAATTGTGGGTATGTGAGAATTAGCCCAGGTAGATCCATGGTGTTAGGTTCCCTTTAAACTGTTCTTGCCCTATGTGTACATGTGTGTATATATCTATAAAACCACATACACACACATACATTTGTACAAATGACTCTGCATATTGCATATAGATTTACTGCGAGTCACTTCAGGGTAAATCCACAGTGTTATACAATACCATTATAGTATATGGGGTAACAATTTCATACTCACAATGCAGAAAAAAATCTGCATAATAAATGTCTTTTCATTGCGGAGAAAAAAATGTAGGGATTGTGCTCTGTCGCCAGGAAGAATCACGTCATTTGTCCACTTATAACTTTTTTCTCACGCTTGTGGATTAGCTGCAGGGTTAAAGGGTGAGCACTAGGTACATCCTAAGGCCCTTCTGCTAAAGCGGGAAGTTACCCATAGGGCACCACATACAATGTGCATAATGCTCGAATTTTCGGTGAGAAAAGTCCGCAGTCCACGGCTGATGGGGATGAGTGAAACCCGGCCTTGCACCAACTACTCCCGACCCAAGTGGCCCAGGGGTCAAAATAGGCAAAATTCCCAGCTCCGTGCCAGGAATCTCGACTAAATCATAGTTTGTATCTGTTTTCAAGCACCAATCATTCTCCTCCTACCCTTGGACTAATTGTCACTTAGCACAAGAATAACTTGGGTGTCAACTTTTTCAAGAGTAGTCACTTTGAGGGTGTATAATATGTTGGTGGCACACAACATCTGTAACTTCTGTGTAATGCCGGAAACACGGCAACAGGAAAAAGGGTCTCCAAAATCCACAATGCTCCCTCGTCGTTTCAAGTCTTGTGCCAAACACAAACAATGGGGGTCATTTACTAAGGGCCCGATTCGCGTTTTCCCGACGTGTTACCCGAATATTTCCGATTTGCTCCGATTTCCCCTGTATTGCCCCGGGATTTTGGCACACGCAATCGGATTTTGGTGCATCGGCGCCGGCCTGCACGCGACAGAAATCGGGGGGGCGTGGCCGGACGAAAACCCAACGGATTCGGAAAAAACGCAGCATTTTTTAAAAAAAATGTGTCGCGAAAATTGCACTTACCTTCACTAGGTATTGGCTGGTGAATTTTAGGGCATTCCAGCGCGCCTCCGGGGAACTTCAGCGCAGCAGCGCCACCAGGTGGACGTTGGAGGAACTGCCTTAGTGAATCCCGGCCAGACCCGAATCCACCGCAGAGAACGCGCTGCTGGATCGCGAATGGACTGGGTAAGTAAATCTGCCCCAATGTGTAATGTATGAATGAAAATTTCTGGCAACATAATCTTTTCCAAGGACACTTACCATATGTGAAAAAAAAAATTGGAATCCAGATATTTTTTTAAAAAAAAGTTGATTTAAATTTTTTTCACACAATTTTATTCAATTTCTCTAAAAAAAAAAGTCAAAGTCAAAGAGTCCAGATTTCCCCTCATTGGATACCTTTGGGTGTGACCATTTTAAAAAGTAGTTAGTTTGAGGGAGTTTCTAGTGTTTTAGGGCCTTACAATGTTATTTCAAGTCTTGTCCTGATAGCAAAAAAGTTCTACAAATACCACAGATCCACACAGTGTAAGTAAGGGGTAAAGTTTCCAAAACATCTTTATCTTGAATTTTTTATGATCATTTCAATTATTTTTTCCCAATAATTTACAATTTTTTCCCAATAATTTACATTGTTTTTCCTTCAATTTCAAAATGATCCATTATTACATACATTCCCTAATTGCACAATACAATAATAGCCTAAGGTGACTTGAAAAAATATTATATATGTATGTTGAATTAGAAATGTAATAGTTATTTACAGATAAATAAGTCCATTGGTAAAACTGTTAAATTAGCTGGTTAGGGAGGTGGGGGGTAAACACTCCGGTAATGAAGAGGTTAATGGGGTAACATGGAGCATTGTTACTTTTTAGGGAATATTTTTTAGGGAGCTAAAGATGCAACATGAAGCTTCTGTCTGGTATTTGTTGACCAATGAGATTTCAGCTCCTGGCAATGCTCAGATATTTGTCTTCGCCTTGTGCCTTGGATTATTAGACTTGTCCAATGTTGTCTTTTCCTATGAGTGTTGAGTATTTGTGCAGCCTCCGAGGCAGAGCTGTTCCTAGCAATGTGCAGGGGGAGATGACGGCTCTGTTACGGTAAGATGATTCAATTGTTTTCTAAATTGTGATAATAAATTCTATTTTAAAACACAACAACAATTCAGATTTTTGAGAATCCATCCAAACAAAAATTGCACCTGCATCGGAGTCGAACCGGCATCGGGAGTCACGTGGTGTCAGCGGTAATCTACCGCTGAAATCCCCAAGTAACACCAGCGGTTGGAGTGTGCGCCATTTAACTTGCTTTTTGGGGGTCTTTTCCCCACAATCGACCCCCCCCCCCCGCGGGCCATCTTCGAGGGGCGTCAATCACTGTTATGGCAGTCCTGGGGTCCAATCAGGACCCCAGGGTTGTACTCAGGCAGGGCCTGCAAGATCCCGTCTGTGCATGTGCATGGGCTGACACAGCTAATATCATCAGTATTGCAGGGTATTATCATGAACAAGCAATCAGATGATTTCTTGTTCACGTCCCCTGGTGGAATGAATAATAAAGAATAAAAAAAATTCTCAAATAAAAATAAATTGATAAATTAATAAAAATGCCCAAAAGCTCCACAAATATATAAAGAGACACACAAAGTGTAAATGAACGTGTAGCCAACAAAATTTGACCATTCTAAATTTTACCTCCATTTTAATTTAATTACTATGAAGATCTCAAGGGGTTAACAATCTTTCTAAAAGCTGTTTCTAATAGTTTGAGGGGGGGCAGATTTGAAAATAGTATATAAAATAGTATACTTTGCAGATGTGGGCGTATCTCCGAACATATCGGAAGACGCGCGCACACCTGCAAAGTGAAGAATAGTGTTATCTCAATGGGGCACATTTACTTACCCGGTCCAGTCACGATCCAGCGGCGGGTTCTCCGACGCTGATTCAGGTTCTGCCGGGATTCACTAAGGTCCGTGCGCCGATATTCACCAGGTGTCGCTGCTGCGCCGAGGTCCGCTGGAGTTCACCTGCTTTTTTCTGGTGTATGTGAGTGCTTGATCTTGCGACACAAATGGCTTCTTAAATTCTGCGGTTTTTCCGAATCCTTCGGGTTGTCCGGTGGCCACGCCCCCGATGTCTGTCGCGTGAAAGTTGGCGCGATTGCGCCAAAAATTGATCGCGTGCGCCACAATCCCGTGAAATACAGCGCAAAGCGGAAATATTCGGGAAAAACCCGACGGATTCGCAGCTGCGGACCCTTAGTAAATGTGCCCCAATGTGTTCTAACAAGCAAAACATCAGGAAACATCTGGAATATTTTATTAAACAATAAAAACACTGTTCTTCACTTAATTTAATGCTCGATCGTGAGCAGGGGAAATACTCGTCCGAGTAATGAGCCGGTCCGAGTATGCTAATACTCCACCGAGCAGTATACTCGCTTATCTCTAGTAAGGATCCATTCAGATACTTTACTGCTGAGTGTGAACTTATTGGGGGAGATTCATCATTGGATTTTTTGGTAATGTTTGGTGATGTTTTGGCGCAGTTGTGGTACAAACGCTGTGTTGCGACTTTCAATTGCAAATTAACATAGGACAGTGCAAAGTCCCTGTAAAATAGACCCTGCTTGCGCCAAATTCATTACAACTCGTTTTCACAACTCGTTACTGAATTCGTGATTTGTGATTTGGTGCAAAGTTTCGCTTAGGCGCAAGTTTTGGTGAAAATGACTTCAATCAACCCCTGGCGTAGAAAGAGGACAAAAACCACTAGCAAATTTATCAAGAACAATTGTTCTTCAGAGGGAAAAAAAGGGCTTTTTGTGACAAACGCAAAAAAAAAAAAAAAAAAAACAATACCAAAAAATAAAACAAAACCTAATACAACAACATATATATAAACTCACTTGATAATTTCAGATTTAACAAAAATGGAATTGATATAGACAACCAAGTCCAAGAGAAATTATAATGATGAATTCCCCCCAATGTGTTTAATTTTTTTAAGCTCCCCAGCACCATCAATGGTGGTTTTTAACTACTAACGACAGGTTACGACAAATTACCTAAATGCTTGATTGTCCTATAAAATTTGAACTTACAGTATATATATTAAAATTACATTATAACTGTATGTTATATGACCTGACATCCAAAATAGTCCCTTCTGTGTGTACATAGCCCCCCCTCGAATATTCTGTATTTACATCAGAGATTTGCTTTCTATACAACTACAGTATATACTTGTGTATAAGCCAAGTTTTTCAGCACAAAAAATGTGCTTAAAAACGTCCCCTCGGCTTATACACGAGTCTATTACAAAACCCACTTAAAAAAAATAAACTTATATACTCACCACCCCCCCCCCCCCCCCAATGTCGGCACGGCTCCCCGATGTCCCCGATGTCGGCTCATCCCGTCTTCTTTCTTCTCCGAAGCTCTTCTTTTTTCTTCTTTCTTCTGTCATGGACGCGGCCATGTTATCTTCCTGGCCGGGGCATACTACGACGTCAGCAGTGGCAGCGTCATAGATGCGCCTGCTGGAGGAAAACATGGCTGCATCCATAACAGAAGAGAGAAGAAAGAAGAGGAGCCGCGGGGAAGAAAGAAGACGGGGCGCGCCAACATCGGGGACATCGGGAAGCCGCGCCGACATCGGAGGGTGAATATATACGTTTTTTTTTTTAAGTGCTGGGGGGGGCAGTCTATATACTACTAGGGGCTGGCTGTATACTACTGGGGGCAGGCTGGCTGTATACTGCTGGGGGCCGGCAGGCTGTATACTACATGGGGGCTGGCAGGCTGTACACTACATTGGGGCTGGCAGGCTGTATACTACATGGGGCTGGCAGGCTGTATACTGCTGGGGGCTGGCTGTATACTACTAGGGGCTGGCTGGCTGTATACTACTAGGAGCTGGAAGGCTGTATACTGCTGGGGCTGGAAGGCTGTATACTACTGGAGGCTGGCAGGCTGTATACTACTGGGGGCTGGCAAGCTGTATACTGCTGGGGTCTGGCAGGCTGAATACTGCTGGGGGCTGGCTGTATACTACTGGGGGCTGGTTGGCTGTATACTATACTACTGGGGCAGGCTGACTGTATACTACATGGGGACAGGCAGGCTGTATACTACATGGGGGCAGGCTGGCTGTATACTACATGGGGGCAGGCTGGCTGTATAATACATGGGGGCAGGCTGGCTGTATACTACATGGGGGCAGGCTGGCTGTATACTACATGGGGGCTGGCTGGCTCTATGCTACTAGGGACTGGTGGCTGTATACAACAGGGGGCTGGTGGCTGTATACTACTAGGGGATTGCTGGCTGTATACTACTGGGGGCTTGCTGGCTATATACTGGGGTGGGGGGGGGGGCTGTGACCAATGCTTTTCCCACCCTTGGCTTATACTCAAGTCAATAGGTTTTCCCAGTTTTTGGTGGTAAAATTAGGGGTCTCGGCTTATACTCGAGTATATACAGTACATATGGGACCTTTGTATGCACAAGTGGAGAAATTCCTCAGTCTCGTCCTATTGGTTCATTTTATATAGGTGAATATTTACCTGATTTTAATAGACAAAATAAAAGTTGTATTTTATCTACGACCAAATGTATTTTTCTTTCCCTTTCCCAAATTGCCAAATATGGAAGAAGCCGAGATACAAAATATATGACAATATCCTTATTTTATTTTCAAGAAATCTTAACATTTTTACGTTCACAATTTTTCTAAAAAAAAAAATTACTCAGCTCTGATTGGCTGTAGCCTACAGTAGGAGGAGCTTATGAGTGCACTGAATACTTTCTTTTAATTAAAGGGAACCTGTCACCACATTTGCACATATACAGCCAGTGACAGGTTCCTATAGAGCTCTAATAACTGACTGACACTTTTCTTTTAGCTAAAAATTGTTTTTGTTTTATCTTATCAGAGAGGGAGTGTCCTTCTCAGCCAGCCCCTCCCATCTAATTCTCCCCATGCCCTATGCCTCCTTACTGGTCACACTTCATGTCATGTGACCAGAGTGACATCATCTCAGATACTTTAGACTCTTAATAATAGCAAACTGTACCCCACGCATGTATCTGACCACATGAAGTCCCAGCAGTGATTTCATGTAATCACATACATGGTGTACAGTTTGCTATTCCTAGAAGGCTGAAGGACCTGCAATGATGTCACTGGTCACATGTCATGAAGGCACTGTGTAAAAAGATTGACACAATACTTCCCATCTGTACATAGAGCTTTATATGTCTGTAGCTAATATTATAAGACAGTCCCTAAGTACAAGGAGGCAGAAATGGGATTTGAAGAGACACAGAGCTGTCAGTCAGAATAATGGGGCGTGGCTCACTCGTATCTCTGACTCTTTTTCTCTTTCCATCTGCCAGAGTAAGACAAGCTGATTTGCATATCAGAAAAATGGCTGTAATTAAGGTACAGTACCCCACAGGTAGCTAATTTTAAGGGATATGGGGATGACTTGTAACCCTTTATCAACAGACATTGTTAGTAAGGGGGGGGGGGGTCAAAATCTGGTGACAGGTCCTCTTTAATGTTAATAATAAGCCAGTATACAAGAAACTCTTGAGCTCCCTCTTGTGGAGACTCTTTGAGGCTTCAGAAATAAAGCTACCAATGTGATATAGATATTTGTAGAATATTTATATATTTCCCCTTATAAAATATTTGGTTGAAGCTAAATATAGATTCTTTATGCTGTCATTGTAAAGTAACAGACACTTGGATTCCTCGTCCTCCTCTTCTTACATCAGAGTTTTGTCTGGATCTGTGCACTCAAACACTGATTGTTGAATTGTTTCCAGGGCAACGACCCTCTTCAGATTAAACCTGCACTCCATGGGGGTTATGCATCCTCTGATTGAGTAACTCATTACGTATCCATCTAGAAAAAAAAAAAAATCATAAATTATTTTTGGGAAGAATATCTGACATATGATAATAGCGATCAGAGATGATTTACAAACTATAAAATGATAGACTCCTAATAATTGGGACCCCATGTGCAGGAAAGTAACCGGGGTCTCATCATCGAAGCATCAAGAACTGATACAGACGTTCTTAATCCATCTCCGGTTATGTCAACGTAAAGGAATTCAATTTAACATAACTATAAATTGCCTAAAACCCCATTTTATCCCTGACCCTGCACCAACAGACACTTCACAAGGGGGCGCCTCACAGTGGGGCACATTTACTTACCCGGTCCATTCGCGTTCCAGCGGCAGCTTCTCGGACGAGCGTTCGGGTCTTCCGGCGATTCATGAAGGTCCTGCGCCCGATGTCCACCTAGTGTCGCTGCTGCGCTGAGGTCCGCCGAGTTGCGTCGGAGCTCACTGATCTCTTCCTCGTGCATGTGAGTATGGCCCGTGCGACCAATTTTTTGTTTTAAATGCGTTGGTTTTTCCGAATCCGTCGGGTTTTCGTTCGGCCACGCCCCCCCCCCCCGATTTCCGTCGCGTGCATGCCAGTGCCGATGCGCCACAATCCGATTGCGTGCGCCAAAAACCCGGGACAATTCATGGAAAATCGGCGCAAATTGGAAATATTCGGGTAACACGTCAGGAAAACGCGAATCGGGTCCTTAGTAAATGACCCCCCCATGTGTTAATGGGACGTTCTGCAGTTAACGAGCAATAAAAATAATTCCTATAGCCTCATAAATGCTACACTGCTGGGTGAGATTATTTACAGATTATTTCTGGGACTGTTTAGAGGGTCCTGGTATTAAATTTAGTGCAGGGAAGCATCTAGATTCTATTTGAAACTCTTTGCTGTTCCTGCTGCGTGCTCTACTCCAGAGCTTTGTGCTCTCCCTGCTGTTCTCAGCTCCTTAGCTCTCTGCTGTCTCTGCTGTGATCTGTTCCTGAGCTCTCTGCTGTCTCTGTTGTGTTCTGCTCAGAGCTTTTTTCTGATGTGCACTGCTCCTAAGATCTGCGCTGTTGCTGCTGTGATCTGCTCCTGATCTATCTGCTGCCCCTGCTGTGCACTTCTCCTGAGCTCTCTGCTGTCCCTGCTGCGCTCTGCTACTGCAATCTCTGCTGTCACTTCTTTACTCTTCTTCTGAGCTCTCTGCTGTCCCTACTGTGCACTTTTCCTGACCTCTCTGCTATCCCTGCTGTGTTCTTCTCCTGAGCTCTCTGCTGTCCTTGCTGTACTCTTCTTCTAAGCTCTCTGCTGTCCCTACTCTGCTCTACTCCTGGGATCTCTGCTTTCCCTGATGAGCTCTACTCCTTCCCTGATGCCATGCTGTGCTCTTCTCCGTGCTGCCTCTGCTGTGCTTTGCTCCTGAGCTCTCTGTTGTCCTTGCTGTGCTCTTCTTCTGAGCTCTCTGCTGTCCTTAATGTGCACTTCTCCTGAGCTCTCTGCTGTCTCTGCTGTGCTCTGCTACCAAGCTCTCTGTTGTCCCTGCTGTGCTTTGCTCCTGACCTCTCTGCTGTCCCTGCTGTGCTCTGCTCCTGACCTCTCTGCTGTCCCTGCTGTGCTCTGCTCCTGAGCTCTCTGCTGCCACTGCTGTGCTCTGCTCCTGACCTCTCTGCTGTCCCTGCTGTGCTCCGCTCCTGACCTCTCTACTGTCCCTGCTGTGTTCTTCTCCTGAGATCTCTGCTGTCCCTGCAGCACTCTTCTTCTGAGCTCTCTGCTGTCCCTACTGTGCTCTGCTACTGAGCTCTCTGCTGTCACTGCTGTGCTCTTTTCCTGAGCTCGGCTACTCTACACATTACCATTTCTTAAAGTAAAGAAGCCTTCTTTCCCCGATTAAACCTTATTTTCTCCGCAGAGAGGCAGTGTCCTCTTGTGTCTTGATGTGATTTAACCTCAAACAACTTTCCACCATATTTTTTGTATGAACCATTCAAAAATGTATATAAGTTAATCAAGTCCCCTCTTAGTTCTCTTTTTTAGAGACTCAATAAATCTAATTCTTTGAATCTTCCCTCATAACTGAGACCCTCCATACTCCTTATCATTTTTGTGGCTCTTCGTTAAACCCTCTCCAGCTCCAAGACCTCCTTTTTATCGACCGGTGCCCAGGATTGGACGGCATATTCCAGGTGAGGTGGAACCAATGCCTTGTACAGTGTAATATTACATCCCTATCCCCAGGGTCCAGACCAGTTTTGAAACATAATGAAATACTGCTAGCTTTAGAGGCAGCTGACTGACATTGTGCTGTTATTTCATCTATGATCTCCTAGTCACCCCGGTCCTTCTCAACAAGGGACTTTCACAAATTTATTATCATATGGATTTCTATGCTTTTCGGCATAACCAATGTTTTTGGTTTCGAGCAAATTACCTGGATTCTTGACTGTTCCAGAATATTTAATACATTTGTCACTCTTATTTTGGCATCTAATCTTTACTTTGGCCTCACATCCATCTACAGTGTTTTCTTTATAGCAGCTTGGACAGAGCGGTCCTTGGGGCTTTCCAAGTTTTGGCACTAAAGAATGATGAAAAAACAAATTATACAGGATTTAATAGTCATTTCACTGACTTATACATTTCTATCACCACTGATGTAAGTCTAGTCCTAGCCCACGACTAGATCTGGTGCAAGAAGCTGAGGGCTTCCACTTAATGGCTGAGGGAGTCACTTGAAATTGAAAAGTGTTTTTTTTCAACTATTGAGGAACAAAGAGAATAACTGGACCAAACAGTGAAAGACTTAAAAACAATGGCTTTAACAAAAGGGTTCAACTTTACCCCAGCTTTTCAGTACATATCGAATGGTAGTAGAGGAGTGAAAAAATGGAAACACAAAAACATGGGAAAACCTGGTCCTGAAGATGTTGAGGAATGTTTTTTTTTTTAATAGGGGTTCTGGGCATTTAATTAATGGGGGCTCTGCTCTGGAGATTTTATTAATGGGGCCCTGCTATCAGCATTTTATTAATGGGGCACTCTGTTGGATATTTTATTAATGGGGGTGTCTGCTCCAGGCATTTTATTAATGAGGCTTCTGCTTTGGGCATTTTATTTATCTGCCAGGCATTTCATTAATGGGGCTCTGCTTCGGGCACTTTATTTATAAGGGCTCTGCTCTGGGCATATTTTATAGGGACTGTACTTTGGGAATTTTATTAATGGGGGCTTTGTTCTAGGCATTTTCTAAATGGGGATCCGCTCTGGGCATTTAATTAATGAGGGCTCTGCTCTGGGCAATTTTTATAGGGGCTCTGCTCTGGAGATTTTATTAATGGGGCCCTGCTATCAGAATTTTATTAATGGGGAACTCTGTTGGATATTTTATTAATGGGGGTCTCTGCTCCAGGCATTTTATTAATGAGGCTTCCTATTTGGACATTTTATTTATGGGGGCTCTGCTGTCCGCATTTTATTAATGGGGGATTCTGCTCTGGGCATTATAACATTGGGGGCTCGGCTCTGGATTTTTTATTAGACAAGGGGCTGCATCTCCCAACCTTGGTTTATACTCAAGTCAATACTCAAGGTTTGTTAATGTTATCTGGAAGCTTCTATTAATAGAATATTTTAGGATTTTAGTTTAAGGATTTCCATATAACACTGGATGTCGCATATCGTCTCCTAATTCTTTGTACTTACTCTCAAAGAATTGGGTGTTACAGAGGTTGGTATCACAGCAGCGGATGTTGTACATAAGATGGTGCTCACTGTTTATCCGTCCACAATGGCTGCTATTACAAGGCAAATTTCCCGCACAACCTTTGTATATCGATCGGAAGGTAACGTCTGCAAAACGAATGGTCAGAATTGCATATTGCACCGGGGCTGGAACCAATGGCACCTACAAAAGGTCCTGATAGACAGAACTAAGAGCCGAATTTATTGGCCATTTAGATTTCCACCCAAATTTTACAATAAGGTAAAAATTTGACAGAAGCTGCTGAATACTCACTGAAGTATAAATATTCCTCGGAGATTATCACACACTTGTCTCCCTTTGTACAGTTGACTATTTCATGCTCACAGGTGACATTGTTCTTCCTATGACAGGAGTAGCACTGGAAAACAGCGGCTGGAATCAAAGGAATCAACCGGAAACAGAGGAAATCGGAGAGAAGAATATGAAAGCAAATCAACTTGAAAATATTAGAATCTTGTATGACTCCTGATGGGTGATGAGGGGACCTGTTAAAATTGGGGTTCAACCAACTTTTGCTGAACCAGAATTTTAAAACCCTCTTTTAGACACCAAACATAGACCCAAGACAGTAACCAGGGGCGATCGGATCTGGTCCCGATCACTGGTGTTAACTGTTTGCATTAAAGTTTTAATAACTTGGAGATGCGTGGGCGCCAGCACTAACATACCGGCAGCGCAGCATGCTACTAGTTTTGGGAGGGTCATTATTCCTAATGATGTCATTGGGGAGCGATGATCCTCCCCAAAATGGGGACTTGTCACCGCAACTATTTAGATCAACATGGAGCCTTTGCCATATAAAGAGTTAGCGCCCGCGATGGGTGACAGTGCCGAATGCAGGCGTTAACCAAGTGCGGTGAAGCTGAGCTGGACCCGGTCCTGACCCAGAAGGTGTAAGGAAGGGTCCACTCAATGCTACCCCTGGTGAATGAACAACATTTTTAATATATAAAATGAGTTACAATTATGACATTTATGTATTTTTAACCAATTTATACAATGAATCTTATATAATTATAAATATAGTGTATAAAGAAACATATATAAGTCTCCATCCCAGTTGTATTCTACGATAGGTTACACGATCTTAGCGGCTGAGTGGAGCACAAGGAAGGTTCTCAGAAGATACTCACCAACGGAGCCTATGTAAAATATTAGAAAGACACAAATAACAAGTCTCATTTCTGCCGTGTCCGGGGATCTTGGATGATCTTGTTCTTCTTGTGTTGAGTAACCTCATGGTGGAGGATCGTCATATAAACAGTGTCTATGGCTGCGGGTGGTGGAGGAGATGAGGTCATGTAGAGTCTTATCATCGGATCTGTTGACCCAGCAGGTAATTTTCTTATATTTGCTATTAGTTTGTGCTAACAAGTGAACGGTCCAGAGTTTCTGTGCCAAATGGAAGCTACACTCAGGGTATCTGTTCAGCCTCGAAGCAGAATTCTTCTGAATTATATAGACATTACAGACTACTTGAGGAAAAGTGAACTACCAAAAATATTTTTGAAAAAAAAAGAGATTTCAAGCCTCCGATTGGCAAATTTTGTCCCCACAACCCATGAACATTTATTTCCGATCAGACACTACTAGACCCCATTGTTAACTAAATTAAACATAGGTTTGGACCATTGGCTGTAAAGAGAATGCTGCCTTCCAAGAAGTCTAGAGTTTTTAAAAACAGTAACATAACAAAACTTATTAAATAGGAATTATTAAATACCTAAATGAATTGGAAGGTGATAGCACCAAAACCAAGCTTATTATATAGACACAGGACTAGAATCAAAAATACAGACACATTTATAAAATATAAACACAAAACAAATATAAATACAATATAAAACATAGATACGTTTCAGAAAAAAGATTACTACACAGTAATGGTACCACACACAAGCTTACTAAATAGATAAGGTGCCAGAATGTGAAAACTATATAAAACATGAATAGAACCAAGTACCATAACAAAACCTACCACATAAAGATGTTACTGAAACCAAGAATATTACATCTATATGTTACCAGAACCATGTTTACTACAAAGAAACAGAACCAGAATCAAAATTTCTTTATAAAAACTGGAACATAGGCAAAATGCCTACATAGATAGAGGATCAGAACCAATATTACTACATAGATACAGGACCAGAACCAATATTACTACATAGATACAGGACCAGAACCAATATTACTACATAGATACAGGACCAGAACCAATTTTACGACATAGATACAAGATTAGAACCAATATTACTACATAGATACAGGACCAGAACCAATATTACTACATAGATACAGGACCAGAACCAATATTACTACATAGATACAGGACCAGAACCAATATTACAACATAGATACAGGACCAGAACCAATTTTACGACATAGATACAAGATTAGAACCAATATTACTACATAGATACAGGACCAGAACCAATATTACTATATAGATACAGGACCAGAACCAATATTAAGACATAGATACAGGACCAGAACCAATTTTACGACATAGATACAAGACTAGAACCAATATTACTACAGAGATACAGGACCAGAACCAATATTACTACATAGATACAGGACCAGAACCAATATTACTACATAGATACAGGACCAGAACCAATATTACTACATAGATATGTTACCAGAGCAAGGATTACTACATAGATACAGGACCAGAACCAAGATAACTGCATAGATGCAGGATCTAAACCAAGCTTACTACATAGATTTATAACCAGAACCAGGATTATGTTACCAAAAATGGTAACCAAAATCACTAAATAGATACAAGGCCAGAAGCAAGATCACTGCATAAATACAGGACCAGCATCAACCCTACATAGGTATTTTACCATAACAAGGCTACTATATACAGAAGATATGACACCAGAACTAGGATTATTACATAGATTCAGAACCAGAACCAAACCTGTTACCAGTGCTGGAAGTGCATCATATTTATAAAACCAGAACCAAGATCACTTCATAGATACAGAAACAGAACTAAGCTTACTATGTAGATACATTACCAGCGTCAGGATTGCTATGTAGATACAGAAATGGAAACCAAGATCCCTTCATAGATACAGAAACAGAACTAATCTTACTATATAGATACTTTACCAGCGTCAGGATTACTATGTAGATACAGAAATGGAAACCATTGATCACTTCATAGATTTAGGACCAGAACCAAGTAGTACTGCATAGATACATTACTGTAACCAAGACCTCCTCATAGATATGTTACAAGAGGAAGGATTATAACATTATTATAATATATATACATGGTTTATATAATCCATTCTGTAAATTAGTAGTTAATATCACCGGCCTCACGTGTCCGGGACATCCCAGGAGCCTCCGCCAATTGTTTTGTTGACTCGAAGAACAAATTGTACAAAATAATATTAGAATTACCGGGAGCAGATCTCCAGTACTTTGGCAGATATTGTCCTTATAGATCAATAGACAGTCACAAGATGGCGGCATCTACCTAATCAAACTGAATAGAGAGCTGTCGGGTTATACCATTGGCTTACACAAAGAGGGGGCAAAATAAGAGACACACCCATGGTGAATATCTCTGAGGTCATGCAGGACGAGCAACAACCCCACAGAGATATTTTACCATAACAAGGCTACTGTATACAGAAGATATGACACCAGAGCTAGGATCATTACATAGATACAGAACCTGAACCAAACCTTTAACATGGATATGTTACCAGTGCTGGAAGTAAATCACAGATATAGGACCCGAACCACGATCACTTCATAGATAAAGAACCAGAACTAAACTTATTATACAGATACTTTACCAGTGTCAGGATTACTATGTAGATACAGAGTGGGAACCAAGATCACTACATAGATAAAGAACTAGAACTAAACTTACTATACAGATACTTTACCAGTGTCAAGATTACTATGTAGATACAGAATGGGAACCAAGATCACTACATAGATTTAGGACGAGGGCCAAGTCTACTACATAGATACATTACTGTAACCAAGACCTTCGCATAGATATGTTACAAAAGCCAGGAATATTACATAGATAAAGGAATGGAACCAAGATCGCTACATACAGGACCATAACCAAAATACAGAAGTGACAGTGTAATATTTCACCAAATTATCACAAAGGGGCAGATTTACTTACCCGGTCCAGTCGCGATCCAGCGGCGTGTTCTCCGACGAGGATTGGGGTCTACCGGGCTTCACTAAGGTCCGTGCACCCGATATCCAGCAGGTGTCACTGCTGCGCCGAGGTCCGCCGAAGTTCACCTTCTTCGTCCCGGTGTATATGAATGCTGTTTTTTTAACATTTTTTGAAAATTACGCGGTTTTTCAGAATCCATCGGGTTTTCCGATCGTGTGCGCCAAAAACCCAGAGCAATTCAGCGCAAATCGGAAATATTTGGGAAACCTGACAAAAATGCGTGATTCGGACCCTTAGTAAATGAGCCCCATGGGGTCTAAAGTACCAGCATTGTCACTCTTTGTCATTGTATAACCCACGCCCCCACAAATTTTATTTTATACTGAATCCCCCGCAAACTATTAGAATGTAAAACACATCCCAGATTTAAACATAAAAAAAGGAAAATTAATTTGAAACAAATTTCAGGGGCGCTGTGTGGTCAGCTGTGAGGTGTATGCATTTTTTAAGGGCGCAGTGTGAGACATAATTCTCTCATTTAATAACACGGTTTCTAGAATTGATTCTGTAACTTGGCAGTTAAGATATCACCCGCCTCACGTGTCCGGGACATCGCCAGGAGCCTTCGCACCTCTAAGGCTGATCACAAAAGATAAATGAGGATAATTGGAAGAATAATTTGGCTTGGAAAGTTTGAGCGACGCCAATTGTTTTATTTACCCGAGGAACAAATTGTACAGAATAATATTAGAATTACCGGGAGCAGAACTCCAGTTTTTTGGCAGATATTGTCATTATATGTCAATAGACAGTCACAAGATGGCGGCACCTACCTAATCAAACTGAATAGAGAGCTGTCAGGTTATACCATTGGCTTACACAAAGAGGGGGCAAAAGAAGAGTCACCTAAGAGAGGCACCCCATTCTAGGGGAACAGGATATTAATATTCAGTGACTCTAAGGAGATAATAGTATCCAGTGAATGTCTGTAAGGAGATAGGATTATCCAGTGGCTGTCTGTAAGGAGATCAGTATATCCAGTGTATGGCTATAAGAATATAAGACTTCCCATTGACTGTAAGGACATGAGACTATTCACTGACAGTCTGTAAGGAGATAATTTTATCAAGTGGCTGTATAGAGATAAAACTATCCAATGTTTATAATGAGATCAGACTATCTAGTCACTAGCTATAAGGAGAGTAGAATATTAAGAATAGACTATAGACTGTCTATAAGAAGATAATATTACCAGGTGGCTGTCTGTAAGAAATCATTGTTTCCAGTGACTGTCTGTAAGGAGATCAGTCTATCCAGTGGCTGTCTGTAAGGAGATCAGTCTATCCAATGGCTGTCTGTAAGGTGATCTCTCTATCCAGTGACTGTCTGTAAGGAGATAAGCTTATCCAGTGACTTTCTGTAAGGAGATCAGTCTATCCAATGGCTGTCTGTAAGGAGATCTCTTTATCCAGTGACTGTCTGTAAGGAAATAAGCTTATCCAGTGACTTTTTGTAAGGAGATAATACTACACTATTCAGTAAGGATATAAGCTTATCGAATGACTGTCTGTAAGGAGATCAGTCTATCCAGTGGCTGTCTATAAGGAGATCAGTCTATCCAATGGCTGTCTGTAAGGAGATCTCTCTATCCAGTGACTGTCTGTAAGGAAATAAGCTTATCCAGTGACTTTCTGTAAGGAGATCAGTCTATCCAGTGGCTGTCTGTAAGGAGATAAGCTTATCCAGTGACTTTCTGTAAGGAGATCAGTCTATCCAGTGACTGTCTGTAAGGAGAGCTGTCTACCCAGTGGCTGTCTGTAAGGAGATAACACTATCCAATCACTAGCTGTAAAGAGATTAGACTATTAAGTGACTGTCTGTAAGGAGATAATATTATCAGGTGGCTCTCTGTAAAGAGATCAGTCTATCCAGTGGCTGTCTATAAGGAGATCAGTCTATGAGTGCCTGTCTGTAAGGAGACAAACTTATCCAGTGATACTCCTCATCTGCTACCAGTATGAGTACAAGAGGGAAAGCTAAAGCTACAAAATGCAGGAAATAATGGAACTTAAAAAACCTGAAAACAAAACATTTTTCTTAATTGAAGAATAATACAAAATGTACTATTATCATCTGCACTATTTATTAATGCAGTAAAATACTGATGTGGCTCTTACCGTCTTTATCCATGGATGTGTTTGCACCTTCCTGCAGCCTCAGAGATAATTCACAATTGCAGGCGCCGTATTTTTTGCATTTCTTGCATTTGTTATTTTCCATTTACAGAGCTGTATAAAAGTTTAATTATCTGCATGAAAATTTGGACATCACTTTGGCATCATTAACTGTTCTGTTCAATCTACTGGAAAGATGGAAAAAAAAAAACCTCCAATTTTGTTGTACCCTTTTCTTACTTGCTTTGTTTTAGCAATTTTTACTGTATTGTCAAATGACACGACCCCTTTTATTGTTTAGACTGTTACGATCAAGGAGATAACAGGGATAATGTAAAATTAGGCTGCTCCTTACATCAATTTTATGTCTTTGGGGCTCCACTGCAGTCAGATTTTTAATTGCGGCTTTTGTCCTTGATAGTTCTGCTGGCGGTGTCGCAAAAACATTGTAAAAAATCTTCAAAAATTGCAGCACATAGACCAGGGCAGGATTGGGGTCAATTTGCGTAAAAACTTGAGGGGAAACGGAAAGTTGCAATTTATGAATTCAGTCCAATTGTGAAAACTAGTGCAAAATCTATGCAAATAATGGATTTGGTGGAGCGGCGTTTATGTCACTGGGACTTTGCACTGTTCAATGTTGATTTGGGATGGAAAGTCGCAAAACAGCATTTGCACCAAACTGCGCCAAAACAATGCAAAATATAGACAAAATAAAAATTCTCAACTACCCCCGATGTCTTTGAAGGAGAATCCCAATCTTAAATTTAGGTGTAACCCCTTAGAAGGGGGAAAGCGAGGGCAAAGGGGATGAAGATAGGAGCACAAATACCCAACAGGGGAACTACGCCAATTTAAAAAGTAAATATTTGTGGATTAAAAATAACATTAAAAACATTAACACATTCATAACCGTGGCCTCTGGATACTTTGTACTTACCTGTGAATTGTGCTTGGTTGTTAACAAATGAGATGTCTCACCAGAGGCACAAGGACGTCCCGGCTTATGATTTATTTTCTGTGGGGTGTAAAGCATAACAAATATTTTATGACCAGTTGAGGTTGCACTTTGTAAGCCAGAAGGGGGAGTGAGGCCAAGTCTCCGGAGATCCTGGTACCAAATAACCACAATACCACTGCACGCCCCTGGACCTTCCTCTCCCATGCAGGAAGCCCCTTGTGTGACATCACTGAGGGAGGGGTGTGCATAATTAGCAGCCCGGAGTACCGGACATCTTTTCCCCGTGTTCCGGACTGCTATTTATACGTTTTCCAGGTGATCTTGGTGTGTCAGGACTAGCTACAGACAGCAGTGGGATGAAAATGAAGAGGAGCGTGGGGGAGGGGGAGTATATGTAGGTTTGTTTATGTTTTTGGCATGTTTTTTTTTCATTAATCCTTTCTGTGTTTATTGTCTCTATGGTAGATATTATTATACATATATTATATACACTGTGTGCAATAATTAATGTGTTTAATGCGGCTGCTTTACAATACAAATGTCATGCAAGTAACAATATTACCTGTGAGCAGGCGTGTAACTAGGACAGGAAGGGCTCAAGAGCAAACCTCTTCCTGGGGACCCCCTTCCCGCTTTAGATTATGCATATTACACTGACATATATACACATAGGTTGTTGTCCTATACATGTACCACCTATTCAGGTGCAATGAAAGAGTTACTACACCATTTATGATACCAGAAAATTCTAGGCACACAACAAATAAGATTCCCCTACGGGAAAATATTTTCTACCTAGTGTCCCAGCGATTGATACAAACAATTAGAGGTAAACTTCAATGTTACAGTTACATACAAAATGACACAATATATGTAGAAAAGTGGAAGTCAGCTCACCTGGAGGCACAGCAGTATATGACCATGAGTCCAAGCACGGATTCTCTTTGTTCCAAGTCCAAGAAATATATAAAATCCAAATAATCCATCTCCACGGACACTCCGGTTGCAGATAAAAACGTGATATTTTCTTTATTGAAGTACAAAAAGGAGGCATGCAGCCAAGCAGAGGGAAACACACACAGAGCCACGGCTATGGAGCTGGATTATTTGCATTTATATAGTTACATACAAACACTACAAGAGGCGCGTATTGATTTTTCTCATTGTTTCTCATTAAGTGTAATTTTTCGGCAAACACTGCCATTTTTGGGTGTCGAAATTCTGGTCACCATTAAAAACATGTTAAAGGGGTTTTCATACGACAGAATATTCTCACATCTCAATCCCCTAGTGATGTTAACACAATAAAGATCATTTTAACCCCTTATTTTACAATTTACTCATTTTTATTGCTGTTTTAGCTCCTATCACTCCCTATGCTGCTCAGTGTAACATCCCAGGGTGTGGGCGGGGCCTCTCTAATCAGACACATTATAACCCATCTAGTTCTGTGGGTTGACAATGTGGTTACATTATCAGGGTACAGGTGTATATGCACTTTCATCTGGCTTCTGACATTGTACTAACACACTGACACATAGAAAGAAAGATGAGACAGATCAGAGATGCATGAGTTGCCTATTGCACACACAGCCCTAATACATCTCACAGATCATGAGATCTATTAGATGCCTATTACACATACAGCTCTTCTACATCTCACAGACATGTGCCTGCCACCCCTTCCCCCGGATTTGTAGTTTGCACCCTCTCTCTCTGCTCAGCATGTGCTGTCAGGAAGTAATCAGTGATTGTCTCTGAGCTCCATGCAGGGGGCGGGGCTACAGCCACACAGCAGAGACAGACAGAAACTCAGCTCCACAATCTCACACAAAAATACAAGGTGGCCACCACCCGACCCGAGTCAGAAGTTACTGGGTCATGTCTAGGGGAAACTGAAATTGTGTACAGCAGGACTGATAGAGACAGGTTGGACTTATATCTGTGAAATGCTGAATTTTTGTTAATATCAGTGAATTAGAGAATGTGATAATTTCTTATGCTGAGTACATATAAGAGACTTGTCTTTGTGGGGGGATTACCACTTTAAACCCAAATTTCGACCAACTGCCTCATCTGTATTTAATACATCCGCCACTTTACAGTAAGCGAGACGTCATCTCTACACAATACTAAGAACATCTCTGCCTCGGGGGCTGCGCAAATACTGGACTCTCCTAGGAAAAATAATTTAATACTGGACGAGTTTATTGGTTCAATAACCCAAGGGACAAATATCTAAAAAATTGCCAGGGGAAGAAATTTATTTGGTCAACAAATACCAGAAATTTCATATTTCAATATTTTCATGTTACATCATCTTGTGCTGCCTGTGGCAAAAATTGATCTGCCCTTCCCCAGCCGCCCACCCCTGATCCCCTGCTATACTTGACTCACAAAAGTTGCAGACAAATATATAAATGCATCTTCACCAAATTATCAGATTCCCCATCAAATTTAGTAATGATTTTAAAGGAATTCTTCCTAAAATGTGCAAGTTGAATGGGAAGAGCCCATAACAAATAAGGCAGAAGGTCACCATTAGCCGATAGACTGTGGACTGCCAGGAGCTTAAAGTCCTGGGCTCCCATGGTAGCATAAAGTATGGGGGTCCACATTAATCAATGGTTTAAAGAGCCCTCAATACTTAATAGTACAGACCCCCCATAGCCAATGATAGCTGATGGTCTATGATTAGGGATGATTCATGTTTCAACCCCCTAGAAATTTATGGAGGAGTTGCAGGGTGCTCCTCCTTTTAAAAGAGATAAGCTGAAGAAGAAGAACCCCCCCAAAAAAAATGAGGGAGAGGTTCCCCATTAGACAATATGCTGGTGACCTCCTGAATGAGAAGGTCCAGGGGTTAGGAGCCCCTAGTAGCAATTGCCTGTGGGCCCCTGTATCTGAAAGTCTTAGGGCCCACACATTGTCATATAAAAATTGAACAAAAATTAACTCTTTGAAAAAAAATCTGCATCAACAAATTGTCTAAATTGAATTTTTAAAAAGTTTACTCATTAGTCCCCATTATAATTAAGAACTTTTCATATTATAGATGTATTATTAAACATTTGAAACATCAATATCTGATCAATTATGGTCCAAAACAAGACCCCCACATTGGCCAGATATATATGTATATTTATCTCCATGGTTCAGGCTGGGAGTGGTCAGCACCGCTGGTAGGGTTGGCAGCGCCTGTGGATGGGGGATGAATGTTAATGAAGACCAAATCCTTCAACCTATTATTACTTTTTGAGTTATAGTTTGTTTTTATATGATAGCTTTCTTTCCTCTTAGAAAATCACTACCTTGGAATGTAGGTTGGCACTAGAACAAATATTTGGTGTCAAGATAACTGAAGATGGAGTTACCTCGTGTGTGTCCCCTGCTACTCATAGATTGTAAGCTCTTGGGAGCATTGCCGTTATTCCTATTGTATTATCTGCAGTTACTTATTTTGTCTGCATACGTCCCCCATGATCTGTAGAGCCCTGCACAATACGCTGACGCTATACAAATATAGATTTATTATTATTAGGAGTGGCGAGATCCGACATAATTCCATGTGATGGAGAGAAGGAGAAACTAACAAATTATGTATCTTGTACATTTAACCTAAATTTACAAATCAAACCCTTTACACTTCCATAGCTCATGGTAGAGCACAGCTGCATTGTGGGTAGAATGGCCAACCATGCCCACAAGCCACCCATCCGCATGCCCACAAGCCACCCATCCGCATGCCCACAAGCCACCCATCCGCATGCCCACAAGCCACCCATCCGCATGCCCACAAGCCACCCATCCGCATGCCCACAAGCCACCTATCCGCAGTGACCTATCCGCAGGTGGCACTTTAGGGAGCCGTTGGACCTCAATACTTGTGATAATCAATGGTTGCAGCAGTGGGACACCCTCCTCCTAGATACTTATCCCAGTTACAGTGGAAAATGAAATAGTAATCAATGGAGCTTAGTTGTTAGACAACAGTCAGTAAATGAAACCATTGTCTCTGCACATTGGTAAGAGTAACTCTGCCCCGAGACGGCACAAATAGGCTCATGGGAATAATTATTTATTATTGTCAGTCTGGAAAAGTCAACTGTTTAATGACTCAAAGCACAAGAAGAAGGCAAATATCTGAAAATTGCCGGGAGCTCCAGTCCTTTTGGTGAACAATTACTGTACTGACTCCCAACATGACATCAGCTCCTTCCCTGATGCTGTATAAGTACCAAGGCTGCAGTATAAGTTTCCTCCAGAAGTCTCAGGAGAACAAGATCATCCAGAACATCCGGCCGTAGCAGAGATGAAACCTGTTATAATAAGCGTCTTCCTTCTCTCCTTCTTCCTTTCCATAGGTGAGTATCTTCTAAGAGTTTCATCTATGACCCATGTTTTATAAACAGAAGGAACTGACCTTTGAGGGGCTTCAAATTTGAGTATTTAAATATCCTTAAACATGTCTTAAACTTACCCAGCAGTCCCCAAAGATATTTTGGAAAAATGGAACAGGAGGAATACGGCGCTTTCCCTGTGTAGTAGGTGAACCAGGTCACTTCTTCCAAGCTGCCACACGTTTATAGACACCTTCGACTAGAGCCCAAACATGTAGGGTAACCGAATGTAGAGCCGTATCTACATGTAAACTGCTTTTCTGCCTTACATAGTATTTAGCAGTTCTGTAGAGATTCCTTTGCAGTGTGTGCAGGACTTTTACAGGCAGGCTCAGCAGATGTGCCAAGGGTTGCAGAATAGAGGTTTCCCAAAACCCATCATCAGGCAGTTCCGTACCCGGGGAGACAGAAAGGAGACCACAGAAATAATCATCCTGATAGAGATATTTAATGGCAAATCCCCTAAGATGATGGGGATTCTAGAAAAAATATTTTGCCATTTCGAAGGATCTGGATATTTCGAGCTGTGGGTAAACCTCTCAGTTACTTTGCATCAGGGAAAGAACAGTTAGGGCCCTTTCACATGAACAAATGACAGCTAGCATATGGCCGCCATAGGAGTGCATTGTGCATGGGGACCGTGAGGTCAACACATTGGGGAGAGATTTACTTATCCGGTCCATTCGCGATCCAGCGTCGCGATCTCTGCGCTGGATTCGGGTCCGGCCGGAATTTATTAAGGTAGTTCCTCCGCCGTCCACCAGGTGGTGCTGCTGCGCTGAAAAGCATCAGAACGCGCTGGAGTTCACCGGTTCGGGCTGAGTGAAGGTAAGTGCAAGCTCCGCAACAGATTTTTTTGTTTTAAATGCGGCGGTTTTTCCGAATCCGTCGGGTTTTCGTTTGGCCACGCCCCCGATTTCCGTCGCGTGCATGCCAGCGCCGATGCGCCACAATCCGATCCCATGTGCCAAAATCCCGGGGCAATTCAGGGAGAATCGGCGCAAAACGGAAATATTCGGGTAACACGTCGGGAAAACGCGAATCGGCCCCTTAGTAAATGACCCCCATTGTGTGTCACCATCCTGCGACGCAGCTGCTTATGGAGACAGGAGCGATGTATGCTGCACCCGGGTCTTGGTTTGGGTGTACCATACCAGTCTGTGAAATGGTTCTGGAGACCATCTCGTTCATAGTCGGCTCACCAATATCCCTGTCAAGGGCATCTGTCTGAAAAAATAAAACATTTTAGGAACATATAAATTTTGGGAAGTGTTCAGCTAGAATGGGTAAGATGTTCACCGATGTATGTACAGTGTGATCATACAAAACAAGAGAATTGCTGGGGGTGGTCTATCTGATCAAGGGTTAATGCCCCTTAAGCTATGTAGAGATAGTTTGCTTCCTCTAAGGCAGTGATGGCAAACCTTTTAGACACCGAGTGTCCAAACCCACATATTTTTTGGAACGTGACAATGCGACTCCCTTCTCTTTTACAGGTTTAAATTGTATAGGCACCTGAGGACACCAATATAGTAGAAAGAAGGAGAGGAATTTTGGATTATCATTGTAGCTTCCTTCTAGGGTCCTGGGCTGCCTGGGACTGCAAGAGGCCTTGAGTCCTGTCTGCCAATTTCTGCACTGGGGCGATGGTGAGGGTGCCCATAGAGAGGGCTCTGAGTGCCACCTCTGGCACCCGTGCCATAGGTTTGCCACCACTGCTCTAAGGGCATCACTTCCTCAAACGGCACTAAGATAAGTCTTTGGCTACTCGCAACTTTGTCCCTTGCAACCAGAGTAATTCACCACTCATCAGACTCCAACTAGGGTCCGGTAGGCATGATTCATGTAAATGTGTTGACACTCCTCAAAACACCGGGCGTTTTCGTTCTGATTGGATGAGCCATAGGTAGTCCCAACGCTGTGGGTGGAGTTAAAGGCTCTGATTCACTTGGCCGAGCATATGAAGGGAACACAATACTGCTGTAACCTTGATGGTAAGTGTTAAATAGAATTTGTCCACTGATGAAGATTTGTTGGGTTGTCTTTAGGGAAACATAAGGATCTGCTGAATGGGGGAGGGTTACAACAGAAAATACTCAAAATCGCATAAAAGTGATTATAAGTGCTTGTTTGATTATAAAAAGCTTGTTTTGTTGGTGAGCTCTGTCAGACTTGCTTATAAAGAATTTCTTAAAAGATTCTCATCTCCGTGTGTTACTTATAGAACTATTTCATCTTACTCTCCTGCCCTGAAATAATAATAGCAAAAATACAGATACCAATTCCTTCTGTTGATATGAAAACTGTAAACTATTGGATTCGGCATAAACACTGGTGTAACCTTGTTTTATACATTTTTAGACTTCTCTTCTATATATATAAACATTTTAATAAACAGAGAAAAGATACTTTACTTACTAAACACTGATGACCCGCTTTATCTCTGAATCTTATGGTACCGCTATGGGGTCCAACACTACTCCAGAAAATTCTCTTCCTTAAAGTTTGTACCCAGCTTTATCTTCTTTTTTGTTTTTCCTCCTTTTTTAGATTTGATGTTCATGATTAATGTCTTTGTCATACTATATGTGTAATATTTTACGTGTTCCAATCCCAGATGCTTCTCCTATAAGATGCTACAAATGTCATGCAAAGAACAGTGAAACCTGTGCGCCAACTATACAACAATGTATGAAGGGAGAACGCTGCGGGATCATGTCTGAACAGTATATATATAGTGAGTATAGGTTTCTAGACTTTTTTGCACCTTTTCAAACTTTGATACACAACTACATAGACGGAACTTTGATGTTTCAGTTTTCAAAGATTTGCCTTTTCTGTCGCATCCTTACTATAAGTCACTTACTCCTCTCGCTTTGCTTAAAGGAAATACGCCATCAAAATCTGTCATCATGAACCAGGGGAACTTACTCATAGATCCAAGCACTGTGACTGTGGTGAAAATATGCAAATTAGCTTGAGGGGATACCCCAGCCCCTCTATAATCTGGCTTTACATGGTGTTACACTGCCTCAGCCTCTCCCTGCTCCCTCAGCACTTGTGAAGTAAACCACACCTGCTGCATTCTCAGTGGAGGGGGAGCAGGGGAGATGGTGAGACAGTGTAACAGCCTGTAAAGTCAGATCACACAGGGGACAGAGTAGCTCCTCAGGCTGATAAAAAATAATTTTAAAAGTTGATATTAGAAGGAAGGAGGCAAAAATAAAATATATGAAGACTACCACAGTCATGGTGTCTGGACCTAAGTGAGTAGGTGTCCCTGGTTTAACATGATGGATTCTGATTGTAGATGTCATTTAAATCTTTGCGGGATTCTATGGATTATTTTTATGAGATCATAGTAGATTCAGATGAATGCAGCACTTGTCCATCAGAGTTGATGTAGGGGAAGGAAGCAAAAATACCTTATAAAGTTCATGCTAATTGGCCCATAGTGGAACAAACCTTCCTGACTCCAGTATGGTTACCAGAAAATAGCAGAAATACCATTTTCCATTAAAAAATATTGTTTATGATGTTTCCTGTTTGTCTTTTAGGTGTAGTAGACACTTCCTTGTCTTAGCTACAGATCTTGGAAAAGTGCACAGTTAATTTTCATGTTTAGGTGTAGAGGACGCCCCCTTGTTATGATTAAAAGTCAAAGTGTGGAGGGTATCCTCTTGTCATGGTTACAGGTCTAGGTGTAGAGGACGCCCCCTTGTTATGATTAAAAGTCAAAGTGTGGAGGGTATCCTCTTGTCATGGTTACAGGTCTAGGTGTAGAGGACGCCCCCTTGTCATGATTAAAGGTCAAAGTGTGGAGGATGTCCTCTTGTCATGGTTACAAGTCTAGGTGTAGAGGAGGCCCCCTTGTCATGGTTACAGGTCTAGGTGTAGAGGACGCCCCCTTGTCATGGTTACAGGTCTAGGTGTAGAGGACACCCCCTTGTCATGGTTACAGGTCTAGGTGTAGAGGACACCCCATTGTCATGGTTACAAGTCTAGGTGTAGAGGACACCTCCATGTCATGGTTACAGGTCTGGATGGAGAGGATGGCCCCTTGTCATGGTTACAAATCTTGGTGTAGAGGACGCCCCCTTGTCATGGTTACAGGTCTTGGTGTAGAGGACACCCCCTTGTCATGGTTACAGGTCTAGGTGTAGAGGACGTCCCCGTGTCATGGTTACAGGTCTAGGTGTAGAGGATGCCCCCTTGTCATGGTTACAGTTCTAGGTGTAGAGGACACCCCCTTGTCATGGTTACAGGTCTGGATGGAGAGGATGGCCCCTTGTCATGGTTACAAATCTTGGTGTAGAGGACGCCCCCTTGTCATGGTTACAGGTCTTGGTGTAGAGGACACCCCCTTGTCATGGTTACAGGTCTAGGTGTAGAGGACGTCCCCGTGTCATGGTTACAGGTCTAGGTGTAGAGGATGCCCCCTTGTCATGGTTACAGTTCTAGGTGTAGAGGACACCCCCTTGTCATGGTTACAGGTCTAGGTGTAGAGGACGCCCCCTTGTCATGGTTACAGGTCTAGTTGTAGAGGACACCCACTTGTCATGGTTACAGGTCTAGGTGTAGAGGACCCCCCCTTGTCATGGTTACAGGTCTAGGTGTAGAGGACACCCCCTTGTCATGGTTACAGGTCTAGGTGTAGAGGACCCCCCTTGTCATGGTTACAGGTCTAGGTGTAGAGTACACCACCTTGTCATGGTTACAGGTCTAGGTGTAGAGGACGCACCCTTGTCATGGTTACAGGTCTAGTTGTAGAGGACCCCCCATTGTCATGGTTACAGGTCTTGGTGTAGAGGACACCCTTTTGTCATTATTACAGGTCTAGGCATAGAGGACACCCCCTCGTCATGGTTACAGGTCTAGGCATAGAGGATATCCCCTTGTCATGGTAACAGGTCTTTAAATATCGCAGGAATCATTCATACAAGAAGTAAAAAATCTATTGGATATTTTGATACACAATTTGATGGATTTTTCAGTACATAACAAGACTCATTATGCAGGGTGTGAACTCAAACTCAAAATGTATTTGTATTATATTTTAATATTCATAAATGATAAATAACAATTTAGTTATGACAATAAACCATTTTTTTTCTTTTCCAAGATAAGACCTTCTGCTCAGTATGGAAGGGTTGCGTTGCTAACGTGCCCTGTAACGAGACTCCTTATTCATTTGTTAACAAAGACGTCTCCACAAAGGTGAACATCCAGTGCTGTGATACAGATCTGTGTAACATCAAAATGTATGAAAGTAAGTGCAGAGGATGAGACGTGTAAAAATTTAATGTTATAGTCACTGGAGTGGTCAGAGCTGATCATTGCAGTTCGATTCCTATTAATTAGAATGGGAGGTAAGGTGCAGTGACCCAATTCGGCCACTACACCGAGAAGAGTGCTATCTGCTTCCTGTTCCATCCTCTATGCAGGAACTACTAAGAACAGCTGATCCGTGAGGATATTGATTCTGATCTGATATTAAATACCCGTCCTTAGGATGGGTCATCGATACTCTCAGCCCAGGAAGACCCCTTTAGCTTAGTAGCTGTCATCTGTATTACCAGACTTCATCAGCTCCGTTACATGAAATGGAAGTCATGTGCTAGATAAGTCATGTCATGTGCTAGATAATTTACACAAATATTTGTTTTATTTAGTGCCAAAAGAAGAGGAAATGCTAGGTCCCAAATGTCCGTCCTGCTTTAATCCTAACTCTACAGAGGAATGTGTTCCTGACGGAGAGACCACGTGCCGAGCCATCGATGACAAGTGCATGACATTTGCCGGGACAGTTGAGAAACCAGGTGATACTTCTTGCTCTTGTCGCTCTTCCTCCATCCTCTCTTTATAAAATAAAATTATAAGCCGACCGAGTATAAGCCGACCCATGTATAAGCCGAGGCCCCTAATTTTACCACAAAACCTGGGAAAACCTATTGACTCGGGTATAAGCCGAGGGTGGGAAATGCATTGGTCACAGCCTCCCCATTATATAGCCTGCGGGCACTGCCCCATAGTATATAGCCAGCACCTGCCCCCAGTATATAGCCTGCCAGCCCATATCCCCCAGTATATAGCCAGCCCCCTGCCCCAGTATATAACCAGCCCCCTCCACCAGTATATAGCCAGCAGTGGGGGAAGCCGGAAAGGTGAGTTTTGATATATTTTGTTTACTTGAGTTTAAGCCGAGTTTGGGTTTTCAGCACATTTTTTTGTGCTGAAAAACTAGGCTTATACTCGAGTATATATGGTATTTTCATTTATTTACTACGATCATAAAATTTCATAATTTGCACACACATCCATGGAGTCAATTCATAAACTATATCCTCTTATTTTTATCCCACATTTATAACACATCCCTGGTCTCTATATTCTTACATCCTACATTACTTAAAGGGAACCTGTCAGCAGAGGGCTATTTTTTATTAGGGGACAGGCTGCTAAAGACAAAGCACTATATATGACAAATATGCTTTTAAGACATGTCTGTGTTATATAGCGTTTCAAATAAAGTATGTGAAACATTACATGGCTCCCTGCCAGTGTGTCCCAGTGAGGTCCATTTCAAATGACAACTTCTGCTCTGTAATATATTTACTGCTCTGCCGACTCCATCTCAGCATTCCGGTTACCTGTCCGCTCTACCATCCAGAAGCTTCCAAAGTGAGTCTTCCCTGTCACCTTGCAGGGTCACTCAGGGACCGTTAGTCAGGTTCCTGATAGTGGGCTCTCCCTTGTCAGGGCGGCTTCTATACTGCATGATGGGCCGTAGCCCGCAGGGACTATCACTACCACCTCTTACCCGGTCTGACAGCTAGCACCAAGCCGGGCTGTGGTTGCCCTGTTACTGGACAGGTTTGTTACTGTAGTAAGTAAAACTTTTGTAAACTATTTTATAATTAGTGATTTTTCTTACCCATTCCATAAAATTTAATACATTTTAAAAAAAAAATATGAAGTGAGCTCTTAATGTTACAGCTCGCCACAAATTGTTTTGACAACAGAAAAAAAAGATTGTGTTTCCATTTTTAACTCCCCACCTACAAAAATCCATAACTTTTCCATTTTTCCTTGTACAGAGCTGTGTTCAGGCTTGTTTTCTGTATTATAAAATTGTACTTCCTGCAGACAGTGTGTAATATTCCATGCCGGGTGCGTGGAAGCAGGAAAAAAAATCCAAAAAATGACATTTCAAAAGTGATATAGACAAAAAAAACACATTTTTTTGTAGGTCCTGTTTTTACAACTTTCCTGATGCACTGAAAATGATGCTTCCCCTTTACTCCTTGCGTCTGTGCCAACACATATAAAATGTATACGTCTTCTATGAGATCTTAGAACATTTAGCCAATTAAAATGTTTTGTATAAATTAATTATTCATTTTGCCGTAATCTGATGCCAATGCCTTTTCATACCTTAGAATATAGATCTGTATGAGGTGTCATTTTCTCAGAACTATGTGCAGGGTGTACTATGTGTAGTGTGTACTATGTGCAGTGTGTACTATGTGTAGTGGGTACTATGTGCAGTGTGTACTATGTGCAGTGTGTACTATGTGCAGTGTGTACTATGTGTAGTGGGTACTATGTGCAGTGTGTACTATGTGCAGTGTGGACTATGTGTAGTGTGTACTATGTGCAGTGTGTACTATGTGCAGTGTGTACTATGTGTAGTGTGTACTATGTGCAGGGTGTACTATGTGCAGTGTGTACTATGTGCAGTGTGTACTATGTGCAGCGTGTACTATGTGCAGTGGTGTGTACTATGTGTAGTGTGTACTATGTGCAGTGTGTACTATGTGCAGTGTGTACTATGTGTAGTGTGTACTATGTGCAGTGTGTACTATGTGTAGTGTGTACTATGTGCAGTGTGGACTATGTGTAGTGTGTACTATGTGCAGTGTGGACTATGTGTACTATGTGCAGTGTGGACTATGTGCAGTGTGTACTATGTGCAGCGTGTACTATGTGCAGTGGTGTGTACTATGTGTAGTGTGTACTATGTGTAGTGTGTACTATGTGCAGTGTGTACTATGTGTAGTGTATACTATGTGCAGTGTGTACTATGTGTAGTGTGTACTATGTGCAGTGTGGACTATGTGTACTATGTGCAGTGTGGACTATGTGTAGTGTGTACTATGTGCAGTGTGGACTATGTGTAGTGTGTACTATGTGCAGTGTGGACTATGTGTACTATGTGCAGTGTGGACTATGTGTAGTGTGTACTATGTGCAGTGTGGACTATGTGTACTATGTGCAGTGTGGACTATGTGTAGTGTGTACTATGTGCAGTGTGGACTATGTGTAGTGTGTACTATGTGTATTGTGTACTATGTGTCCTGTGGACTATGTGTCCTGTGGACTATGTGTAGTGTATACTATGTGCAGTGTGGACTATGTGTACTATGTGCAGGGTGTACTATGTGTAGTGTGTACTATGTGCAGTGTGTACTATGTGTAGTGTGTACTATGTGCAGGGTGTACTATGTGTAGTGTGTACTATGTGTAGTGTGTACTATGTGCAGTGTGTACTATGTGTAGTGTGTACTATGTGTAGTGTGTACTATGTGCAGGGTGTACTATGTGTAGTGTGTACTATGTGTAGTGTGTACTATGTGCAGTGTGTACTATGTGCAGTGTGGACTATGTGTACTATGTGCAGGGTGTTTTTAAACTTCTAAACTCTAAACATTGGAGGAATCTCCAAGCATGAACATAAAGCTTACCTTGTAGTATGTGAGAAGTTTTCAATCCCGGGAGTCAGAGATCCTCCCTTACACTACAGTATCTTATGTAACAACAAATTGCTGTGAGACCCAAATTATCCCAGAACCTGATTATAAATGTATCATATGTAATGAATGATCATTGTCTTTTTGATTGCAGATGGAAACATAGAAACGTACTCCGCTAAAGGCTGCATGTCTTCCATTGGGTGCAGTTTGATACTAGACCAGATTGTTGGATGCCATATAATGGAGGAGAAGATCTTCCGGTGTGATGATATCTCACCGAAACCTTCCAACCGCAAAGAAGAGGAGAAAAATACTATTTCACTTGTGCCGGGATCCTACGTCTAATTCTGTCGCCATCGGATGATGAAGCTTCACCAACGCAATCACTAAAAATGTTCACTTCACGGCTAATATGTTATAAAGATAATTCTTTACAACGATTGCAGATATCCAGCGAAGGTTTCAACGTTTTATTTCCTTTTCTCTTTTGATTTATTTTGTATTGTTCTTAGTTGAATAGTTTTTAGTATTTTTGTAGCAACTTCTGTTTAGAAGACACTTTAGACGCTCAGCTCCATGTCCCCTCCCCAGCCCTAGAGATAAATGATCTTATTGGAATGATCATTGTCGCTGCAGTTTATGAATTGTCGTCCTGTTTTCAAAATGTTGCAGATCCAAAACGGGAGGGGATGTGATGAGCGGACCTGCTCAAGCTTGTTTTCTGATAATGTAATAAATAAAGCTGAGTGTATATGTGTGTGTACGTATGTATGTGTATGTATGTATGTTTGTGTGTGTGTGTATTTGTGTGTATGTGTGTTTTTATATATGTATTTGTATGTGTATGTATGTATGTATGTGTGTATGTATGTATGTGTGTGTATGTGTGTGTTTTTGTATGTATGTGTGTGTGTTTGTATGTATGTGTGTATGTGTGTGAATGTATGTGTGTGTGTATATATATATATATATATATATATGTGTGTGTGTGTGTATGTATGTGTGTGTATGTATGTGTGTATGTTTGTATGTATGTGTGTGTACATGTGTGTGTGTGTGTATGTATGTGTGTGTATATATGTGTTTGTATGTATGTATGTGTGTGTGAGTGTGTATGTATGTCTGCTAAAAGAATCTGCACCGTCTTGTTTCTATTCACCACATTTTGCACAGCCGCTTTCTGTGACTCATGGAATGTCATAGATTTGGTTTTGAGCCAAAAATTTCACCCTGCACTTTCCAAAATTTACATATTACTCACCACATGCAGGAGCCATTGTCTGCTGCTGTGGCAGACAAGTTATGTGTGAGGTAAGATGAATAGGGATATAGAGGTAGGGGGAGATTTATCAGAAATGTCTGCGGTAAAACTGTTAAAGTTGGCCATGGAAACCAATTACAGATCAGCTGTAATTTTATAAGCAACCGTGCATAAATGAAACTTGAGCTCTGATTGGTTTCCAAGGGCAACTAGAGCAGTTCTAATTTCAGACATTTCTGATAAATCTCCCCATAGACAAAGTGACAGTCAGAGACAGTCACTGAAAGAGACAGCCAGAGACAGTCACTAAAAGAGACGCCAAAGGTAGGCACTGAAAGAGATGGGCAGAAACAGTCACTGAAAGAGACAGTCAGAGACAGTCACTGAAAGAGATGGCAAAAACAGTCACTGAAAGAAACAGAGTGAGAGATGCATATAAAAAATTTTTTGTTAACCCATTCTATTTTGTTATAGTGAAGAACAGTTATTTCCTATCCCAGGCAACGCTGAGATCTGCAGCTAGTTAATAATAAATCCTGTTATTTGAATTAAAAAAAATAAGATTTTAGTACATTGAAAAATTTATGTTATTGCATCAATTTCCAACAAATGCTAAAGAACAAGAGTTCTTAAAATGCACCTATAGTAAGCTAAAAACTTAGGGTGTTGCTATCTCTATGTCATAGGTAATAAATTTGTGCCATCTTTTGCCCACTCTTCACCTCTACTCTTTAAGAATAAACGTACAATTTGACCTGAGCTTCTAGAGCTCCGGTGAATATTGGTGTCTTTGTCTAGCCAGGTCTTCATCAGGCCTGGAATTTATCTTTATGGTAAAACTACTAATTTGGTTTGGCCTAATGTGAACAAGAACATATTTATACCGTAATATGAGCCTATCATTGGCAGTGAGATGACTCAGAGAACGTGTTGCAAACAGGTTTTTTTTTTTAGATTTTTTCACATTCGGAACTTTTTTCCAGCTTTCCAGTATATGGCATGGAATAATAAATAACGCCTCAGAGAAGTAAAATACATTACGCACAAAATAAGCGAAATGAGCGAAAAAACCTGTGTCTTTAAGGGGTTAAAGAAAAATTAGCTTTCCAGGAGAGGGAGTCCCGGCTTCTCCCTCTGGCCATGGTGTGGATTTGAAGTCTCCCCCCAGCATGTGCAGTAATGAGGGATAAGCTGAACCTTGACTCTCTCTGTGTGTGGTCATAAATCTCCGCAGGGAACGGCTGAGGCTTCGCTGTCCATTCGGGAGGTGCTGAACCTGGGAAAGGGAATATTAAATCTTCTCATATTCGAATGATGTTGGGTACTGTAAGGGATTCATTTTCTAAGCTGGTGGGTTTTTAGCTGATGATTTGGATATGTTAGGGAAGGGGGGTATTTGGTGGGGTTAGTAGAGAGGAGAATGAAGTGTGTATAGGCTGGTAGAAGGGCGGAGATGGGATGGGTCGTAGAGCTGATGTTGGGTTGGTGGACAACTATAGGATATTTCAATTAGGATAATAGTAATATAAATTTCTTGGATGGAGTTTGCAGGTTATTGTGATTCTGAATCCACTGAGCTTGTCTGCTTTTCAGTTTTTCCAAATACATTTGCATATGTTCTGGTATGTTCTTCCATTAGGGTGATCTTGACACTGAACATGTTTTCTTGTTGGAGGGTGAGGTTACTCGACACACTATGATATATTTCCCGTTGTGTGGCTTTAGACCAGTGTACGTCTTTTATAACTCTCCTGCAGGGTCTCTAACCCAAAGCTCCTGTATTGCTTGTACTTAAAGGAATCCTACCATCTCGGATCTTACTATTAAGGTAGATCCGGTGGCAGGGTCAACTAATGAATGACATGGGAGCCCTTACTAGGGCTAATCCTTGAGTGGCCTGTAACTTTATAAATCTTTTTTTGCCCTTATATTCAAATATCTGAAAGAGGCCCCAGTATCTCTGCAGAGCTGTATGTACTTGGCTGCGAAGCTGAAGCTACAGCGCATGCTTAATAGCTCCAGCTTCGCAGTTGGGTGCGCGCAGCCGCCGGCTCTGCGCGTACCCAACTCTGAGAGCTCTTCAGGTCACACCCCTTTCCCTTTCACTTGTACAAGATTGTGATCAGTCCTTGCCTCAAGGATGATGGCAGAGGATATGATACTATAGAGTACCATCAGGTACAGGCCGGTCCAGATCCTGCGCTAGCTAGAGCTTGGCCGGTAGACCATCAATGCCCACAGTCCTGCCGGGGCCAAAGGATTAGCAGCAGAGAACAGCAGGTCCCCTATGAGAGGCACGTCCATAACCTCCGCTCCTGCAGGTGTTAGTGATATGTGACAGGAGCCTCTCTTTATCACCTGTGGGCTTCAGGGAGTAGAGAGCGCTGTAGAAATCACAGTTAGTTCCTGGGTGTGTGGTCGGCGTGGACATTCCTGAAAAAGTTGCCGGCTGAGCTGCCTGAAGGTTAGGAAAAAGCTGGGACCTTGAGTTAGCCTCACAATCTGTATAGGGGTAGCTGGAGGGGGAAACCGGGTGCCTGAATCCCGAAATACCTAATCTTTCATCTCACCACTGGGCCTGAGAACTGCCTGAATCAACAGGGGCTTTTCACCTGGTGCCCCCCTCACATCAGCTGTGAAGGACATGGGAAAACACCAGACGGAAACATCCACCACCATTAACCTCTGTACCGGAGTATCCTTGAGGTGGGTGATCCCTGCTCTTATCTCTGGTGACCACCCACCCGCATAAAGAGATTATTGCAGTTATTACCCTGCTGTGTAACATCACAGGGATAGAGCTACCGTACAGAAAAAGCACAGACCTGGGAGGTAATGCACGGTCCTGCGGTGCCACCTAGTGTAGGTAGTGCCCCAACACATCTATCAGCAGCTTAAGGTTCTCCTTCTCAGGTCACTTTTGCTTCATTGGAGTGAACCTATTTCTATTGCAACCTGCAACTGCATCCATTGATTATGGGTGACCCCGAGAGAAGTGCAAGACACGGTCCAGTTTAAACGTGATGATCACGCAGTAAACATGTATGATTAATGAACCAAACATACCTGAATGCTGTAGCTACGCTGATGCAGAAACACATCTTGTGTAATCCCTGATCTCAGTGGTTTTGCTGAAAATACAATTATAACATTCAGGACCTTGGTAAAGCAGGATTGCATTCTGTCTGCCACATTACACGGAGCTTCCTGAACTGTCTAGACAGGACTAATCAACCTGAGCTGGATGACTCATACACAGCAGCCGGGGGGGAAGGGTGCAGCTATTGATTACTTCTGCCTGTCAGACACAACACAGAAATTACATCATCCTCTGGAGCAGTGCATAACTAATGTGCTAGGAGAAGCTCTGAGCCCCAGCACAGAAGCGACAAAGCCTCATCATCATAATTTTATAATTGTTTTTCAGCAAAACCACTCGGATTAGGGATTAAGATGTGTTTCTGCATCAGTGTAGCTACAGCGTTCTCAAGGTATGTTTGCTTCATAATGCATAAAAACAAATGGTAGATTTCCTTTAAACATCTGTAAAAAGGCGGAGTCCAAAGCCTGAAGGACTAGCATCAGATCGCCGTACTAAAAGCCTGACATCCATTAGATACTTGTAGCACTCTTATACCCATGGTCCCGGTGATCCCTCATATCCTTTTGTTGGGACTGGTTTCACACTACGGTGAAAAGCAAAAATAGAAAGAGGCTTCTTAAACTCCAAATTCTTTCCAGCAACTGAGATGCTCCAAGAAAGTACTAATGTAAGACCTTCTTGTGGGGCAGACCGTCTATGCCTGGCATAGAAATGAACGTCTGCGCCCTCCCCCTTCCCACCCCTTTACACGCCCTGGCGTGGCGGGAGGGCAGAATAATCCCAAGTGCTAGCAATAAGCTAACACTTGCGATTATTGCAGGGGCTCTACGCCACTGACGTGGCACAGAGGCCATGATAAATGAGCCCCAATGTGTATTTGTATGTATGTGTGTGTGTGTGTGTATGTATGTGTGTGTGTGTGTGTATGTATGTATATATATGTGTACATGTTTATGTATATATGTGTGTGTATATGTGTGTATATGTGTGTGTATGTCTGCTAAAGGAATCTGCACCGTCATGTTTACGATCACCAAATTCTGCACAGCCGCTCTCTGTGACTCAGGGAACGCCATAGACTCAGTTTTAAGCCCTAATTTTAACCCCTCGCTTTCCAAAATCCACTTATTACCCCCCATATGCAGGAGCCATTGTCTGCTGATGTTGCTGTGGCCAGAGGGGCGTAAAGGAAGGGTGCGGGCGGTCGGCAGTGGGCTGAAGTGGGGCGCAAACAGAGAAATGAGCTGTAATTTTTTAAACAGCTGTGGGTAAATGAAAGCTGAGCTCTAATTGGTTGCCAATGGCAACTAGAGATGTTCTGCTCTCAGACACTTCTGGTAAATCTTCCCATAGACAAAGTGACAGTCTGTGACAGAGACATCCACTGCACGATAATTTTATAAACGGCGCCAAACTCCAGCTCAAGAGCGTACAAAGAATAGATCAGCTGCCAATATCTCTGAACCCACCAGAGCTAACTGTAGGCTCCGCTCCTATTCACTACAACGGGAACTGAGGAAGGGAATATATTATAGCAATGTGGATGATTACAGTGTGATTACAGGTACCTGATCCCTAACCAGTTACACCTGCATTTAGTGCTGGCACCGATCGTGGGTGTTAACTGTGTAAATGCTACTGGTAAAGTCACCTGCTGCATTTACATTATCATGGCGCGTGCACTGGCACTCACGTGACCTCATCGGGGAGTGACATCTCCTTCCCAAAAGGATGTGTTAGTGCTGGCTGCATGCGGCCATTTTGATTTAAACAATGCTGGTGGCATTTAACCCCTTCCCGCTCTGCGTCCGATATATCGGACGCCGAGTGCAGTGACTTAGCGCTCAGTGTCCAGTATATCGGATGCAGAGCCGATGCCGGTTCAGCTCAAGATCTGAGCCGAAACCGGCATCAGAAAACACGGGGTGCTGGCTGTAACTGATAGCCGGTACCCCAGTGTAACACCCGCGCTTAGAGTGGGCTCTGATCATGGGTGTTTAGCCCGTTTAATGCCGCAGTCAGCACGACCACGGCATTTAACATGGCTTTGGGGGGTCTTTTTCCCACGATTTTCACCCCCTAGCCTTTTTCGGTGTGTGGGGGGGGGGGGTTGCCGATTGTTGCTGTGGCATCAGTGGGGTCGGATCTGGACCCCAGAGCTGCCTGTAAGAACTGACTGTAACATGGCATCTATGACAGGCACGGTGTTAGCCTATGCCTGTGCACAGGCTGACACTGCTAATACCCTGCAATACATGAGTATTGCAGATTATTATCATGAACAAGCAATCAGATGATTGCTTGTTCATGTCCCATGGTGGAAAAAGTGAAAAAGTAAAAAAAAAAAAAAAAAAGTTATTCAATAAAAAATAAAGGAAGAAATTAATAAAAATGCCCCAAAGCCCCATAACATAAGAAGAGACATATAAACCAAAAAAAGTCTAAATCATAACAAAACCCCCACATATATAGTTTCACTGCGTCCATAACACCCCGTAGAATAACAATAAATAATTATTGAACCCACACGATGAACGCCGTTATAAACCCTCCAAAAATTAGGATTTTTAACTATTCAATCCCACAAAAAATGCTATAAAAAGTAAAAAAAAAATATATGTACTCCAGAATTATACTGGTGCAAAGTACAACAGTGCAAAGTACAAGCCATCATACAGCTCCATAGCCACAAAATTAACAATGTTATGTCACTTGGAATACGGCAATGCAAAAATGATAGATTTTATTTGACAAATTTAGTAAAACGTAAGAAAAAATATTTATGTCCCCGTAATCGTACTGACCGATAGAATAAAGATAACAGGATTATTAGGCTAAACGGTAAACACACACAAAAAAAAAAAAAAAGTAAAAATTCCAGTACAGAATTAGTGCTTTTCTAAAAAAATGTTCCTAAATTTTGAACAATAGGTGATACCAACCCCAAAATGGTAACACTGGAAAAAGCATCTCATCCCGCAAAAAAAAATGCCGTCACATGGCCCAAATAACGGAAAAGCGAAAATTTTATAGCCTAAAAAAGGGGCCAATGAGGAAACTAAAATCCTGGCAGCTGCAGGGTGCTCCTTCCCTTCTGCGCCCATAAAATAAGTATCGGCCACATGTGGGGGGTCTCTGCACTCGGGAGAAATTGTAGAATTGTATGGTGGGTTTTCTCTTTTTATATTTTGGAAACGTGTAAATCTTAGGGCTAAATGAACGTATAACCGGCACAATTTGACCTAAATTTCACCTCCATTTTTATTCAATTACTATGAAGATCTCAAGGGGTTAACAATCTTCCTAAAAGCTGTTTCTGATAGTTTGAGGGGTGCAGATTTGAAAATGGGTTGGTGATATAGGGGGTTTTTAATGCTAAATATGTAAAATGTCATTCAAAACAGTATTTACACCCAAAATAGTCAATTCTGAAAACCGGGAAAAGTTTGTAAGCCGCGTGACGCCAAAAATTATTATCCAGACATTTCAAAAAAAGTAGACATATGGGAAATGTTATTCAGCAACTTATTTAGGTGGTAAATCTATCTGCCTGAAAACGCAATGATTTCGAATTTCGAAAATGGCAAATTTTTCCAAAAATTCAGATTTTTTTTTTTTTTTTGTAAATAAATGCAAAACTTATCAGCCAAAATTTTCCACTAAAATGAAGCACAACATGTGGGGAAAAAACAATCTCAGAATCTCTTTGATAAGTAACAGTGTTCAAAAGTTATAACCATATAAAGAGACGCAGGTCAGAATCCAAAAAATGGGGCTGAGCCTTAAGCTACAAAATGGCTGCGTCCTTAAGGGGTTAAATAGTTTACACTCTCGTAAACTTGGGGGCAGGAGGGAAGGGTAGAGCCAAGCACGCATCCGTAAGGTTCAGCAACAAACCAAAACTTCAAGGCCACATTAAGGTCCACTCCACTACTATACTGTAGATGCCTATTGTGCTGGAAGTCATGTTCAGTGGAGATGCCACCCAGGCTGGAGAAGGCTTGTGAAACTGGCTAAGACATTCTATCACTTCTTCTATGTATTGCTTAGCCTATGGTCTACCAGAAAGGGATTAGATCAGTACATTCCTTACAGAGAGGAGTAACTAAATTTAAAGATTCATTTCTAAAATTCTATGCAGCGAAGTAAGAATAACACTGGCACCACCTTACATAGTGCAGCCATCTTGTAGGGGGATCGGAGGCATTGAAGGCAAAGTCCGGAGGTGCTCAGCACAAGCAAACAGCAGTATATGGTGACAGAGATGAAGCTCATCGAGTCCTAGAATTCTATTTTACATATGTTTCATCAGGTATATAGAAAAAAAGAGGTCCTGCAAATGAAAAAATCTAATATAAAATGATAAAGTGTGTAACTTCATAACAATGAACATTGTAACATTGTAGCCTGAACAAATATCCTGCACATTACGGAGAACTATGGAGGCTCTGAGGCTGATCAGATAAGGTCATTGGAAGATGGATTTGCCATGGAAAGTCTGAACGACTCCATTGTCTGCTTGATGCAACCAGTTATTTAGAAAACCTACTAAGATATTGCACCATCCCCTCCGCAGATATCGACATTATATAACAATTATTCAGTATAAGATTCTTCCATAGAGAAGTCTCAGAAGTATCAAATCCTTTTGTTTCATTTCTGTCCAAAACAGAAATAAATCCTTTACTAACCAGCGTCTTCCTTCTTTTCCACTTACCTTCCTGTATCATAAAAGAGAATTTATTTAAACTATTTTATGTTCTAATTATTTTAAAATGATGCCTGTTAGTATCCTTAAACGATATCTACCATTAACCAAGAGTAAACAAAACACTACGCTTACTCACCTACTTCCTCTTCAGCCTGATCCCAGCGCTTGTCTTCTTTAATGTTGACACTTGGATCACCTGGAAAAAAAGACTTATAATTAGCAGGCCAGAGATAAGGGGGCACAGTTACTTACCTGTGTCCGGAGGAGTTCCCGAAAGTGCATTGTCCGTGTATAATGCGCTGCGCCGTGATTCACTAAGATAGTGCGCTGGATATCCTGCATGTGTCGCTTCCCCGCTCAGGTCCCCGGGGTTCACCTTCTTCTTCCTGGTGCATGTAAGTGCATTGTCCGTGTATAATGCGCTGTGCGGGGAGTCACTAAGATCCTGCGCCCGATATCCTGCATGTGTCGCTTCCCCACTCAGGCCCTTGGAGTTCACCTTCTTCTTCCTGGTGCATGTAAGTGCATTGTCCGTGTATAATGCGCTGTGCGGGGAGTCACTAAGATCCTGCGCCCGATATCCTGCATGTGTCACTTCCCCGCTCAGGTCCCCGGAGTTCACATTCTTCTTCCTGGTGCATGTAAGTGCATTGTCCGTGTATAATGCACTGTGCGGGGAGTCACTAAGATCCTGCGCCCGATATCCTGCATGTGTCACTTCCCCGCTCAGGTCCCAGGAGTTCACCTTCTTCTTCCTGGTGCATGTAAGTGCATTGTCCGTGTATAATGCGCTGTGCGGGGAGTCACTAAGATCCTGCACCCGATATCCTGCATGTGTCGCTTCCCCGCTCAGGTCCCTGGAGTTCACCTTCTTCTTCCTGGTGCATGTAAGTGCATTGTCCGTGTATAATGCGCTGTGCGGGGAGTCACTAAGATCCTGCGCCCGATATCCTGCATGTGTTGCTTCCCCGGTCAGTTCCACCTTCTTCTTCCTGTTGCATGTAAGTGCATTGTCCATGTATAATGCGCTGTGCGGGGAGTCACTAAGATCATTCTCCCAATATCCTGCATGTGTCGCTTCCCCGCTCAGGTCCCCGGAGTTCACCTTCTTCTTCCTGGTGCATGTAAGTGCATTGTCCGTGTATAATGCGCTGTGCGGGGAGTCACTAAGATCATTCTCCCAATATCCTGCATGTGTCGCTTCCCCGCTCAGGTCCCCGGAGTTCACCTTCTTCTTCCTGGTGCATGTAAGTGCATTGTCCGTGTATAATGCGCTGTGCGGGGAGTCACTAAGATCCTGCGTCCGATATCCTGCATGTGTCGCTTCCCCGCTCAGGTCCCAGGAGTTCACCTTCTTCTTCCTGGTGCATGTAAGTGCAGTGTCCGTGTATAATGCGCTGTGCGGGGAGTCACTAAGATCCTGCGCCCGATATCCTGCATGTGTCACTTCCCCGCTCAGGTCCCCGGAGTTCACCTTCTTCTTCCTGGTGCAAGTAAGTGCATTGTGCGTGTATAATGCGCTGTGCGGGGAGTCACTAAGATCATTCTCCCGATATCCTGCATGTGTCACTTCCCCACTCAGGTCCCTGGAGTTCACCTTCTTCTTCCTGGTGCATGTAAGTGCATTGTCCGTGTATAATGCGCTGTGCGGGGAGTCACTAAGATCCTGCGCCCGATATCCTGCATGTGTCGCTTCCCTGCTCAGGTCCCTGGAGTTCACCTTCTTCTTCCTGGTGCAAGTAAGTGCCTTGTGCGTGTATAATGTGCTGTGCGAGGAGTCACTAAGATCCTGCGTCCGATACCCTGCATGTGTCACTTCCCCACTCAGGTCCCTGGAGTTCACCTTCTTCTTCCTGGTGCAAGTAAGTGCCTTGTGCGTGTATAATGTGCTGTGCGAGGAGTCACTAAGATCCTGCGTCCGATACCCTGCATGTGTCACTTCCCCACTCAGGTCCCTGGAGTTCACCTTCTTCTTCCTGGTGCAAGTAAGTGCCTTGTGCGTGTATAATGCGCTGTGCGGGGAGTCACTAAGATCGTGCGCCTGATATCCTGCATGTGTCGCTTCCCCGCTCAGGTCCCTGGAGTTCACCTTCTTCTTCCTGGTGCATGTAAGTGCATTGTCCGTGTATAATGCGCTGTGCGGGGAGTCACTAAGATCCTGCGCCCGATATCCTGCATGTGTCGCTTCCCTGCTCAGGTCCCTGGAGTTCACCTTCTTCTTCCTGGTGCAAGTAAGTGCCTTGTGCGTGTATAATGCGCTGTGCGGGGAGTCACTAAGATCGTGCGCCCGATATCCTGCATGTGTTGCTTCCCCGGTCAGTTCCACCTTCTTCTTCCTGGTGTATGTAAGTGCTTGATCTCTTGACACAATTCTAATCTGAAATCCTGCGCTCAGTCTGAATCAGTTAAATTGTCCAGTGGTCACCCCCCGATCTCAGTCGTACAAAAGCAGCGTAGCTGCGCCAAAATCCGGTCGCGTGCAACACAATCCCCTTCTAAATACCTGTCACAGCGACGCAAATCCCGAAAACGTCAGGAAGTCCGACAGAAATGCGATCCGCGGACCCTTAGTAAATAAGCCTCATTATATCCGGTGTTCTGGGCTGCTAATTATGCACGCCTCCACACCTCCCTATCCCATGAGGTGTGACATCACCTTCCTCTCCTAGCATGGGAGAGGAAGGTGGGGAGGGTGTGGATAATTAGCTCTGGCCGGCTAATTATAAGTCTTTTTTCTAGGTGATCCCTTGGTGTAAACATGAAAGAAGTTAAGCGCTGGGATCGTGCTGAAGTGGAGAGTAGGTGAGTATGTGTAATGTTTTTTTACTTTTAGGTAATGGTAGATTTCTTTTAAATCTGATCTCTCGTACAGTCTTCTGCAACACAATCATAAATATACTGTTCATATATCACAGCCTGGCATCCCAGAAGACATCACAGGGGAAAGGGACAGGGGGCAAATCATCAGCAACAGTGTAGCACCCTATATGAGCCGTCTCCCTACATCCTTAACCTCACAATGACTTACAGTATAAAGGCATATGGCAGTTAGGAAGTTGATAAAGACATTTGGTGCCCCCTAACCCTAACATTTCCTCGGAATCCAGAGCTGAGGTTCAAATGATATCAAGACTATTGTCCATTTTCCTAAATATCCCTTTATGTGTCCTCCTCTTGTCTGTGTTCTGTTAGATATGTACTTGGGGTCCCCCCTAAACTGTCAGGACCATGGTTTTTCGATAATTTTTCGGTACTTTTTGTACCTTAATAGCCATTTAATATTACTATGTGAATATGACTACTTACATTTACTTTAGAAAAATGTAAAAAAAAATGTTCTAAAAATAAAGTTATACAAAACAAAATACACAAAGCTGTATAGACTGCAAATGTCCTCAAAACAAAGCACCAGGATAAAAAAATGTATAAGAAATACAGATACTTTTTTTGTTTTATTCCACTCGATACACCATTGTGGTGGATGGGTGCTGTGTGCTCCTCCGGCACGTTGCTGAGAACCATTGCGCCCCCGGGGCTGATCAGATGAGATAAAGGATTAATAATATTTGGCAGGTGAAGTGTAAATGTCTCTATTGTCTCATGCACCCAAAGCACAAACTGTGCAGAAATGTATTAAAGCAGATAAAATCACTGGAACTCACTTTCCCCAAAACATTGACACTATATATAGGACAATTCCCCGGTGTGAGGAGCCTCAGAAGTACAAGGTCCTTCCCGATATCCGTCACCTCAGAAATGTATCCAGTTCTTATAAGGATCTTCCTCCTTTTCTTCTTACTTTCTATGGGTGAGTATCTTCTTACTTTCCATGGGTGAGTGTCTTCTTACTTTCCATGGGTGAGTATCTTCTTACTTTCCATGGGTGAGTATCTTCTTACTTTCCATGGGTGAGTATCTTCTTACTTTCCATGGGTGAGTATCTTCTTACTTTCCATGGGTGAGTATCTTCTTACTTTCCATGGGTGAGTATCTTCTTACTTTCCATGGGTGAGTATCTTCTTACTTTCCATGGGTGAGGATTTTCTTACTTTCCATGGGTGAGTATCTTCTTACTTTCCATGGGTGAGTATCTTCTTACTTTCCATGGGTGAGTATCTTCTTACTTTCCATGGGTGAGTATCTTCTTACTTTCCATGGGTGAGTATCTTCTTACTTTCCATGGGTGAGTATCTTCTTACTTTCCATGGGTGAGTATCTTCTTACTTTCTTTGGGTGAGTGTCTTCTTACTTTCCATGGGTGAGTATCTTCTTACTTTCCATGGGTGAGTATCTTCTTACTTTCCATGGGTGAGTATCTTCTTACTTTCCATGGGTGAGTATCTTCTTACTTTCCATGGGTGAGTATCTTCTTACTTTCTATGGGTGAGTATCTTCTTACTTTCCATGGGTGAGTATCTTCTTACTTTCCATGGGTGAGTATCTTCTTACTTTCCATGGGTGAGTATATTCTTACTTTCCATGGGTGAGTATCTTCTTACTTTCCATGGGTGAGTGTCTTCTTACTTTCCATGGGTGAGTATTTTCTTACTTTCCATGGGTGAGTATCTTCTTACTTTCCATGGGTGAGTATCTTCTTACTTTCCATGGGTGAGTATCTTCTTACTTTCCATGGGTGAGTATCTTCTTACTTTCCATGGGTGAGTATCTTCTTACTTTCCATGGGTGAGTATCTTCTTACTTTCCATGGGTGAGTGTCTTCTTACTTTCCATGGTTGAGTATCTTCTTACTTTCCATGGGTGAGTATCTTCTTACTTTCTTTGGGTGAGTGTCTTCTTACTTTCCATGGGTGAGTATCTTCTTACTTTCCATGGGTGAGTATCTTCTTACATTCCATGGGTGAGTATCTTCTTACTTTCCATGGGTGAGTATCTTCTTACTTTCCATGGGTGAGTGTCTTCTTACTTTCCATGGGTGAGTATCTTCTTACTTTCCATGGGTGAGTGTCTTCTTACTTTCCATGGGTGAGTATCTTCTTACTTTCCATGGGTGAGTGTCTTCTTACTTTCCATGGGTGAGTATCTTCTTACTTTCCATGGGTGAGTATCTTCTTACTTTCCATGGGTGAGTATCTTCTTACTTTCCATGGGTGAGTATCTTCTTACTTTCCATGGGTGAGTGTCTTCTTACTTTCCATGGGTGAGTGTCTTCTTACTTTCCATGGGTGAGTGTCTTCTTACTTTCCATGGGTGAGTATCTTCTTACTTTCCATGGGTGAGTATCTTCTTACTTTCCATGGGTAAGTGTCTTCTTACTTTCCATGGTTGAGTATCTTCTTACTTTCCATGGGTGAGTATCTTCTTACTTTCTTTGGGTGAGTGTCTTCTTACTTTCCATGGGGGAGTATCTTCTTACTTTCCATGGGTGAGTATCTTCTTACATTCCATGGGTGAGAATCTTCTTACTTTCCATGGGTGAGTATCTTCTTACTTTCCATGGGTGAGTGTCTTCTTACTTTCCATTGGTGAGTATCTTCTTACTTTCCATGGGTGAGTGTCTTCTTACTTTCCATGGGTGAGTATCTTCTTACTTTCTATGGGTGAGTATCTTCTTACTTTCCATGGGTGAGTATCTTCTTACTTTCCATGGGTGAGTATCTTCTTACTTTCCATGGGTGAGTATCTTCTTACTTTCCATGGGTGAGTATCTTCTTACTTTCCATGGGTGAGTATCTTCTTACTTTCCATGGGTGAGTATCTTCTTACTTTCCATGGGTGAGTATCTTCTTACTTTCCATGGGTGAGTGTCTTCTTACTTTCCATGGGTGAGTATCTTCTTACTTTCCATGGGTGAGTGTCTTCTTACTTTCCATGGGTGAGTGTCTTCTTACTTTCCATGGGTGAGTATCTTCTTACTTTCCATGGGTGAGTATCTTCTTACTTTCCATGGGTGAGTGTCTTCTTACTTTCCATGGTTGAGTATCTTCTTACTTTCCATGGGTGAGTATCTTCTTACTTTCTTTGGGTGAGTGTCTTCTTACTTTCCATGGGTGAGTATCTTCTTACTTTCCATGGGTGAGTATCTTCTTACATTCCATGGGTGAGAATATTCTTACTTTCCATGGGTGAGTATCTTCTTACTTTCCATGGGTGAGTGTATTCTTACTTTCCATGGGTGAGTATCTTCTTACTTTCTATGGGTGAGTATCTTCTTACTTTCCATGGGTGAGTATCTTCTTACTTTCCATGGGTGAGTATCTTCTTACTTTCCATGGGTGAGTGTCTTCTTACTTTCCATGGGTGAGTATCTTCTTACTTTCCATGGGTGAGTGTCTTCTTACTTTCCATGGGTGAGTATCTTCTTACTTTCTATGGGTGAGTATCTTCTTACTTTCCATGGGTGAGTATCTTCTTACTTTCCATGGGTGAGTATCTTCTTACTTTCCATGGGTGAGTATCTTCTTACTTTCCATGGGTGAGTATCTTCTTACTTTCCATGGGTGAGTATCTTCTTACTTTCCATGGGTGAGTGTCTTCTTACTTTCCATGGGTGAGTGTCTTCTTACTTTCCATGGGTGAGTGTCTTCTTACTTTCCATGGGTGAGTATCTTCTTACTTTCCATGAGTGAGTATCTTCTTACATTCCATGGGTGAGTATCTTCTTACTTTCCATGGGTGAGTGTCTTCTTACTTTCCATGGGTGAGTGTCTTCTTACTTTCCATGGGTGAGTGTCTTCTTACTTTCCATGGGTGAGTATCTTCTTACTTTCCATGGGTGAGTGTCTTCTTACTTTCCATGGGTGAGTGTCTTCTTACTTTCCATGGTTGAGTATCTTCTTACTTTCCATGGGTGAGTATCTTCTTACTTTCTTTGGGTGAGTGTCTTCTTACTTTCCATGGGTGAGTAACTTCTTACATTCCATGGGTGAGAATCTTCTTACTTTCCATGGGTGAGTATCTTCTTACTTTCCATGGGTGAGTGTCTTCTTACTTTCCATGGGTGAGTATCTTCTTACTCTCCATGGGTGAGTATCTTCTTACTTTCCATGGGTGAGTATCTTCTTACTTTCTATGGGTGAGTATCTTCTTACTTTCCATGGGTGAGTATCTTCTTACTTTCCATGGGTGAGTATCTTCTTACTTTCCATGGGTGAGTGTCTTCTTACTTTCCATGGGTGAGTGTCTTCTTACTTTCCATGGGTGAGTGTCTTCTTACTTTCCATGGGTGAGTATCTTCTTACTTTCCATGGGTGAGTGTCTTCTTACTTTCCATGGGTGAGTGTCTTCTTACTTTCCATGGTTGAGTATCTTCTTACTTTCCATGGGTGAGTATCTTCTTACTTTCTTTGGGTGAGTGTCTTCTTACTTTCCATGGGTGAGTATCTTCTTACATTCCATGGGTGAGTATCTTCTTACTTTCCATGGGTGAGTATCTTCTTACTTTCCATGGGTGAGTGTCTTCTTACTTTCCATGGGTGAGTATCTTCTTACTTTCCATGGGTGAGTGTCTTCTTACTTTCCATGGGTGAGTATCTTCTTACTTTCCATGGGTGAGTATCTTCTTACTTTCCATGGGTGAGTATCTTCTTACTTTCCATGGGTGAGTATCTTCTTACTTTCCATGGGTGAGTGTCTTCTTACTTTCCATGGGTGAGTGTCTTCTTACTTTCCATGGGTGAGTGTCTTCTTACTTTCCATGGGTGAGTATCTTCTTACTTTCCATGGGTGAGTGTCTTCTTACTTTCCATGGGTGAGTGTCTTCTTACTTTCCATGGTTGAGTATCTTCTTACTTTCCATGGGTGAGTATCTTCTTACTTTCTTTGGGTGAGTGTCTTCTTACTTTCCATGGGTGAGTATCTTCTTACATTCCATGGGTGAGAATCTTCTTACTTTCCATGGGTGAGTATCTTCTTACTTTCCATGGGTGAGTGTCTTCTTACTTTCCATGGGTGAGTATCTTCTTACTCTCCATGGGTGAGTGTCTTCTTACTTTCCATGGGTGAGTATCTTCTTACTCTCCATGGGTGAGTGTCTTCTTACTTTCCATGGGTGAGTATCTTCTTACTTTCTATGGGTGAGTATCTTCTTACTTTCCATGGGTGAGTATCTTCTTACTTTCCATGGGTGAGTATCTTCTTACTTTCCATGGGTGAGTATCTTTTTACTTTCCATGGGTGAGTATCTTCTTACTTTCCATGGGTGAGTATCTTCTTACTTTCCATGGGTGAGTATCTTCTTACTTTCCATGGGTGAGTGTCTTCTTACTTTCCATGGGTGAGTATCTTCTTACTTTCCATGGGTGAGTGTCTTCTTACTTTCCATGGGTGAGTATCTTCTTACTTTCTATGGGTGAGTATCTTCTTACTTTCCATGGGTGAGTATCTTCTTACTTTCCATGGGTGAGTATCTTCTTACTTTCCATGGGTGAGTATCTTCTTACTTTCCATGGGTGAGTATCTTCTTACTTTCCATGGGTGAGTATCTTCTTACTTTCCATGGGTGAGTATCTTCTTACTTTCCATGGGTGAGTATCTTCTTACTTTCCATGGGTGAGTGTCTTCTTACTTTCCATGGGTGAGTATCTTCTTACTTTCCATGGGTGAGTGTCTTCTTACTTTCCATGGGTGAGTGTCTTTTTACTTTCCATGGGTGAGTGTCTTCTTACTTTCCATGGGTGAGTATCTTCTTACTTTCCATGGGTGAGTATCTTCTTACTTTCCATGGGTGAGTGTCTTCTTACTTTCCATGGTTGAGTATCTTCTTACTTTCCATGGGTGAGTATCTTCTTACTTTCTTTGGGTGAGTGTCTTCTTACTTTCCATGGGTGAGTATCTTCTTACTTTCCATGGTTGAGTATCTTCTTACATTCCATGGGTGAGAATCTTCTTACTTTCCATGGGTGAGTATCTTCTTACTTTCCATGGGTGAGTATCTTCTTACTTTCCATGGGTGAGTGTCTTCTTACTTTCCATGGGTGAGTATCTTCTTACTTTCTATGGGTGGGTATCTTCTTACTTTCCATGGGTGAGTATCTTCTTACTTTCCATGGGTGAGTATCTTCTTACTTTCCATGGGTGAGTGTCTTCTTACTTTCCATGGGTGAGTATCTTCTTACTTTCTATGGGTGAGTGTCTTCTTACTTTCCATGGGTGAGTATCTTCTTACTTTCTATGGGTGAGTATCTTCTTACTTTCCATGGGTGAGTATCTTCTTACTTTCCATGGGTGAGTATCTTCTTACTTTCCATGGGTGAGTATCTTCTTACTTTCCATGGGTGAGTATCTTCTTACTTTCCATGGGTGAGTATCTTCTTACTTTCCATGGGTGAGTATCTTCTTACTTTCCATGGGTGAGTGTCTTCTTACTTTCCATGGGTGAGTATCTTCTTACTTTCCATGGGTGAGTATCTTCTTACATTCCATGGGTGAGTATCTTCTTACTTTCCATGGGTGAGTATCTTCTTACTTTCCATGGGTGAGTGTCTTCTTACTTTCCATGGGTGAGTATCTTCTTACTTTCCATGGGTGAGTATCTTCTTACATTCCATGGGTGAGTATCTTCTTACTTTCCATGGGTGAGTATCTTCTTACTTTCCATGGGTGAGTGTCTTCTTACTTTCCATGGGTGAGTATCTTCTTACTTTCCATGGGTGAGTGTCTTCTTACTTTCTATGGGTGAGTATCTTCTTACTTTCCATGGGTGAGTATCTTCTTACTTTCCATGGGTGAGTATCTTTTTACTTTCCATGGGTGAGTATCTTCTTACTTTCCATGGGTGAGTATCTTCTTACTTTCCATGGGTGAGTATCTTCTTACTTTCCATGGGTGAGTGTCTTCTTACTTTCCATGGGTGAGTGTCTTCTTACTTTCCATGGGTGAGTGTCTTCTTACTTTCCATGGGTGAGTATCTTCTTACTTTTCATGGGTGAGTATCTTCTTACTTTCCATGGGTGAGTATCTTCTTACTTTCCATGGGTGAGTATCTTCTTACTTTCCATGGGTGAGTGTCTTCTTACTTTCCATGGGTGAGTATCTTCTTACTTTCCATGGGTGAGTATCTTCTTACTTTCCATGGGTGAGTATCTTCTTACTTTCCATGGGTGAGTGTCTTCTTACTTTCCATGGGTGAGTGTCTTCTTACTTTCCATGGGTGAGTATCTTCTTACTTACTATTGGTGAGTATCTTCTTACTTTTCATTGGTGAGTATCTTCTTACAGTCTCATTGGGGACCATGTATTATTGTTCAGTCATTGAGATTATGGCAACTCTACTGAGTGCGGGGCTTGTGTGTGTGTGTAATCTTATTCCAGTCCTTCGGTTTCCACATGTAATCTCCAACAGACTGGATAATGATGAGACCGGTGATCTGCAGGGGTCTCAACAGACTGGATAATGATGAGACCGGTGATCTGCAGGGGCCTCAACAGACTGGATAATGATGAGACCAGTGATCTGGGGGGGCCTCAACCGACTGGATAATGATGAGACCGGTGATCTGGGGGGGCCTCAACAGACTGGATAATGATGAGACCGGTGATCTGGGGGGGCCTCAACAGACTGGATAATGATGAGACCGGTGATCTGGGGGGGCCTCAACAGACTGGATAATGATGAGACCGGTGATCTGGGGGGGCCTCAACAGACTGGATAATGATGAGACCGGTGATCTGGGGGGGCCTCAACAGACTGGATAATGATGAGACCGGTTATCTGCAGGGGCCTCAACAGACTGGATAATGATGAGACCGGTGATCTGCGGGGACCGGATCGTCACTTCCAGGTCTCCTGGGGAATCTTTAGTCTCTTATCACTTCTAGGAACATTTCTCTTTCATTAAACATTAGCAAAGTTCTAAATATATTGTAGATTTATCTATTTTTATACATTGTTACATTGTATTTTTAATAGAATATTCCTTTGGTAATATGTTACATACAATCACTATAATATAGAGCAGGACTGTTACAAATGTTACAAAAATATATTTATAAGCAAATTACAGAACCAAGTATAAATGCACAAGGTCAGTTTCCCCTTTTCCCATTTCCTCTTGCACTGGGAAAAATATATATTAAAAATTCCTAACCCTAAGTCTTAGTGTAACTAGACTATTGGCTTTTGAAAAATAAAAAGAAATGAATAATGCAAATGAAATTAATACATTTTATAATTGTTAAAGGGAACCCGTCATCAGGAAGGTCATTTTAATTTGATGACAGGATCCGATGGTGTCTCTCCATGTTGATTTAAAAAATTCCATTGTTGTGCATGTGAATAATATTAATGATTTTTATATGTTTCTTTAACATTCCCTTCTCCCTGCCATGAGGGGCGAGTGAGGGAAAGGGGTGGGGGGCAATTCAAATCACACAAGTCATTTTGCCTACATTTTCCCCTCCCTTATCGCCCTCCTCTTTCCTGATTAGAGCCCTTATTAAAAAATTATATTACACAATGGGGGACATGTGTTATCGTATCTGTGCCCAAAAAATGCTGGGATTTTAATGGGTTTTTTTGGGCGCAGAATTGTGGGGGATCATTTACAGGCAGTCCCCGGGTTACATACAAGATAGGTTCTGTTGGTTTGTTCTTAAGTTGAGTTTGTATGTAAGTCGGAACCGTATACTTTATTATTGTAATCCCAGTCAAAATTTTTTTGGTCTCTGTGACAACTGGATTTTAAAAATGTTGGGTTATCATAAAAACTAGGATAAGTCTTAATTACAGGCACCATTGATAACTGTTAAAGCTGATTATTGCAGCCTGGGACTAAAGTACAGCAAATTACCAACATCCAGAGGTCCGTTTGTAACTAGGGGTTGTATGTAAGTCAGGTGTTCTTAAGTAGGGGACTGCCTGTATAATGAGTTTGCACCAGAAAGAACTGATGCTTCCGACTATCCGTGTTTTTTTGGCGTGGCCTAACTTTTCCACATCATCCGTCACATTTATGTGCGTTTTGTCGGCATTTTTAGGCACAAATTTGGGCGCACGATAGACCAGGAAAAAAAATATTCAGAGAGCAAAATGAAGGCGCAGTCCATGTAACATTTGGGCGCACAGTTCATAACTGTCAGAATTTTTCTGGCGCCCGACTGATTAGTTCCACTTAAATACATTGGTCTGATCTCCAATGCCGACAGAGGTGCTTGCGTTAGAATTAGTAAATCCCCCCCAATGTATTATTATCATTTGTATTATTCATTTGATTTTATTTTTTTAAAAGCTTAAGCGTAAGGCCCCTTCGCATCACACTCGCAACGCAAGCTGCCGGGAACGCACGGCCCGAACGCTGCACCGCGGGAGTTCATCGCATCACACTCGCTAGTGTGGAAGGGGCCTTACACTTTCAGCCGCCAAAGTTGAGAAATAGGATCTTAGTTAGAGTTAGGATCTTCAATGGTTATTACTGAGGTGCACGTGGCCCAGACGACTTCACTTTGGTAATTTTGTTTATTAAATCTCCTACACAATGGGGCAGATTTATCAAGTGTCTGAAAGTCAGAATATTTCCAGTTGCCCATGGCAACCAATCACAGCTCGGCTTTCATTTTACCAGTGCTCATGAATATTTTAAAGGGCAGCTGTGATTGGTTGCCATGGGCAACTGAAAATATTCTGACTTTCAGACACTTGATAAATCTGCCCCAATGTTCATTATTCAAATATTTTCCCATTGTTTTCTCTATTGTGATATTTGGAAAATTTGAAATCCAATCAGTGCTTGTGTGAACCCAAGGCAGTTCCATGTGTAAAAATACACTGAATGGGGGATATTTATCATACGCTGGCGCTCGATCGCCCCGCCGCTGCAAATTCGCAGCCCGATACATGAAGAGGCTTCTGCCTGGCGTAGAAAAAAAACGCAGCTGGCGACTTTTCACGTATGAAAAGTCGCCGGCAGCAGCGAGTGCGCAGGCGCGGGGACAGTAACGCCCCGCGCCGGCCCACTCCCGTCCGGCCGCGCCCCCCCCCCTTCACGCCCCTTCACGCCCCACTGGCGTGAAGGTGGCGGATCGGGGAAAATAATCGCAAAAGCTAGCAATAAGCCTGCATTTGCGATTATTTCAGTGCCTCTGCGCCACTGGCGGTGCGCAGAGGTCCTGATAAATATCCCCCAATATCATTAATAAGGATGACACTGCCGATTCTTTCATGAATTTGAAGTATTTTATGTTCTTAACCCCAAGTGACCAAACTCATTCGTGCCCTAATTTTCAAAACTGCCACATGTCACTTTATCCGGTAATATAGTTAGAACACTTTAACTTAAACAATAGGTTGTTTGTTCGAGACATGTTGTACTTCGAGATAATAAGAAATTTGGCTTATATATTTCACATTTGTTTATGAAAAAGGGTGAATTTGGCCAATTTTTTGTTGGTCTTATTAACCAAATGAGTTACTAATTTACATTTACCATATCTCTTTGCTGGAGTCATTGTTACCAGTTTCCTTTTGTTTTATTACAATGCTGTAAAGATCACAAATCAAACAGAATTTTTTGAAAAAATTTCAAGAAATTTTAAAATTAAAGGGGTGTTCCCGTCTGGGCACTCACATTCAGTTTCATTAATCTGCCATATGTAAACATTTCTTCAATTGGATGTTATTAAAAAAAATGTTCCTGTGTGAAGATAATTTCTCATAAATGTAGCCATTTTGTCCCTTAGAAACGAGATGGCTTCCTCGGATACGACCACCTCTGCTGGAGGGATTGCACAAAGAAACAAAAGGTTTCTGTATATAAAATGTCCGGGAGTTACTGCAGGTCCTACAGCCGTCCTGTGGTAATGATTGCTGAATCCTAATGGTCCGGCAGGACTCCATAGCACATGTCTGGCCCCTGCTGTTAGAGTGTGACGTGGTCGTATCCGAGGAAGCTATCTGGTTTCTAAGGGACAACATGGCTACATTTATGAGAAATTACCTTCACACAGGAACATTTTTTTTATTAACATCCAATTGAAGAAATGTTTACATAAGGCAAATGAATTTAATTAAATGTAAATGCCCAGGATGGGAAAACCCCTTTAATTACTTTGGGGACCATTTTCATTATATTGGGGTTTTTGAAGTTGTATTAATACCTTATCTCCCCTTTCTAATGACGTTACCCCTCAAACTATCCAAAAAATATAGCAAACTTGTTAACCCTTACAGAAATTAAAGGTTTTATTTGGAATTTTTTCACATTTTCTAAAATTTACCCACTTGAGCTGAATAAAAAGAGAAAATGCATCTACAAATATATTGGGGGTCATTTACTAAGGGCTCGATTCGGGTTTTCCGACGTTTTACCCGAATATTTCCGATTTGCGCCGATTTTCCCTGTATTGCCCCGGGATTTTGGCGCACGCGATCGGATTGTGGCGCATCGGCGCCGGCATGCACGCAACGGAAATCGGGGGGCATGGCCGAACGAAAACCTGACGGATTCGGAAAAACCGCCGCATTTAAAACAATAAAAGTGTCGCTTAGGACGCGCTTACCTTCACTTGGTCCGGCTCGGTGCGTTCAGATGCTCTTCAGCGCAGCAGCGCCACCTGGTGGGCGGCGGAGGAACTACCTTGATGAATACCGGCCGGACCCGAATCCACCGCAGAGAACGCGTTGCTGGATCGCGAACGGACCGGGTAAGTAAATCTGCCCCATTGTTTCTTCGAACTACGATGACCCCCCATATGTGGATGTAACCTGCTGGCTGGGCACATGGCGGCGCGGAAGGGAAGAAGCCATTGAGCTTTTGTAGGCCAGAATTTGACTCTAACCGTTTGTCGAGCCTCTGAGGCACCCAGAACCCATTGCCCCTTAGAGAATGACTCAATTTTGAAAACTTTTATCATGGGGTATAGGGGGCATTTTAACCCAATGTTACCAATGGATTTTTTACATTTCACATTTCAATTTTACTGTCTCCGCCTTTAGAAATGAATTTTTTATTTTTCTGTATACAGAGCTGTGTGAGGCTTGTTTTCTGCACTTGTACTTCCTAGTGACAGTATTTTAGATTCCACGCCGTGTACTGGATAGTGGGAGAAAATTCTAAATGCTGTGAAATTGACAAGAAAAAGCATTTTTCGTCATATGGACCCAATTTATAAAGGTTTTATTATATATTTTGATATATTAAAAAAAAATTAAAACCTTTTGAACAAATTAAAAAAAATCTTCATTTCACCGTATTCTGAGGCTAATAACCTTATAATACTTCGGAGAATGGAGCTGAGTTAGTTTTCATTTTCTGTGGGACGTGATGATGTTTTAAGTGTTACTATTTTGGGGACTGTGCAAACTTTTGATAATTCTAATAATTCAACAATTGTATATAGTTTTATAATAACTAAAAAGTACATGAAATATTACATTACATACATTAACTATTTAAACGGCAAATGCAATTTTTGTGCCTTTTTGGGGACATTTTGAAATGTTTTTCTTCAGTAAAACCCATTGGGGCATATTTATCATATGCTGGCGCTCGTACGCCAGCGTATGATATCCCCGCTGCTGCATATTCTCAGCCGGATATATCAAGAGGCTTCTGCCAGGGCCTGGCGTAGAAAAAAAACGCAGCCGGCACATATGAAAAGTCACTGGCAGCACCGAGTGTTCAGCCGCGGGGATAGTAACGCCCCACGCCGGCCCACCTCCTAGCCGGCCGCACCCTCTGCTCGGCCGGCCGGGTCCCCCTTTACGCCTCTTCAAAATAATAGCAAGTGCTAGTGATGCAGAGGTCCTGATAAATATGCCCCATTATCTTCTTTTCCAGATGTGCTAAATGTCTCAAATGACATTTATCATTTCTAAATGTCTCAAATTTGCGTCATTTTTTGGCGCAAAAATTTCCAGACTTAAGGAAAACTTAGAAAATGCAATGGAGTGACTTGAGACATTTGTGCAAGACTTTTGAGACATTTGTAACAAAAGAGATCTGGAAAAAAAAAAAACAATTTAAAACAAAGAAAAAAGGAAAATGATAAATTACCAAGGAAGCAGACAGAAACGGAAAGCACTCAGGCAGACAGGAAAAAAAACAGCCCAAATAAACAGACATAAGATAAATAACCCCCAATGTAATGCCATTTTCTAAAACTTTTTTCCACTTTTTTTAAAATACTGTTTTATATGTATTTGGGGTTTTTGAGGATGTTTTAATTCCATATATACTCGAGTATAAGCCTAGTTTATAACCCTAACTCGGCTTATACTCGAGTCAAGGTAAAAAATCAAAAAGTGAACTCACCTTCTGACGCTGCCGCGGCTCCGACATCAGGTTCTGGTCTGTCACAGTTTTCGTGACGTCAGACGCATCGGCACACACTATGATGTCAGCTTGAGGCTGACGTCATGGAGCCTAAGACGCACCGGGAGGGGCTGGCAGGCTATATACTTGAGGGGGCAGGCAGGCAGCCTATATTCTCCAGGGGGCTGGCTGGTTATATACTCCAGGGGGTTGGCTGGCTATATACTCAAGGGGGTTGGCTGGCTATATACTGGGGGGCTGTGACCAATGCATTTCCCACCCTCGGCTTATACTCAAGTTAATAGGTTTCTCCAGTTTTTTCTGTCAAAATAAGGGGTATTGGCTTATACTCGGGTCAGCTTATACTCGAGTATATACGGTAATTTGCTTATTTTATTTTGTGTTTTTTTCACTCTTTTAGTTATACATTACTCTTGAGCATGTGATTACTATTTCATAATAATACACTGCAATAACAATGTGTTGCACAATACAAATCCCACCCGGTCCTGACGATCCACACTGCATAGACCAGTTGATAAGCGGGATCAGGTGGGACTTGTATCGGAATAGGGAATGTGAATAAAATAAAAGAGCAGGTTCTCTGTGGTTCTCCGGTGAATTAGTCGAAGTGCCCAAGGCTAATTAGCATAACTTTATAATTCTATATTTCTGCATGTGGCGTTATAATAAAAGAAGTCCGGAGGAACCTTCTTAGTAGGACACATCTACCATCAGTGAACTGATGTCCCTCACGCGTATTTGTATTCATGTAGGGTAGATATTGTTATACATGTGTCAGTGTATACAGTATGTGTAATATTTCATGTGATCTAATCCCAGATGCTGCTCTAGATTGCTACGAGTGTCACGCAGTGAATAATACCACCTGTCAGCCAATCGTAACGCAATGTTCACCGGGAGAGCAATGTATCAGCATAAATGAGAACTATTCATATAGTAAGTTTCCATTTTCATGTATTGTTCCTTTCTACACCAATTGTTTGCACATCTATCCATTTATACAATGTTTATATCTATTATGATTTCCCCACCACCAGAATGTCAGGCTTAGTGGATCCTCTACCACCGAGGAAGGTGGTACTAGCTGACAACTGGGACCGGAATCTAAGTGGCGCCTGGTCTTCAACAGAGCCCGGCGCAAAGCGGGATGGTCTTGCTGTGGCAGGGTACCACCAGGTCGTTTCACAGGTGTGACTAGCCCGCGGTGGCAGGTCGAGGTACCTTGGCAGGAGACAGTCTCAAGGTCAGGTTCAGGCACAGGGTCAGGGAAGGTGGCAAAGTTCAATCCGGGGTCAGCAACGGGAGATCCAAGCAGATGGGAACGGGAACACAGGCCCAAGGGACACAGGACTCAGGAGCAGGAAAACACAAGAACGCAGGGAAGCTTCCTCACTGGTGTAGGCATACAAATATCCGGCAAGGCAGGAAGGGTTTGCCGGAATATAAGGAGAAGGAGTTCAGCCAGCCCACCAAGCAGCAGGGCGCTGTCCCTTTAAATCTCCGACAGCCGGCAGGCACGTGCCCTAGAAGGCAGGGAAGTGCGCACGGCAATCCGCTGGGGAACAGGAGCCAGGACAGGTGAGTCCAGAGCAGTGGCCAGAATGGGGGCACTCAGAGGAACATGGGTGTGCCAGAAATCCAAGACAGGGATCACGAGAGCACCTGTAACCGTATCTACTCCCCCCGCCTTCGGCCTCCCCCCTCTTCTTGGGCCTGAGAAATTGCTGGAGCTGGCTCTTGTCCAGTACACTATTCTTTGGCTCACACAATCTCTTCTCAGGACCAAATCCCTTCCAGACAACAAGAAAGAACTGCCTTCCTCTCAATGTCTTCATGTCGAGAATCTCCTTCACCTCAAAGACATCGGGGGAATCAGCCTGAGGTGCCGGAAGAGGAGGAACTTGCCAGGCAAAGTGGTTCAAGATGACTAGTTTGGAAAGAGAAACATGGAAGGAGTTGGGTATGCGCATGGTAGGAGGCAGTCGCAATTTGTAGGCCACCGGATTGATGCAACTGAGGACTTCAAATGGACCCAAGAACTGGGGTCCAAATTTGTAGCCCGGAATTTTCAGCCAGGCACACAAAGATCCGGCGAGGCAGGAAGGTAGGTGTCTGATTATAAGGAGTAGGAGTTCAGCCAGTGCACCAATCAGCAGTCCACTGGGGAGCAGGAGCCAGCACAGGTGAGTCAGGAGCAGCGGCTGGAGCGGTGGCACACAGAGAAACACGGGTGCGCCCGTCATCCGAGACAGGGAACTCGGGAGCACCCGTGACACAGAACAATAACATTTGTCAAATTTTTAAATCTTTTGTGATTTTCATTATTTTTTTTCCTTTTAAGTAATTCTAATAATTCAACAATTGTATATAGTTTTATAATGACTAAATAGTACATGAAATATTTACACGACAAATCTTTTAGGAAATGAGTCCTTCCCCTCGATGCTGAAGGGCTGCTCTCGTGGACTACCGTGTGGTACGATGCCTTATGGAAAGACCAACTATGGAATCTCTTTTTTAATGAGCTTGAAGTGCTGTAATGAAGATCTCTGTAACAATCAAACGTATGAAAGTAAGTTTAGAGAATATTTGAGATATGGATGTGACAGGTAATGTATAGAATGCAGACATTATAAGTCTTACCTTTTCTAAGGAACTAAATCTTAATTTACCATATTAACCTGTTAAGGGGTTGTTAAGATTTAAGGAAATGTTACATATGGATGGAAGGCTTATGGGGCTACTGCAGGGTCTATGCTTGTATACAGAGGCTTATGGTGCCACTGCAGGGTCTATGCTTGTATACAGAGGCTTATGGTGCCACTGCAGGGTCTATGCTTGTATACAGAGGCTTATGGTGCCACTGCAGGGTCTATGCTTGTATACAGAGGCTTATGGTGTCACTGCAGGGTCTATGCTTGTATACAGAGGCTTATGGTGTCACTGCAGGGTCTATGCTTGTATACATAGGCTTATGGTGCCACTGCCGGCGCTGTGTTTGAATAAAGGGGCTTAAGGTGCCACTGCCGGGGCTATGTTTGTATACAGAGGCTTATGGTGCCGCTGCCGGGCTATGTTTGTATACAGAGGCTTATGGTGCCACTGCCGGATCTATGTTTGTATAAAGGGGCTTATAGTGCTGTCCCAACCACATTCCCATGCCTACTATAGTGAATAAAAACACCAGCTCACCCTTTCTCTTCTCGGCTTTAACTGTCCTGCGGACAGTCCACCCCGCACAAGGATTAGCATAGAATAATAGAGGAAATCTAGATCCTGTCCAATAACAATGCAAAAAAAAAGCCTCTAAAATGGTTTTGTGTAACCCCTTATAAAGAATAACTGGACCATTATAAAAGCTCTTATACTTCTTGAGTCATCCATCATCCTCATAGCCTGTAAGCTCTTGTGTCACCCCCTTATTCTCGTAGACTGTAAGCTCTCGTATCACCCCCTCATCCTCATAGACTGTAAGCTCTTGTGTCACCCCCTCATCCTCATAGACTGTAAACCCTTGTGTCACCCCCTCATCCTCGTAGACTGTAAGCTCTTGTGTCACCCCGTCATCCTCATAGACTGTAAGCTCTTGTGTCACACCCTCATCCTCATAGACTGTAAGCTCTTGTGTCCCCCCTCATCCTCATAGACTGTAAACCCTTGTGTCACCCCCTCATCCTCATAGACTGTAAACCTTTGTGTCACCCCTTAATCCTCATAGACTGTAAGCTCTTGTGTCAACCCCTCACCCTCATAGACTGTAAGCTCTTGTGTCCCCCCTCATCCTCATAGACTGTAAGCTCTTGTGTCCCCCCTTATCCTCATAGACTGTAAGATCTTGTATCAACCCCTCATCCTCATAGACTGTAAGCTTTTGTGTCAGCCGCCTCATTTTCATAGACTGTAATCACTTGTGTCACCCCCTCATCCTCATAGACTGTAAGCTCTTGTGTCACCCCCTCATCCTCATAGACTGTACGCTCTTGTGTCACCCCCTCATCCTCATAAATCGTAAGCTCTCGTATCACTCCCTCACTCTCATAGACTGTAAGCTCTTGTGTCACCCCTCATCCTCATAGACTGTAAGCTCTTGTGCCCCCCCTCATCCTCATAGACTGTAAGATCTTGTGTCACCCCCTCATCCTCATAGACTGTAAGATTTTGTGTCCCTCTTCATCCTCATTGACTGTAAGCTCTCGTATCACCGCCTCATCCTCATAGACTGTAAGCTCTTTTGTCACTCCCTCATCCTCATAGTCTGTAAGCTCTTGTGTCACCTCCTCATCCCCATAGACTGTAAGCTCTTGTGTCACCCCCTCATCCTCATAGACTGTAAGCTCCTGTGTCACCCCCTCATCCTCATAGACTGTAAGCTCTTGTGTCCCCCCTCATCCTCATAGACTTTAAACTCTTGTGTCCCCCCTCATCCTCATAGACTGTAAGCTCTTGTGTCCCCCTCATAGATTGTAAGCTCTTATGTCACCCCCTCATCCTCATAGACTGTAAGCTCTTGTGTCACCCCTCATCCTCATAGACTGTAAGCTCTTGTGTCACCCCCTCATCCTCATAGACTGTAAGCTCTTGTGTCACCCCTCATCCTCATAGACTGTAATCTCTTGTGTCACCCCCTCATCCTCATAGACTGTAAGCTCTTGTGTCACCCTCCTCATCCTCATAGACTGTAAGCTCTTGTGTCACCCCCTCATCCTCATAGACTATAACTTCTTGCAAATAGGCCCATTGTTCCTATTGTTCCATATGACTCTGTGTTGATTGTTTCCTCTGGTTACCTGCAAATTGCTCTGAATCTTACAAGTAATAATATTTAGGGGCTTTCTGCGATGTCATTGAGCCGGACCTGGATTTCCTCCATGGGTGTTCCTAGGGTCACAGAAGATCCGGGACACGGGCCTCAATGCATATGTACCAAATTTTCTGTAGTAGTCACTCCTGTACATAACCCCCTTCACATGTTTCTGTGCCAATAACAACTGTACCTACATATACAGCCTACCTACATATACAGCTACAGAAAACACAGGAGAATTCCCGACCTATTCATCCACCACAAGGTGCCGTGTCCTGGGACATGAAGTTGCTCTCTATCTTCTCCATTGGGTTCGGCATCACCACGTCTCCTCCTCAGCCACGTGTCCTCCCCGAGTTGTTCATCACACAGACATCTTATTTTTCTTATTGTCCCTACATCTTGGTCCTCCAACAGTTTTATCCTGCTGCTCCCTTTACGATAAGGCCCCTACACACACATGGATGCTTTGCCTGGGCCATATGGCCATATGCGACCAGTAATGTTTCCCACAGCCACCTTTAATGTCTCCCACAGCCCCCCCCCAATGTTCTCATAATCCCCTGTAATGACCCTCGCAGCCTCCTGTAATGTCCTCCATAGCCCCAACTGAAAAGTTCCCTCCAGCCACAAGTGAGGTCCCCACAGCCTCCTTGTCCTAAAAGACCCTGCAATGTCCTCTTCAGCACCCTTAAATGTCCTCATTACCCCCTGTAATGTCCACCGCAGCCTCTTGTAATGTCTCCCCCAGCCCCCTGTAATGTCCACTGCAGCCTCTTGTAATGTCTCCCCCAGCCCCCTGTAATGTCCACTGCAGCCTCTTGTAATGTCTCCCCCAGCCCCCTGTAATGTCCACCGCAGCCTCTTGTAATGTCCCCCAGCCCCTTGTAATGTCCACCGCAGCCCCTTGTAATGTCCCCCAGCCCCCTGTAATGTCCACCCCAGCCCCGTGTATTGTCCATCGCAGCCTCTTGTAATGTCTCCCCCAGCCCCCTGTAATGTCCATCGCAGCCTCTTGTAATGTCTCCCCCAGCCCCCTGTATTGTCCATCGCAGCCTCTTGTAATGTCTCCCCCAGCCCCCTGTAATGTCCAGCGCAGCCTCTTAAAATCTCCCCCCCAGCCCCGTGTATTGTCCATCGCAGCCTCTTGTAATGTCTCCCCCAGCCCCCTGTAATGTCCATCGCAGCCTCTTGTAATGTTTCCCCCAGCCCCCTGTAATGTCCACTACAGCCTCTTGTAATGTCTCCCCCAGCTCCCTGTAGTGTCCACCGCAGCCTCTTGTAATCTCCCCCCCAGCCCCGTGTATTGTCCATCGCAGCCTCTTGTAATGTCTCCCCCAGCCCCCTGTAATGTCCATCGCAGCCTCTTGTAATGTCTCCCCCAGCCCCCTGTAATGTCCATCGCAGCCTCTTGTAATGTCTCCCCCAGCCCTGTGTATTGTCCATCGCAGCCTCTTGTAATGTCTCCCCCAGCCCCCTGTAATGTCCACTACAGCCTCTTGTAATGTCTCCCCCAGCCCCCTGTAGTGTCCACCGCAGCCTCTTGTAATCTCCCCCCCAGCCCCGTGTATTGTCCATCGCAGCCTCTTGTAATGTCTCCCCCAGCCCCCTGTAATGTCCATCGCAGCCTCTTGTAATGTCTCCCCCAGCCCCCTGTATTGTCCATCGCAGCCTCTTGTAATGTCTCCCCCAGCCCCCTGTAATGTCCAGCGCAGCCTCTTATAATCTCCCCCCCAGCCCCGTGTATTGTCCATCGCAGCCTCTTGTAATGTCTCCCCCAGCCCCCTGTAATGTCCATCGCAGCCTCTTGTAATGTCTCCCCCAGCCCCCTGTAATGTCCACTACAGCCTCTTGTAATGTCTCCCCCAGCTCCCTGTAGTGTCCACCGCAGCCTCTTGTAATCTCCCCCCCAGCCCCGTGTATTGTCCATCGCAGCCTCTTGTAATGTCTCCCCCAGCCCCCTGTAATGTCCATCGCAGCCTCTTGTAATGTCTCCCCCAGCCCTGTGTATTGTCCATCGCAGCCTCTTGTAATGTCTCCTCCAGCCCCCTGTAATGTCCATCGCAGCCTCTTGTAATGTCTCCCCCAGCCCCCTGTAATGTCCACCGCAGCCTCTTGTAATGTCTCCCCCAGCCCCCTGTAATGTCCACCGCAGCCTCTTGTAATGTCTCCCCCAGCCCCCTGTAATGTCCACCGCAGCCTCTTGTAATGTCTCCCCCAGCCCCCTGTAATGTCCATCGCAGCCTCTTGTAATGTCCCCCCAGCCCCCTGTAATGTCCCCCTAGCCCCCTGTAATGTCCACCCCAGTACCCTGTAATGTCCCCTCAGCCCCCTGTAATGTCCACCGCAGCCTCTTGTAATGTCTCCCCCAGCCCCCTGTAATGTCCACCGCAGCCTCTTGTAATGTCCCCCCAGCCCCTTGTAATGTCCACCGCAGCCCCTTGTAATGTCCCCCCAGCCCCCTGTAATGTCCACCGCAGCCCCTTGTAATATCCACCCCAGCCCCTTGTAATGTCCACCCCAGTACCCTGTAAGGTCCTGCACAGCCCACAGTAATGTCCTGCAGAGCCCCCTCTAGAAAGTTCCCCCTAGCCCCCTGTAGTGTCCCCACAGCTTCCCCCTATGTCCTCATAGCTCCTAGTAATGCCCCCAGCACAAGTAATGTACCCCACAGCCCCCCGTTCACCACTGCTCCATTCACCACTGCAGTGCTCATCACTATCTACGTCCTTATGGCGTAGATAGCGATGAGCGTGAGGAAATTTGCCTGGACACAGGTCCAAAGATCTGGTGCACGGGCTCCGATTCTTTTGACTTAGCGACACCCCTGATTTCCTCTATGGTTCTATTGGAGCTACAGTCGGAGTTTCTCTGTACAGTGGTCAGACCAGGTTACTACAGATCAGTTACTATCCATGAATATATAAGGTAAGCTGCAGTGACCGTGATAACCATTACAGAGAGACGGGCGCTGTCTGCTTCCTCCTCTTTTTTTAATGTTTTTGAGGACCTATTGTATGTTATTATATGTAATTATTGCCACATTTTGTACTTAGTTTGTGTTTCAACTTTTTTTCCCCCAAAATAATTAAGTTATTTTTTAGAGCCAGAACCTAAGGAGCCCAGTGGATTTTTCTGCACGAGCTGCTTTAAACCGGACGCCGTAGAAGGATGTGATAGTGATGAGAAGATACAATGCTACGATATAAAGGACAAATGCTTCCAGTTCTCTGGGATAGTCATGAGACCAGGTAATTGTTGTAGAAACTGATCAAGTACATAGGTGGCGGCTGCCAGGGGGATCAGAGATCCATCCGGAAACCATCAAAAATATTCAGTGCTCTGGGAATACAATGCTCATTATTATGGAAAAAAAATACTACATAAAAGATCTATACAGGATGTAGCTGTGAGGGATATAGGACGGTTGTCACTACAGGGCTCTGAAGTCTAAGGGGGCCCAATCCTGCTCCACCACATGACAGGAGAGCAGGATTATACATGGACATGCACATCAGTACATAGTTACATAGATACATCATTTATATGGTTGAGAAAAGACACATGTCCAAGCAAGGAAGGGAAGGGAATGGATGAGGAAGGGATTTAGGGGAAACTAAATTCTATATAATATAACCGTTAATGTTATTTAGATGCAAAAAAGGCATCTAGACCCTTCTTGAAGCTCTCTGCTGTCCCTGCTGTGCTCTGCTTCTGAGCTCTCTGCTGTCCCTGTTGTACTCTGCTCCTGAGTTCTCTTCTGTCCTTGATGTGCTCTGCTCCTGATCTCTCTGCTGTCCCTGCTGTGCTCTGTTCCTGAGCTCTCTCCTGTTCCTGTCGTGCTCGTCTCCTGAGCTCTATCCTGTCCCTGCTGTGTTCTCTACTGTGTTCTCTGCTGTCCCTGCTGTGCTCTGCTCCTGAGCTCTCTCATGTCCCTGTCGTCCTCAGCTCCTGAGCTCACTCCAGTCCCTGCTGTGCTCTGCTCCTAAGCTCTCTCCTGTCCCTGCTGTGTTCTCTGCTGTCTCTGCTGCACTCTGCTCTGGAGCTCTTTTCTGTCCCTGCTGTGCTCTGCTCCTGAACTCTCTCCTGTCCCTGCTGTGCTCTGCTCCTGAGCTCTCTCCTGTCCCTGATGTGTTCTCTGCTGTCCCTGCTGTGCTCTGCTCCTGTGCTCTCTGCTGTCTCTGCTGAACTCTGCTCTGGAGCTCTCTCTGTCCCTGCTGTGCTCTGCTCCTGAACTCTCTCCTGTCCCTGTTGTCCTCTGCTCCTGAGCTCACTGCAGTCCCTGCTGTGCTCTGCTCCTGAGCTCTCTCCTGTCCCTGCTGTGTTCTCTGCTGTGTTCTCTGCTGTCCCTGCTGTGCTCTGCTCCTGAGATCTTTTCTGTCCCTGCTGTGCTCTGCTCCTGAGCTCTTGTTTGTCTCTGCTGTGTTCTGCTCCTGAGCTCTCTCCTGTTCTTGCTGTGCTCTGCTCCTGAGCTCTTGTCTGTCTCTGTTGTGTTCTGCTCCTGAGCTCTCTCCTGTTCCTGCTGTGCTCTGCTCATGAGCTCAGATATTCCTCAGATTGGCAGTTCTCATAGTAAAAAAGTCCTGTCGCCTCTGGTGATTAAACCTTTTTTTCTCCAGACAGAGACTCTGCCCCCTTATCTTTTCAGATTATTTGACCTGGAACAACTTTCCACCATATTTTTTGTATAGAGCATTCATATATTTATATAAATTAATCATGTCCCCTTGTAGTCGTCTCTTTTCCAGACTAAATAAATCTAGTTGTTGTCTTTCCTCATAACTTAGAGCCTCCATTGTGCCTCCTTTTGGAGTTTGCTTTGGGGTCTTTGGATCTACAGTTTTATTAATTTCATCGTCATGGATTTTCTACAATGAAACAAATTTTGCAGTGTAGTATAGGGTGGCTCTATTATTCTTGGGATCTATGGGCCCCTGATCATAGACTTTCCCTCATCACTGTTATCTTTGGTGAGGTCTTTACTATGAGAAAATGGACAAAAATGGTGAAGTTCTCCATTAGACTCAGAATTCATAGAAAACTCATGATGTCATCATTCTGATTCTCAAACATAATTAAGGACACATTCATTTTCGACAGATCAAAAAGTAGTAAACTACTCAATCAGAGGATGTGCATCCGGCTCGTTATGTAGGTCAGACCTGGGTCAGCTGATCGGGGCCAAAGTTCTCAACACAACAACATTTAACTGCACCGATCCAACCCAACCTCCGAGCGAGACGGACAAGGAGGGAACCAACTAACCTGACCTGGAAGAGAAGCTCCATTAATGCATTTCTACACCTAATGATTTCTGTGGATGATGTAAAAAATTATTTTATGACATAATTACAAAATTTTCAATTGAAATAACAAAATAAATGAAATATTCCAGTCTCGTTTATTTCATCGTATGTCATCTAATGCTTCCAGTTCTACATCCTCCTCATAGTCATAACGATAAACCAGCCCAGACTGGCCCACATGTGAACAGGTAAATCTCCAAATGGAATTTTGAGCTTTGTGGGCCCCCAGCCCCTACGTGAGTGGTGAAAGGGTAGAATAGACTCACCATATATCATAATGATATTCACCATAGAATGCAAAGATTTAAGAAACTCTACATAACACCCTTAATATTTTTATGGAAATCCCATAGGTTTCAAGAGTAAAAAAAAAGCAGGACAGGCATTGGAGGCCGAATGTGGTGACTTTCAGAACTGCAGAGGCTCTGACGTGGAAAAAAACCGAACCCCCATATAATTTAATTTAGAAAGAATATAAGGCTGACTCCATAAGGGGTTTCAGTCAGGAAATTGTGGTGCAAAGTGAAGATTACTTCAGCGCCCTACAGGTTGTGCCGAAGTTATGCCACTGGGAAAAAGCACTGTATATACACGAGTATCTGCCAAGTTTTTCAGCACAAAAAATGTGCTGAAAAACCTCACCTTAGCTTATACTCGAATCAAGGAAAAAAACCAAACAGTGTACTCACCCTCCGACGCCTTTCCAGCAGGTCCTCTTCTATACAGTGAGGCTCCGGCATCGGCTCCGTGTCCCCACACGGTCCGTCACAGGAATCGTGATGCCAGCCGCTCGCTGACTTTCTAATGTGTGCACCGGCATCGGCACACACTATGATGAGTGGCTGACGTCACAATCCTTGCAGGCTATATACTAGGGGGCTGGCAGGCTGTATACTACAGGGGAGTGGCAGTCTATATACTACAGGGGATGGCATGCTATATATTGCAGGGGCTAGCAGGCTATACACTACAGGGGGCTGGCAGGCTGTACAATACAGGGGGCTGGCTGGTTGTATACTACAGTAGGTTGGCAATATACTACAGGGGGCTGGCTATATACTACAGGGGCTGCCAGGCTATATACTACAGGGGATGGCAGGCTATATATTGCAGGGGTTGGCAGGCTATACACTAGAGGGGGCTGGCAGGCTGTACACTACAGGAGGCTGGCAGGCTGCCTGTATACTACAGGAGGTTGTCAATATACTACAGGGGCTGCCAGGCTATATACTACAGGGGGCTGACTATATACTGGGGAGGCTGTGACCAATGCATTTACCACCCTCAGCTTATACACAAGTCAATAGGTTTTTCCATTTTTTTGTGTTAAAAATTAGAGGCCTCGGCTTACACTTGGGTTGGCTTATACTCGAGTATATATGGTATGTTTATTTATATATTTATATTTTTAGGAGAATCTTACATGTGCCCATTATCTTTTCATTGTTTAGCTGTGGATTTATTTCTGGACAATACATTAATACAATACGAAACTTTAGGAGTTGCGTTACCCATGTCTTGTCTCCTGAAACGGGGCAGTTTCAAAAATGCAGGCACTTGCAGGGATTCTACTAAACCAGCACCTTGTAGGGTTTTTTCAAGTCTCATCAGGCGCATGTATCAAACTTTTTGCTTACCTTTTTCTTTCATTTTTGAGACTTTACATGATGCTTGGGCTTAGTTGCGACTTTTTTGTGCCTAAAACCATCTCCCTCCAGGGTTTGCTATTGTCTAGTTTTCTGCAGTTTTTTCGGAGTGAATCCAGATGTGAACGTTGCAACCTGACCAGGCATAGAAAGGAGCTTAAAGCTGATTGTGCCTTTTGGAGATATTTTGTGAATTTTATTTATAAGAGTCCCAAATTTGTTGAAAACCAAATGCCACATGTATGAATATGGAAAGACTGGATTTGCAAGACAGATCTTGCCATGACAGCCAAAGAACCCCCTTCCAGTTCCCTTCTGTCATTACAACCAGACAACACTCATCAATGATGTCTTTGCATCACTTAAGTGCTGCTATTGCATTTTATTACATTATTTATGGGGTTAACACATAATGTACTATATAATGCACATAGAGTAGCATGGGGAATGTAATAAGTTGTAGAAACCAGCAGTGAAACAGATATATGAACTGTCTTGTTTTTCTTTGTGAGCACTAAAGGTTAATAGCTTCTCTGATGTGCAGAAAGTTCTGGTGGGGGGCAGAAGGTGGAGGAGTTGGCTGCAGAGGAGTTTGTGAGGTTAAGAGAGAGATGGAAAATTATTCTGAAGAATCACTGACTGAGATGGAAGGATAGACTTTGAGTTGGAGAGATCTTGTACCTCACTGATATACGTAGGAGACTTCTGCATCCTCAGAGAGCACTGTGACATGATCTCCCTCTCCTCCCTCCAAAGTGAGCAGGGAGCAGGAGCCCCTTTCAACTGTGAAACTGTATCTCTAAACAACTCTATGGAATCCCCGGAGAAATCAGCATAGCCATTGGGACTTTTCTACACTTTGCTCCTCAGGATGTGACCCCAGTTACCGTAATCTCCAGGTATATAGATAAGTTGCAGCGATTCTTACACTTACAGCTGGTGTCTGAATGTCTGGAAGGAAACATGTCTATAAAGGCAGACCACATGGTAGGGGGCTGTTATACATTGGTGACAAGAGGGGCTCAAGGAAACAAGTAGATTTTTTGAGCTTGGAACAATATGTCCATCCAAATAGTTATGTACAATTTAAGAGGTGCCAGGATTTATAACAATAAAATACCTAGAACTGCCTGGAGGAATCTTCTGGAACTAACAATCTCCTAGAAATGCGTCACCTGCGATGTGTTTGTGTACTGTCTGGCGTACACCATGGGGAACATGCTCAAGGGTAGGAAAGGCTCTGCCAGAAGTGCAGAAAGTAGGGAGGAAAATATTTGTTATAAGTCAATAGCTGAGAGGCTCCGGAGCTGCACAATGAAGGGTGTTCTGTATTAATATAATAAGTAGCAGTAACACATCATCATTAGAAACCAAAATTAATATAACTTTATTTTATGTATATAACAAAATTATGTCTACATTTATAAATATAAAGCAAAATAACATATAAACTGCTCAAAAAATAAAGTGAACACCAGATAGCAACAATGTAATGCCTAGTTGTAGTCCTAGACTTCGGAACTCGTCAGCACTTGATTGTATCCAGTTCTTCTGCTATTGTGCATAGGGAACAGACAACAGGTAATAATGAGAGGTAATTATTAGGACAATAAAAAGGAGAAGTTCTGTAGTTTGGTTACTTTTGCATTTTGTCATTCCTCTCTCCCCTCAAGGTAGCATGACACATGACAACATGTCTAGCAGATGACCCACAGAAGATGCTCAGGTAGTGCGGCTCATCCAGGATGGTAGGTCAATGTGAGCTGTGGTAAGAAGGTTATCTATATCATTCTAGATAGCGTCCAGAGCAGGGGGCAGATACCACCAAAAAGGCCAATACACCAGGAGGAGTAGGAAAGCAACCATCCATCAGCGGGACCACTGCCACCACCTTTGTGCAAGGAGGAACAGACGGGGCAGTACCAGAACCCCGCTAAATGACTGCTAAAGGAGTTGTAGGGAGGTCATACAGGCACGTGGAGGCCACACACAATACTGAGCCTTATGAGGAGCATGCCGAGGAGTTGTATGGAGGTCATACAGGCACGTGGAGGGCACACACAATACTGAGCCTCATGAGGAGCATGCCGAGGAGTTGTATGGAGGTCATACCGGCATGTGGAGGCCACGCACAATACTGAGCCTCATCAGGAGCATGGCAAGGATTTGTCGGGAGGTCATACAGGCACATGAAGGCTACACACAATACTGAGCCTCATGAGGAGCATGACCCGGTGTTGTAGGGAGGTCATACAGGCACGTGGAGGCCACACACACTACTGTGCCTCATGAGGAGCATGCCGAGGTGTTGTAGGGAGGTCATACAGGCACGTGGAGGCCACACACACTACTGAGCCTCATGAGGAGCATGCCGAGGCGTTGTAGGGATGTCATAGAGGGAAGTAGAGGCCACACACACTACTGAGCCTCATTCCTTTTCTTGAATCATTTCCACTGAAGTTGAATCAGCCTAAAGTTTGATTTTCCATTTTGTTGTTGAGGATCATTCCAAATCCAGATCTCCATTGGATTATTTATTATTATTTTTATTGATCTCATTTATTCATTTAAATTTCACAATGCGATGAATAAAGAATTGCATCTGAAGTATTTCATTAATTGGGATCTAAGATGTGGAATTTTAATGTTCCCTATTTTTTGAGCAGTTTATATGAAAATATTATTTTTTAGACCATATTTACTCTAGAAATTTGCAAAGTCTTCATTAGTTAAAATTTATCCTGCATTCTGTTTTAGGCCAATTTTTGCGTTATGCGCCTAGTTTAGATTGTTCAATACTTTTTAGTGGTGGAGGGTAGAGAGCCAAAAGTTAGCCAATCTGATGATGAATAGAGGACAAATCTGATTGGTCAGTATGGCTCAATTCATTTCTATGGGGCTGTGGAACACAACAATTTAAGAATTTCCAAAGAAAAGTGACCCGTTTAGTGATCAGTTGATAAGAGATCACTTAATCCATAATCCTCTCGCAGCCCCATTCTAGCAATGACATTTTTATTTTAATTGAGGTTGGCAAGTTAGTTTTAATCGATCCGACCTCTTACCAAATAAGAGGTCGGATCTTCGTATCCTGTCCCCTGGCAGTGGGCTAAATTCATGAGGGGCCGGCCAACACATCCCCTCCGCGCCCCTGTCAGCAGGGACCTGTAAGAATAGCCGGCAGCGACACATATATTGCGCAATCGTTGCCAACTCTCTGCGATACGGCCGCACAGGGGCTTATTCACAGCGCCGGGCATCTTCATTGGGGAACGTTATTCTGTGGGCACTGCCTACCATATAGATACATTTCTTTATAAATATGTTATTAAAATGTCACTGTATGAAGATAATTTTCTATAAATCAAGTTATTTTCTCCCTTTAAAACAAGATAGTTGTCCTTTGATACGACCACCCCCACAATCTGACAGCGGTGGCCACACATGTGTTATTGAGCCTTACTGACCGCCTGGATTCAGAAATCATTATCACTTCCGGGATATTACATATGCAAAAACAAATAGTTTCCTTGCGCAATCACTTCAGCAGCAGTGGTCGTATCCAAGGACAACAATCTTTTATCCAGGTAACAACATGACTACATTTATGAGAAATCATCTTTAGGCAGGTACATTTATTTTAACAACATTCAATTAATGAAATGTAAATATATGGGAAATGGACTAAATTAAATGTGAATGCCTAGATGAGATTATCCCTTTAACAAAAAGGGATATGCAGCTGATGGCCAAGGATGCAACAATTAATAATGGGGTTTAACAAATCTCCTGATGTGCCTTATGGATATGAGCAAGTAGTGTGCATTCCTAACCAGCACTAGATAGTAACACTGTAGCCGGAAAGGCCGATCCCTCCAGTGAATCAGCTAAGTAGAAGAAGCAGCAGGGCTCCAAGTAAAGTGATGGAAATCAAATCTTTGTATTCCCACAGTAGTATAGTGATGTTTCAAGCATTGCTATAAGAAATGCCGCTTTGCTACTGGATGGATAAAAGGATTTGATCTTATCACTTTGCTTGGAGTCCTGCTGTTTCTGCTTTGCTGATTGAGTGTAGAGAGTGTAGACCATCCTTCTGTATGGCAGCGAGGTCTGGGGCCCAAACACATACCCATACTGGTCAAGGCGGGACTTTAGTCCAAACAAAATATTTCATCTGGATTTCTGCAAATACCTTCTCCAAGTCCATCGGACCACCTCAAACGGTGGCTGTAGAGGAGAACTGGGCAGATTCCCTCTACATACTCCAGTCTAGAAGAGGGCGCTATCATTCCTGGCACCTACAGAACAGCAGTCCAGATTCCTTCCACCATAAAGCCTGGCAGCAGCAGGGGGTCCCTGCCAACTTGGGAACCCAAACCCAGGTAGACATAAATATGGACCAACCACAGCTGGCCAAAGCCAAAATCATGGAGCTGATAAACAAAGCCCAGGAGGAACATGTCAGTGACTGGAGGACGACCATAGGGTCAACCACAGAAGCTAACTGTCTATTAGAGTCTATAGAGACTACAGACTGGCCTGTACCTGGAGAAGCTACCGGACCCCCAGATACCGTCAGATCCTGAGCAGTTTCATGCTGAAACCCCACAACCTGATCATGGAGTCGGGTGGCACAAACAGACATATATGCCGAGGGAGAGAAGACTGTGCCAATAGTGCCAGGACCAGGAGGCCACTGAGGATGAGGTCCACTTCCTTCTTCAACTGCTCCTGATACTCAGCAGGGAGGGACACTCATTTCAGGAGCCTCTCAGATCTCCTCTCAGGCTTCAGCTCCATGGGGGAAGGGAGAGAGAGAAGATCCATCCTGCTTGGTGAAGAGGAGACCACAATGGCCGCACAATATGTCACTGTCTACCAAAGACTGAGAGATGTGATATACCACGGACTGAGACATATGTGATACAATGGACTATTAGAACCACCCAAACCTCATTTTCCCTCTCATCCTGTCCCCGTCACCTGTAACCCTACCTTATTCCCCACAATCCCATATTTAGTAAATGCTTTGGCAATGCTAACTTGTATTTGATCCTTCCAATAAAGCTTCTTTGAATTGAATTTTTTATTGATTCCAGAACAGGGATTCCCAGCACTATTGGACTGGAGTCCTGGTCACTCACCAGAGAGGTTTGGACTATTGGACTGGAGTCTTGGTCACTCACCAGAGAGGTTTGGACTATTGGACTGGAGTCCTGGTCACTCACCAGAGAGGTTTGGACTATTGGGCTGGAGTCCTGGTCACTGACCAGAGAGGTTTGGACTATTGGGCTGGAGTCCTGGTCACTGACCAGAGAGGTTTGGACCATTGGACTGGAGTCCTGGTCACTGACCAGAGAGGTTTGGACCATTGGACTGGAGTCCTGGTCACTCACCAGAGAGGATTGGACCATTGGACTGGAGTCCTGGTCACTCACCAGAGAGGATTGGACCATTGGACTGGAGTCGTGGTCACTCACCGGAGAGGTGTGGACTATTGGACTGGAGTCCTGGGATTGCTGTCTACCTCCTTCATCTACACACACTCAAGTGACCTCTTCACATGTATAATCATTAGGACCCCTGTATGTTTGAGAGGACCCCATATACTCATCTACTCTCTTGTGGGATATGAGAAAGGTATAAGAAATCTGTGAGGCTAAGCCGTCCGCCAAGTAACGAGCCACCATAACAGAATTTATAATTTTAAGGTAAGCAACTACTCCCTCTATGCAACATGGTAAGAACGACTTTACCCCAGAGGCTACACAAATACGCTCAGGGGAAAAATCATTTATTTTTGGAAGTCTGGAAAAGTCTATTGTTTGATTGACCCAAAGCAGAAGAAGAAGAAGGTAAATATCTGAAAATTGCCAGGAGCTCCAGTCCCTTGGGTGAACAATTACTGTACTGACTCCCAACATTACATCAGCCCCTTCCCTGACGCTGTATAAGTACCAAGGCTGCAGTATAAGTTTCCTCCAGAAGAAGAAGATCATCCTGGACATCCGGCCATAGCAGAGATGAAGCCTGTTATCATAAGCGTCTTCCTTCTCTCCTTCTTCCATTCTATCGGTGAGTATCTTCTAAGAGTTTTATCTACGACTTGTGTTTTATAAGCAAATGGAAATAATCTTCAAGGGGCTTCATAGGTGAAAAGTATTGATAAAATATACAAAGAAGTTACTCAATAACAGAATTGTAGTCAAATACCCAGCAACCCCCACAAATACTCTCATAAATGGAACAGCCGAGATTCCAATGTAGTAGATGAACCGGGTCACTGCTTCTAAGCTTTGTTCCAATTAATAGGAGCTCATCTGCAGTAACCTGGTCTGACCACTACACAGAGAACAGCACGGTCTGCTTCTTGTTTCATTCTCTCTCTAGTTTACCATTTAGATGGTTAATAGATATAGTCACAACTTCTTGGGTTTGCGAAGTCCAATTCTTCTTCGGAGGGGCAGTGGTAAACACCCTGGGTGTGTGGGTGGCTGTCAGGGGGGTGGGGGGTTACTGTGAGCCAGTAAGTGTTTGATAATAAAAAGCTTCTTCTGTTTGTGAGTTTTAGGCTTAGAAGAATTGTTTATAGAATCATAGGGAAAATATCAACCTTTGAGTAGTATAAAAACTGTCAGATTTTCGGATTCTCCATAATACACCAGGGTATCCGTGCTTTTTTATATATTTTGTACCTATTTACAGCAGAGAAGTATATTTTAATTAAAAAAGATCATGTATTTAGAAATGTTACACAACCAACTAAATCTCTGAAGCTTCAGGTCCCGCAATGGGCACCAACAATACTCCTGGCTTAGACCTTTATCTACTTTAAAGTTTTTTCCCAGCCATCAGTTTTAACTTTCTTTTTGTTTTTAAGATTTACTTGTATTTAATTTTTTCTATATATTTCTATAGTTTTTTCCGAATCTCCATAATGCAGCAGAGTATCAGTGTTTTATATATTTTTTTACCTATTTACAGCAGAGAAGTATATTTTAATTAAAAAAGATCATGTATTTAGAACTGTTACACAACCAACTAAATCTCTGAAGCTTCAGGTCCCGTAATGGGCACCAACAATACTCCTGGCTTAGACCTTTATTTACTTAAAAGTTTTTTTCCCAGCCATCAGTTTTAACTTTCTTTTTGTTTTTAAGTTTTACTTGAATTTAATTTTTTCTATATATTTCTATAGTTTTTCCGAATCTCCATAATACAGCAGAATATCAGTGTTTTATATATTTTTTTTACCTATTTACAGCAGAGATGTATATTTTACTTAAAAAAAGATCATGTATTTAGAAATGTTACACGACCAACCAAATCTCTGAAGCTTCAGGTCCCGCTATGGGCACCAACAATACTCCTGGCTTAGACCTTTATCTACTTTAAAGTTTTTTCCAAACCATCAGTTTTATATTTTTTTTTGTTTTGTTTTTAAGTTTTACTTGTATTTAAATTTTTCTATATTGATGTACATGAATAATGTGATGTAATCGGTATGTGTAATACTATTTGTGTTCTCAGAATGTGATCTCGATTGCTACAAATGTAAAGGGAGGAACCATGAAACATGTCAGCAAACCGTAGTAAAATGTGCAAAGGGACAAAGCTGTATGACCATTTCTGAGGAGTGTATAGTAAGTGAGTATCAGACTCTGTACAGATGGGGATTTACATGTTTTGCTTTTTAAAGTTCTGCCTTTTCCTAAACATATTGTATATTTCCACAAATGTTGCACTGATCAATGTTACAAGTTAAAGCAAGTTAAGCCTGATATATTGTAATGATATATTTTGGTGGAGATCAGACAACTGTTGGGTATTTAAGGAGATCTGAAGAAATCGGTTCTCCGGTATTGGGGGTGGGTGGCTGCTGTTGCCCCCTGACTAATACTTACATCGTATCTAATGGACAACTGTACCCCTCAAAGATGCTTCATCCTTTAAACCTTCTGAATCTTTCAGTAGCTACGGGGGGGGGGGGGGGGGCATTTCTTTGGTGAATTTTTGACACATTTGGCGGCTCTTTTTTGCGTCTTACGTATGATCCTGTCTTTTTACATGTTGATACATGTTCAGTTCAGTGGACACAAGCCACGTGAGGGGGTTATATGCAGGAGTGGACACTACTGTTAATTTAGGATTTGAGGCGGTGTCCTGCATTTTTAAGATGACGACATATGAGGCTACAGTCACACGTTGTGTCTTGATTGCGTTTTGAAACCTATTACAACAGCTGACGAGGTGATTTGCCTAACTACATTACTGTTAACATTTGCATTTACAAAACGCCTATTAAACACAATGTAAACACATAAGTTAACATCACGTTTATATTGCGTTTTGTAAATGCAAATGTTCACAGTAATGTAATTAGGCAAATCACCTCGTCAGCCGTTGTAGTGTTTCAATACGCTATTAAAATGCAATTGAAACATAACGTGTGACCGTCCCTTAGAAGTAACCAAGAAAATTAAAATATTTCTGAATTTTCAAAAATTACAAAAATGTTAAACATTTAAGGTATGTGAAATTATTCCAATTTACATGTTAAAATAGGATCCATGAAAAAAATTCCTTCCTTTGCACCTGCCCTGGATCAGGTGCAGATTTGCGCCTAAAAAGTCACAAAAATAAGCAAAAAAAGTGATACATAAGTGAAAAGTTGCACAGAACATCTGGAAAACAAAGATACATGAGGCACAAGGTGCAGACCAAGGTGCACTAGAAAAAACGACAGGCGAAAAGTCGCAAAAAGTAGACAAAAACGACAAAGAATGAGACAATTTGACTAGAAGAAATAATGATACCTGTCCCCCTATAGATACTATACTAAGCAGGTAGATTTTTACTGTTTCAAAAGGGTCGACACGGAAGAAGGACCAAGATTAGTTTTACTTCTGGTCAGATTTATCTTCCGCCTCTTCATGTATCGGGCTGCCAGCAGCGCAGCGTTTATCCTACGTAAGGCGCAGCCGGCGGCTTTTCACGTATGAAAAGTCGCCGGCAGCAGCGAGTGCGCAGACGCGGGGACAGTAACGCCCCGCGCCACCCCACTCCCGTCCGGCCGCAACCCCCCCCCCCTTCACGCCCCTTCGCACCCCACTGGCGTGAAGGTGGCGGATTGGGGAAAATAATCGCAAAAGCTAGCAATAAGCAAGCATTTGCGATTATTTCAGGGCCTCTGCGCCACTGGCGGTGCGCAGACGTCCTGATAAATGTCCCCCATAGTCTCCAATAACCAGTTCTGAGCTAATTTCTACACCTGGTTGGGGGCAGCCCTAGATTTGCAGCCCTGCAATGAGCCCCGATACATCAAGAGTCAGAAGCCTCTTGATGTATCGGGCTGCGAATGTGCAGCGGCGGGGCACGAGCGCCAGCGTATGATAAATATCCCCCAGTATGTGCAACTTTTTGTGCGACTTCTTAAAAAATTCACAATTTTCACATCTGGATTCAGGTAATAACTCAAGAAACGCTGTAGGAATCTAGACAATGGAGAACTTTGAAAGGAGACAGTTTTAGGCGCAAAAAAAAAGTCGCAAATGAGCAAAAGATCCATGAAAAGTCTCAAAAATGAAAGAAAAAGGCAAACCAGCAGTCTGATCCATGCGCCCAATATCTACCGTAGCTCTTGTTGATTTGAAAGAAAATGGTTCATCGTTTCGTGAGTTTAACTTTCCCCCTTTTTCTATTTTTTTTTTTTAAGTCCTCAAAAGAGCTTTATGGACACATGAGACGCAGCACATAGAGGGAGGGAATAGCAGAGACGTGTGTAAAAACAGAATAACATGATTCAGAATATGATAATAGAGGGTTGGAAAAAATTGAAGGGAAGAGAGTTGGGGTCTCTGCTTAAGATAAGTGTCGCTGTATACAGTATGGGTGGGTGGGAGGACTTTTCCCAATTTTTAATACAGATTCTGCTAAAAAATACAGAGTCAACCTCCATCACAAACCTGACATCCAGATTTTGATTTAGAATTTGATTCCGATTTCCCAGCAAATAAAATAAATTACAATTTCCTCTATATGAACGTAAATTAAGGGTTCATATATTTTTATTGCTATAAACAAAACATATCAATAATAATAATAATAATAATAATATATTTTTTTGCAGATGGGACCCATCACTCAGTATGGAAGGGTTGCTCCGGTAACATGCCATGTAATGAGATGGCATATTCCAGAGTTAACAAGGACGTCTCTATAAGGAGTAACATCCAGTGCTGTGACAAGAATCAGTGTAACGACCAATTCTATCAAAGTAAGTGCAGAGAAACGTCAGAAGCGTCATGTTACAGTCAATGGGCCCCATCTATGATTGTGGCTGCGCCAGTTTTCAGGTGACTCTGCATCGGATAGAACGTCTTTGGATCCTGTACATGTGTTTATAAAGTGTCTGCGCCAGTTTTGTGTCGCGGCTGATCTGTACCCAACAAGAGAGAAAGAATGTCCCCCAAAGGGGCTGTTACTGCTTCGTCCGAGTTTGCGACACAATTTCACCCTTGGTTGAACTTGATGGACATATGTCTTTTTTCAACCGTATTAACTATGATACTATTATACTATGATTATTACTGAGACTCGACAGAATTGTGTTCCACGCTCTAAGTTAAAGGTTTACCTAAAACAAGATGGTGACCCTTCCCGAGCAGTGCAGGGGGCGCCAGATAATGGACAACCATCTGCCACACCCTGCACATCGGTGAGGCAAGCTGCTCTTAGAGCCTCACTGCTTCACGTTTGATAGATTTGTCCCAATATCTCTATTCTTATCTTTCTACCGTCTACTGATCGACCAAACCCTGACATCTCCATTTCCATCAGATAAATCACCAGACCTCCGAGGCCGATGTCTTGGGTTTGTATTGGATTCCTACATCTCATTTGCACCTTACAATCCAGAAACCCTTCCCTGACCATGGAGACCACGAAAACCCTAATCGTTGTGCTGATTCACTCTCATCTTGACTAATGTAATTTCCTACCAAACAGTCCTCCACTTACTAAAGTATCCCGACTACAATCTAAACTCAGGAAGAAGACTCCTTTATCAATCAACCTCTTGTTTTTTCCTTACATACAATCACTCGGAAGCTCCTGCCACCAGCGCCCCAAAAATGTCTCCAGAATCCACTATCACTAGACGATGGAAACATCTTAAACCCTGATTGTCCCTCCGATTCTTTCTCATCTAATGTAACTTCCTACTAGTTGTTCTTCCATCACACAGGAGGCCGACTTGTCTACCAGTCCCAACACTACTCAGATGCTCCCACTCTGTGTCAGTCGCCTCGCTGGTTGTCCATCTCCTTCCATATGCAATTCAAGCTGAACCCCTCAAGCACAACGTTTCGCACAGTGCTGCACCTCCCTCCCCTCTCATCTCAGGGATCGCCCAACCGGTGATATTTTAAGAAATCTAAGATTATTTTATCATTAATTTGAACCTCTCACTCACTTCTGCAGAATTTCTCTTGAGCTGCACCAATTCTCTGGAATAAACTACCCCGAATGATCAGACTAAAAACCATCTGCCAAGGTTTCAAACATGACCCAAAAATCCACCTCTTCAGATTGATCTACCGCATTCCCTAACTACATGTAACTTTCGCTTTCTTTTCTCCGCCCTCCACTGATATATCTTCATATCTAAGTAATTCCTCCCCTCTGTTGCCATTGAGCAGGATTCTCTGCAGTCTGATTCACCCTGGGTTTTACAAATATCGATAGCACCTGGTGACCTTGATGGTCATATTTTACTCATCATGCTTTATTTATACTGTATTTTAGTTAGACCATTCTACAAGCATTGCCACCTCTTTTCACTCCTTCATAGACTGTTAGCTCTTGTGGCAAGGGCCCTCATTCAATAACAATGTTATTGTTCTCTTATGTCTTATATTATTGGTTTCTTCCCCCATGATCTGTAAATTGCTGCAGAATCCTGGAGGTTGGATTCCCAATGTTGGACATTGAAGACCTGTCCTAAGGATGGGTCATCAATACCTGTGTCCGAGAATTACCAGACTTAATCAACTCTGTTACACAATCATAGAAGAAGCCAGAAGGGGCAATATACATGCGCCAGATAATGAAGCAAATGGGGTGGACATTTATTTATTTCAACATCCTTTTCCACATGATGATGATGATGATTATTATTATTATTATTATTATTTCTACTATTCTTTAGTGCCAAAAGAGGGGCTCCCCCAAGGTCCCAAATGTCCGTCCTGCTTCAAATTTGACTCTACAGAGGAATGTGTGCCGGACAATATAACTGCATGCCAAGGCATAGATGACAAGTGTGTAACATTTGTGGGGACTATTGAGAAACCAGGTAAATCTTTCAATGTCCTGTAATTGTTTTTACAATTTTTGCCTAAATAATTGTCCAAGCGAATACACGAATCTGTGCAGTAGATCTCGAGTTATTTAGATCATTGGGGCAGATTTACTTATCCAGCGGCGCGTTCTCCGGGTTCTGATTCGGGTTCTGCCGGGTTTCACTAAGGTCGTGCGCCCGATGTCTACTAGGTGTCGCTGCTGCGCTGAAGTCCGCCGGAGTTCGCTGGAATTCACCTACTTCGTTCCGGTGTATGTGAGTGCTATTTTTGTGACATAATTTTTTTTTTTTAAAATTCCGTGTTTTTTCCGAATCCGTTGGGTTTTCCGACAGCCACGCCTCCTGATTTCTGTCACATGAAAGCCGGCACCGATGCGCCACTATCCGGTCACCTGTGCAAAAATCCCGGGGGAATTCAGGGAAAAATGGCGCAAATCAGAAAAATATGGGAAACCCTACGAAAATGTGCGAATCGGACCCTTAGTAAATGACCCCTATTGTGTTAGATTGTCCATGCAACTCTCTTCTCCCACTCCTGACACAATGATAGCGACACCGCAGGAGAAATGCGGCCACAGGCTTCCAGAATCTGTTGCTTTGGATGCCTGCTCATCCCGTATTCTCATAGTCAATTTCCTTCAGATGACCCCAAAGATAAAAGTCTAAGGGGGTCAGATTGTGAGACCTTGGTGGACATTCAACTGCGGTGTTTCTATCAGTGTGTCACGAGTGGAGGCGGATACCAACAACCATTCATTTTATTTAGGTGTATCCATATGAATCGCTCACCTTGTATTTTAATTTTACCCGGGTTAAATACAAGATAGGTTCCATAGGTTTAGTTCTTAAGTTGAGTTTGTATGTAAGTAGAAACTGTATATTTTATAATTGTAGATCCAGTGTAAAAAATTTTTTGCCCCAGTGACAATTGGAGTTTCAAAATGTTTTGCTGTAATTGGACCAAGGATTATCAATAAAGCTTCATTACAGACACCTTACAGCTGATCATTGCAGCCTGGGACTATAGTAACATCCAGAGAGGTCACAGGGGGCAGAGGGGTCCGTCTGTAACTAGGGGTCATCTGTAAGTCAGGTGTCCTTAAAGTATGGGACCGCCTGTATAGACAAATTTTGTTACATTAATTTAAATATTAAGCCCAAAATAAGTTAATCCAAAAAACAAAATGGCAAGTTTGAAAATGTATTTAAAATTACTAAAAAAAAAGCATTAAATAATACAGTATATGTAAGAGCGGAATGGTACCATTACAATATTGAATTTATTTTTCCGAAGTCTTTGTAAAATTATGATGAAAAAGTCGACCGGGCAAAGTGTGAGCCCGATGTATGTGGTAAGTTTCTTAGCTCCCCCTTGTGGTGACTGTGAGTTGCCATAAGTTTATTATTAAACTTTATGGGCAAATGAAGTCAATTTGAAGTATCATAATTAGTTAATTACTTTACACTTCTAAGAAAATGTACAAGTATCATGTAGTTCTGATTCCCAATGGTTATTGATGATTTTTTTTTTACGATTAATAATATTTTATACAGATAAAACCCAAACAACTTACACAATGAAAGGATGCATGTCTTCCGTGGGATGCAATTTAGAACTAGATGAAGTGGTTGGATGCCGTGTCCTGGAGGAAAAGATCTTTAGGTGTGTCGATCCCACATCCAAACTTCCAAATGATGAAGCGGTGGAGAAAGAAAAAATAGCACTTGTTCCGGGAACCTACGCTTAAGAGAAAACATTCTGCCGCCTGTGAATGATGAAGATGCATCAACGCCCAAGGCCAAGAATGTTCACTGTACTCCTTGTATTTATCAGCAAAATCAGAGCAAATATTCACCAAAATTCATAACATTTTCTCTGTTGATTAATTTCATATTATAAATAATTAATTCTAATTCATTTATAAATTATTTCACTAATCATTTTTTTAGTAGTTTACATTTAACCAAAAAGCTCCACATTCCTTTCATGGACAAAGAGATCTTTATTTTCCAACCCTGGGAAATAAAGGTTGCAAGTCTTATAGAAACTGTCACGGGTGCTCCTGCGACCCATCAACCTGTGCCCCTCTCCGCTGCTCCTGGCCCCCGGCGTTCCACTCACCTTCCCGGGATCCAGTGACGACCCTGGCAGTGCGGCGCCTCCTAGGGGGCACGTGCGGCAGCTTCAAGAAATTTAAAGGGCCATCGCACCGATAATTGGCCTGGCCGGCCAGCCATACTGCTTAAGTTCCAGGCCCTTCCTGTGTCCCCTGCCGGATCTTTGTGCCTCACAGCCTTAGAGAAAGCTCTCTAGCAATTATCCTGCGTTCCAGTGTATTCCTGCTCCTGAATCCTGTGTTGACGTGTTCCTGTGTTACCAGAGTCCCTCCATGTTCCTGTGTTACCAGAGTCCCTCCGTGTTCCCAGTGTTCCTCCGTGTTGCTGTGTTCCTGTGTTCCTTGTGCCTGTGTTCCCATGCCCATCTGCCTGGACCTCCCGTTGCTGACCTCGGATTGGACTTGACATTACATCTCTGCCGCCTGACCTGACCCTGTGCCTGGACCTGACCACGAGACTGTCTCCTGCTTAGGCACCTCAATATAGGCTGCCACTGTGGTCTAGTCGCACCGGTGGAACAAACTGGTGGTATCCTACCGCAGCAAGTCCATCCCACTTTGCACCAGGCTCTGGTGAAGACCAGGTACCACTTAGATTCCGGTCCCAGGTGTCGGCTAGTACCATCTCCCGTGGTGGTCCAGTGAATTCACATATCCCGAATCCTGAGAGAAACTATCATTGTAACTATCAGTCTCAGATGTCTGGAGACAGGAGATAATTCCAGATAATTCCATTTGTATAATAATGAACAAGACATATTTGAGATATTCAAAGATTTATATTTACGAAAATGTGGTCATTGTGGAGATATCTATGAAGGTAATTTTCATTATCTGGTAGTCCAGGCACCAGGACTTTCTTTCAGTGGCAGAATAAACTACTTCACATTTCCCCTAATGGCCCTTTAAAGTTGACTTCCAGCTGTGGCTCATCCTTAAAACCCTGCCCTCACTACAACAGTTGATATGAGCTCATCCCAAAAAGGATGCCTGTGCTACAACAGTCTATATGGGCTCATCCAAAAAAATTGTGCCTGCACTTTATCGGTTTATAAGGGCTTATCCCGAAAACCGTGCCCACCTGCCATCAGTTGACATGGGCTCATCCCAAAAACCATGCCTATGCTCCATTAGTTGAGATGCGCTCATTCCGAAAACCATGCCTGCACTTTATCGGTTTAAAAGGGCTTATCCCTCTAAACTGTATCTGTGCTCCATTAGTTGACATAGGCTCAGCCTGTAAACTGTTCCCATGCTCCATCAGTTGACATGGGCTCTTCCGAAAAGCCGAGCTTGTGCTCCATTAGTTGACATGGGTTGAACCTGAAAACTATGCCCGCACTCTATCAGTTGACATGGGCTCATTCCAAAAACCGTGCCTATACTCTATCAGTTTAAATGGGCTCATCCCGAAAAGCATGCCTGCGCTCCATCAGTTGACATGGGCTCAACCTGAACACCGTGCCCGCGCTCCACCAGTTGTTGTGGCCTCTTAGGTCTGTAATATAATGCGGCAAATGGCGATCGTGGTAGGTACCGGTAGTTGGACCACCCAAGATCAGAGGTTTTCCCCATCCTGTGGATAAAGAATAAAAGCCATTATTACCTTTAAGCTGAAAGATTGAAACATATTTAGTACATAATTGAAATGTTCCATTAGATTTTCTTTTTTAATCAACAGCTTGTAGCTTTCTAAAAAATAATCAAAATTGAATTAATTGAATAAAAAAATGTTGGCTTTGATTACGATGAAAAGTCTCGTGATACCTTTTTAGTAAATATGTTTTAATGAATATTATATAAATTCAGTACAAAAAGCTGCAATAAAAATGTCCAGAAATCTTTATGCTAAGGCTGCACCACTGTATATATCCTCCTGAAAAACTGATTTTTGAAGAGTTTTTTTTCTTTGTGCTCCGCCTCCTCCGCGTCGTCCTATTTCTTTCAAGTTTTGTTTTGCTTTTTTTAACGTAATTTTTCTTAGCAAATTCTAGGCATTCTTATGTAGAATGTTACTTTCTTATCATTTTAAGTCTTCTACATTTTCTAATAAAAAAATAAATTGCCCAAAATATTTTTTTTTGTAATATTGTGATAAATGTTGCTCCTGATTCTTGGTAATTTTGTTACATCAGTCAAAAGTAACTTGGTTACAAATTCTTGTTCCAATACAAATACAAATTCACAACCAATCCATACAGTATATACTCGAGTATAAGCTGAGGCTTCTAATTTTACCACCAAAAACCGGGAAAACTCAAGTATAAGCCAAGAGTGGGAAATGCAATGGTCACAGCCTCCCCTGTAGTATATAGCCAGCAAGCCCTCTGTGGTATATAGCCTGCATGTCCCCTTTAGTATGTAGCCAGACAGCCCCCTGTAGTATATAGCTAGATAATTCCCTGTGGTATATAGCCAGCAAGCTCCCTGTAGTATATAGCCAGACAGCCCCCTGTAGTATATAGCCAGACAGCACCCTGTGTTATATATAGCCAGACATCCCCCTGTGTTATATACAGCCAGTCCCCTTTGGTATATGGCCAGAGAGCCCCCTTTGGTATATAGCCAGCCAGCCCCCTGTGGTGTATAGCCAGCCAGCCCCTGGTGTATATAGCCAGAAAACCCCTTTGGTATATAGCCAGACAGCCCCATGTGGTATCTAGCCAGACAGCCCATTGTGATATATAACCAGACAGCCCCTTGTAGTATATAGCCAGACAGCCCCTTGTGGTAAAAAGCCAGATAGCCCCCTGAAGTACATAGCCAGCCAGCCCCCTGAAGTACATAGCCAGACAGCCCCCTGTAGTATATAGCCAGAAAGCCCCCTGTGGTATATAGCCAGCCAGCCCCATGCGGTATATAGCCAGACAGCTCCTTATGGTAAATAGCCAGACAGCCCATTGTGATATATAGCCAGACAGACCCTTGTGGTATATAGCCAGACATTCCTTGTGGTATATAGCCTGCCAGCCCTCTGTGGTATATAGCCACCCCCTGTGGCATATAGCCAGCTCCCTGTGGTATATAGCCAGACTGCTCCCTGTGGTATTTAGCCAGACAGCCCCCTTTTGTATATAGCCAGACAGCCCCTTGTGGTATAAAGTCAGACAGCCCCTTGTGGTATAGAGCCAGACAGCCCCTTGTGGTATTTAGCCAGATAGCTCCCTGTAGTATATAGCCAGACAGCCCCCTGCAGTATATAGCCAGATAGCCCCTTGTGGTAAAAAGCCAGATAGCCCCCTGAAGTACATAGCAAGACAGCCCCCTGTGGTATATAGCCAGCCAGCCCCCTGTAGTATATAGCCAGAAAGACCCCTGTGGTATATAGCCAGCCAGCCCCATGTGGTATAGAGCCAGACAGCTCCTAATGGTATATAGCCAGACAGCCCATTGTGGTATATAGCCAGACAGACCCTTGTGGTATATAGCCAGACATCCCCTTGTGGTATATAGCCTGCCAGCCCCCTGTGGTATATATCCAGCCCCTGTGGCATATAGCCAGCTCCCTGTGGTATATAGCCAGACTGCCCCCTGTGGTATTTAGCCAGACAGCCCCCTTTTGTATATAGCCAGACAGCCCCTTGTGGTATATAGTCAGACAGCCCCGTGTGGTATATAACCAGATAGCCCCCTGTAGTATATAGACAGACAGCCACCTGTGGTATATAGCCTGCAAGCCCTCTGTACTATATAGCCAGACAGCCCTCTAAGGTATATAGCCAGCCTGCCCCCTGTAGTATATAGCCAGACAGGCCCCTGTGTTATGGAGACAGCCAGCCCCCTGTAGTATAACGCCAGCTAGCCCCTTGTGGTATATAGCCAGACAACTCCTGTTTGCCCAGCACATAAAAAAATAAAAGTACATACTCACCTTCCAGAGCTCCCTGATGCTCAGTGCAGTTCCCTGAAGCTTCAGCCCCCGGACGGCCCCTGGAAGCTTCTTTTAGCACAATTTCAATTCAGCGGTAAATTGCTTTACCCAACAAATTTTCCTCCATGTCACAGCCTCTAGTAGTAACTAAATGATCTTCCAATACTTATGCCCCAGTGTGGGAGCCGCAGCAATGGCAGCCGCTAGGTCTTATCCTTAGGGAAGGACATATATATTCCTAAGATTGAGAGAATTGCACTAGGTCTCACTTTATGGGGGTCTTATTTTTGGGTATTATATGATATATTTCATCAGTTGTGACCATACAGACTGCAGCCAGGGCAGGGGGTCTTCAGGAGACCATCGCTCTCATGCCTGCACTATGAGCCAATCCTCAGCTCATACAGGAGGCGATAGAGCCGCAGCCTCCAAACCTGCAAAACCTGTTCCCCAAACAAACCAATGACAATAATCTAAGCAAATAAGAGATGGAAAGATTTGTTCCTGCAATGTCTGCAGGTTAAAGTGATAATATGTAGTTTTCTAGATGTTACATTATAACTGACTGGGGCGATCCCACGGTGCGTTGTCCGACGAGGGTTCAGGTTCAGCCAAGATTCACTAAGGTCCGTGCGCCTGATATGCAGTAGGTGTCGCTGCTGCGCCGAGGTCTGCCGGAGTTCACCTTCTTCTTCCCGGTTCATGTAAGTGCTTGATCTTGCTTTTTAAATTCCGCGGTTTTCCCAAATCCGTCGGGTTGTCGGACGGACACGCCCCCCGATTTCTGAACGCGCAAAAGCGGCGCAATGGCGCCAAATTCCGATCGCATGCGCCAAAAGCCCAGCGGAATTCGGCGCAAGACACAAAAATTCGGGAAACCCGACGAAAGTGTGGCCGGGGAGCTCTTAGTAAATGAGACCCACTGAGGGTCATTTACTAAGGGCTCCACGGCCGCATTTTCGTCGGGTATCCCGAATTTTTTCCGTTTTGCACTGAAATCCGCTGGGATTTTGGCGCACGCGATCGGATTTCGGCGCATCCGCCCCGCCGTGGTCGTCGGAAAACCCGACTGATTCGGGAAAACCTCAGAATTTAAAAAACCAAATTGTTTCGCAAAATCTATCACTCGCATGCACCGGGGATAGGTTGGTGAACTCTGGCGGACCTCGGCGCAGCAGCGACACCTGGTGGACATCGGGCGCACGGACCGTAGTGAATCGCCGAAAGTCCCGAATCTGAGGACGCGCCACTGGATCGCGACAGGACCAAGTAAGTAAATGACCCCCACTGTGTCTTGTGGATTTTATCTTATAACATTCTGCTGCCGATCACACAATGTCAGCACTTGGATTCTGCCAAAATCAAGCCTGAAAAATCTTCATGTAAATGAGGGTACTAGAGTCTTTGGGGCACATTTACTTACCCGGTCCAGTCGCGATCCCACGGCGCGTTGTCTGATGATGATTCGGATCTGCCGGGATTCACTAAAGTCGTGCGCCCGATGTCCAGCAGGTGTCGCTGCTGCGCCGAGGTCCGCCGGAGTTCACCTTGTTCTTCCTGGTGCATGTGAATGTTTGATCTTGCAACACAAATCGTTTTTTAAATTTCGCACTTTTTCCAAATCAGTCGGGTTGTAGGATGGCTACTCCCCCGCATTTCTGCCGCGTGAAAGCCAGCGCCGATGCAGCACAATCTGATCACGTGCGCCAAAATCGCAGCAAAACAGAAATATTCAGGAAACCCGACAAAAGTGTGACGTTCGGACCCTTAGTAAATGAGCCCCATTGGGTCACTTCCCTATGTGCCCCAAGAGTAAAAATTCATTATACCACTATTAAAGATATAATAATTTCTACAGATTTGATAAATTTAACAAGTCCTAAATATTTGATTTAAATAAATTCACATATAAAAAATTCTATTTTAAAGGACATTGGCCCCCAGGATGAAGGATTGTAAACCAAGCGCTGACATACTGGTGTGTACCCCCTCTGGTACTGACATGTTGGTGTGCCCCCCCTCCAGTGCAGCCAGCTGTTCCAGGTCCTCCGGCAGCCGCAGTAAGGAAGAGCAGGCTGCATGAGTGCAGGATTATGTGTAATATAATGCGCATGTTAGAGAGGTGCCGAGAGCTGGGTGACCATCACTGACTATCGCAGGCAGGGGGAGGAGTCCTTCTCAGGTAGTAAGTTACAGAGCCCCACTAGCCAATAGTCACATGGTCCCAGTAGCCATTAATCACCCAACTGTCAGTGGCCAATAGTAACACAGCCCTAAGCAGCCAATAGCCACACAGTCCCCAGGACCCAATGATTTAGACCCCAGTTGCCAATAATAATGCAGCTCTTAGCAGAGAATCATAAGGTCCAATTAGCAAATAGTCACACAGCTCCTAATATCAGACCTCAGTAACCAATAGTTAGGCAGCTCCCAGTAAGCAATAGTAATGCAACTCCCTTCAGCTAATAATCATGCAGATCCCAGGAGCCTATAGTCATACAACTCTCAGCAGCCAATAGTCACACAGCCGCCAGTGACCAATTGTTAAACAGTCCTCAGTGGCCAATAGTCACAAAGCCCACAGTAGCCAATAGTTATGATGCCTCCAGTAGCTAATAGTCACCCCGCTCCTAGTAACCAATAGTCATGTGACTCTCATTAGCCAATAACCATGCAGTTCCCAGTAGCCTATATTCACTCAGGCATTAGTAGCTTATAGCTATTAGTCATGAAGCCCCCAGTAGCTGATAGCTATTAGTCATGAAGCCCCCAGTAACTGATAGCTATTAGTCATGAAGCCCCCAGTAGCTGATAGCTCTTAGTCATGAAGCCCCCAGTAACTGATAGCTATTAGTCATGAAGCCCCCAGTAGCTGATAGCTCTTAGTCATGAAGCCCCCAGTAACTGATAGCTATTAGTCATGAAGCCCCCAGTAGCTGATAGCTATTAGTCATAAAGCCCCCCAGTAGCTGATAGCTATTAGTCATGAAGCCCCCAGTAACTGATAGCTATTAGTCATGAAGCCCCCAGTAGCTGATAGCTATTAGTCATGAAGCCCCCAGTAACTGATAGCTATTAGTCATGAAGCCCCCAGTAACTGATAGCTATTAGTCATGAAGCCCCCAGTAACTGATAGCTATTAGTCGTGAAGCCCCCAGTAACTGATAGCTATTAGTCATGAAGCCCCCAGTAACTGATAGCTATTAGTCATGAAGCCCCCAGTAACTGATAACTATTAGTCATGAAGCCCCCAGTAGCTGATAGCTATTAGTCATGAAGCCCCCAGTAACTGATAGCTATTAGTCATGAAGCCCCCAGTAACTGATAGCTATTAGTCATGAAGCCCCCAGTAACTGATAGCTATTAGTCATGAAGCCCCCCAGTAACTGATAGCTATTAGTCGTGAAGCCCCCAGTAACTGATAGCTATTAGTCATGAAGCCCCCAGTAACTGATAGCTATTAGTCATGAAGCCCCTAGTAACTGATAGCTATTAGTCATGAAGCCCCCAGTAACTGATAGCTATTAGTCATGAAGCCCCCAGTAACTGATAGCTATTAGTCATGAAGCCCCCAGTAACTGATAGCTATTAGTCATGAAGCCCCCAGTAACTGATAGCTATTAGTCATGAAGCCCCCAGTAACTGATAGCTATTAGTCATGAAGCCCCTAGTAACTGATAGCTATTAGTCATGAAGCCCCCAGTAACTGATAGCTATTAGTCATGAAGCCCCTAGTAACTGATAGCTATTAGTCATGAAGCCCCCAGTAACTGATAGCTATTAGTCATGAAGCCCCCAGTAACTGATAGCTATTAGTCATGAAGCCCCCAGTAACTGATAGCTATTAGTCATGAAGCCCCCAGTAACTGATAGCTATTAGTCATGAAGCCCCCAGTAACTGATAGCTATTGGTCATGAAGCCCCCAGTAGCTGATAGCTATTAGTCAGGAAGCCCCCAGTAACTGATAGCTATTAGTCATGAAGCCCCCAGTAACTGATAGCTATTAGTCATGAAGCCCCCAGTAACTGATAGCTTTTAGTCATGAAGCCCCCAGTAACTGATAACTATTAGTCATGAAGCCCCCAGTAACTGATAGCTATTAGTCATGAAGCCCCCAGTAGCTGATAGCTATTAGTCATGAAGCCCCCAGTAACTGATAGCTATTAGTCATGAAGCCCCCAGTAACTGATAGCTATTAGTCATGAAGCCCCTAGTAACTGATAGCTATTAGTCATGAAGCCCCCAGTAACTGATAGCTATTAGTCATGAAGCCCCCAGTAGCTGATAGCTATTAGTCATGATGCCCCCAGTAGCTGATAGCTATTAGTCATGAAGCCCCCAGTAACTGATAGCTATTAGTCATGAAGCCCCCAGTAACTGATAGCTATTAGTCATGATGCCCCCAGTAGCTGATAGCTATTAGTCATGAAGCCCCCAGTAGCTGATAGCTATTAGTCATGAAGCCCCCAGTAACTGATAGCTATTGGTCATGAAGCCCCCAGTAGCTGATAGCTATTAGTCAGGAAGCCCCCAGTAACTGATAGCTATTAGTCACGAAGCCCCCAGTAACTGATAGCTATTAGTCATGAAGCCCCCAGTAACTGATAGCTATTAGTCATGAAGCCCCCCAGTAACTGAAAGCTATTAGTCATGATGCCCCCAGTAGCTGATAGCTATTAGTCTTGAAGCCCCCAGTAGCTGATAGCTATTAGTCACGAAGCCCCCAGTAACTGATAGCTATTAGTCATGAAGCCCCCAGTAACTGATAGCTATTAGTCATGAAGCCCCCAGTAGCTGATAGCTATTAGTCATGAAGCCCCCAGTAGCTGATAGCTGTTAGTCATGAAGCCCCCAGTAGCTGATAGCTATTAGTCATGAAGCCCCCAGTAACTGATAGCTATTAGTCATGAAGCCCCCAGTAGCTGATAGCTATTAGTCATGAAGCCCCCAGTAACTGATAGCTATTAGTCATGAAGCCCCCAGTAGCTGATAGCTATTAGTCATGAAGCCCCCAGTAGCTGATAGCTATTAGTCATGAAGCCCCCTGTAGCTGATAGCTATTAGTCATGAAGCCCCCAGTAACTGATAGCTATTAGTCATGAAGCCCCCAGTAACTGATAGCTATTAGTCATGAAGCCCCCAGTAACTGATAGCTATTAGTCATGAAGCCCCCCAGTACTGATAGCTATTAGTCATGAAGCCCCCAGTAGCTGATAGCTATTAGTCATGAAGCCCCCAGTAGCTGATAGCTATTAGTCATGAAGCCCCCAGTAGTTGATAGCTATTAGTCATGAAGCCCCCAGTAATTGATAGCTATTAGTCATGAAGCCCCTAGTAACTGATAGCTATTAGTCATGAAGCCCCCAGTAGCTGATAGCTATTAGTCATGAAGCCCCCAGTAACTGATAGCTATTAGTCATGAAGCCCCCAGTAACTGATAGCTATTAGTCATGAAGCCCCCAGTAACTGATAGCTATTAGTCATGAAGCCCCCAGTAACTGATAGCTATTAGTCATGAAGCCCCCAGTAACTGATAGCTATTAGTCATGAAGCCCCCAGTAGTTGATAGCTATTAGTCATGAAGCCCCCAGTAACTGATAGCTATTAGTCATGAAGCCCCCAGTAACTGATAGCTATTAGTCATGAAGCCCCCAGTAACTGATAGCTATTAGTCATGAAGCCCCCAGTAGCTGATAGCTATTAGTCATGAAGCCCCTAGTAACTGATAGCTATTAGTCATGAAGCCCCTAGTAACTGATAGCTATTAGTCATGAAGCCCCCAGTAGCTGATAGCTATTAGTCATGAAGCCCCCAGTAACTGATAGCTATTAGTCATGAAGCCCCCAGTAACTGATAGCTATTAGTCATGAAGCCCCCAGTAACTGATAGCTATTAGTCATGAAGCCCCCAGTAACTGATAGCTATTAGTCATGAAGCCCCCAGTAACTGATAGCTATTAGCCATGAAGCCCCCAGTAGCTGATAGCTATTAGTCATGAAGCCCCTAGTAACTGATAGCTATTAGCCATGAAGCCCCCAGTAGCTGATAGCTATTAGTCATGAAGCCCCCAGTAGCTGATAGCTATTAGTCATGAAGCCCCCAGTAACTGATAGCTATTAGTCATGAAGCCCCCAGTAACTGATAGCTATTAGTCATGAAGCCCCCAGTAGCTGATAGCTATTAGTCATGAAGCCCCCAGTAGTTGATAGCTATTAGTCCTGAAGCCCCCAGTAATTGATAGCTATTAGTCATGAAGCCCCTAGTAACTGATAGCTATTAGTCATGAAGCCCCCAGTAACTGATAGCTATTAGTCATGAAGCCCCCAGTAGCTGATAGCTATTAGTCATGAAGCCCCCAGTAACTGATAGCTATTAGTCATGAAGCCCCCAGTAGCTGATAGCTATTAGTCATGAAGCCCCCAGTAACTGATAGCTATTAGTCATGAAGCCCCCAGTAACTGATAGCTATTAGTCATGAAGCCCCCAGTAACTGATAGCTATTAGTCATGAAGCCTCCAGTAACTGATAGCTATTAGTCATGAAGCCTCCAGTAGCTGATAGCTATTAGTCATGAAGCCCCCAGTAGCTGATAGCTATTAGTCATGAAGCCCCCAGTAGCTGATAGCTATTAGTCATGAAGCCCCCAGTAGCTGATAGCTATTAGTCATGAAGCCCCCAGTAGCTGATAGCTATTAGTCATAAAGCCCGCAGTAACTGATAGCTATTAGTCATGAAGCCCCCAGTAACTGATAACTATTAGTCATGAAGCCCCCAGTAACTGATAGATATTAGTCATGAAGCCCCCAGTAACTGATAGCTATTAGTCATGATGCCCCCCAGTAGCTGATAGCTATTAGTCATGAAGCCCCCAGTAGCTGATAGCTATTAGTCATGAAGCCCCCAGTAACTGATAGCTATTAGTCATGAAGCCCCCAGTAGCTGATAGCTATTAGTCATGAAGCCCCCAGTAACTGATAGCTATTAGTCATGAAGCCCCCAGTAGCTGATAGCTATTAGTCATGAAGCCCCCAGTAGCTGATAGCTATTAGTCATGAAGCCCCCAGTAGCTGATAGCTATTAGTCATGAAGCCCCCAGTAACTGATAGCTATTAGTCATGAAGCCCCCCAGTAACTGATAGCTATTAGTCATGAAGCCCCCAGTAACTGATAACTATTAGTCATGAAGCCCCCAGTAACTGATAGATATTAGTCATGAAGCCCCCAGTACTGATAGCTATTAGTCATGAAGCCCCCAGTAACTGATAGCTATTAGTCATGAAGCCCCCAGTAGCTGATAGCTATTAGTCATGAAGCCCCCAGTAGCTGATAGCTATTAGTCATGAAGCCCCCAGTAACTGATAGCTATTAGTCATGAAGCCCCCAGTAACTGATAGCTATTAGTCATGAAGCCCCCAGTAACTGATAGCTATTAGTCATGAAGCCCCCAGTAACTGATAGCTATTAGTCATGATGCCCCCAGTAACTGATAGCTATTAGTCATGAAGCCCCCAGTAGCTGATAGCTATTAGTCATGAAGCCCCCAGTAACTGATAGCTATTAGTCATGAAGCCCCCAGTAACTGATAGCTATTAGTCATGAAGCCCCCAGTAGCTGATAGCTATTAGTCATGAAGCCCCCAGTAACTGATAGCTATTAGTCATGAAGCCCCCAGTAACTGATAGCTATTAGTCATGAAGCCCCCAGTAACTGATAGCTTTTAGTCATGAAGCCCCCAGTAACTGATAACTATTAGTCATGAAGCCCCCAGTAACTGATAGCTATTAGTCATGAAGCCCCCAGTAACTGATAGCCATTTGTCATGAAGCCCCCTGTAACTGATAGCTATTAGTCATGAAGCCCCCAGTAACTGATAGCTATTAGTCATGAAGCCCCCAGTAACTGATAGCTATTAGTCATGAAGCCCCCAGTAACTGATAGCTATTAGTCATGAAGCCCCCAGTAGCTGATAGCTATTAGTCATGAAGCCCCCAGTAACTGATAGCTATTAGTCATGAAGCCCCCAGTAACTGATAGCTTTTAGTCATGAAGCCCCCAGTAACTGATAACTATTAGTCATGAAGCCCCCAGTAACTGATAGCTATTAGTCATGAAGCCCCCAGTAGCTGATAGCTATTAGTCATGAAGCCCCCAGTAACTGATAGCTATTAGTCATGAAGCCCCCAGTAACTGATAGCTATTAGTCATGAAGCCCCCAGTAACTGATAGCTATTAGTCATGAAGCCCCCAGTAGCTGATAGCTATTAGTCATGAAGCCCCCAGTAACTGATAGCTATTAGTCATGAAGCCCCCAGTAGCTGATAGCTATTAGTCATGAAGCCCCCAGTAGCTGATAGCTATTAGTCATGAAGCCCCCCAGTAACTGATAGCTATTAGTCATGAAGCCCCCAGTAACTGATAACTATTAGTCATGAAGCCCCCAGTAACTGATAGATATTAGTCATGAAGCCCCCAGTACTGATAGCTATTAGTCATGAAGCCCCCAGTAACTGATAGCTATTAGTCATGAAGCCCCTAGTAACTGATAGCTATTAGTCATGAAGCCCCCAGTAACTGATAGCTATTAGTCATGAAGCCCCCAGTAACTGATAGCTATTAGTCATGAAGCCCCCAGTAACTGATAGCTATTAGTCATGAAGCCCCCAGTAACTGATAGCTATTAGTCATGAAGCCCCCAGTAGCTGATAGCTATTAGTCATGAAGCCCCCAGTAACTGATAGCTATTAGTCATGAAGCCCCCAGTAACTGATAGCTATTAGTCATGAAGCCCCCAGTAGCTGATAGCTATTAGTCATGAAGCCCCCAGTAACTGATAGCCATTTGTCATGAAGCCCCCTGTAACTGATAGCTATTAGTCATGAAGCCCCCAGTAACTGATAGCTATTAGTCATGAAGCCCCCAGTAACTGATAGCTATTAGTCATGAAGCCCCCAGTAGCTGATAGCTATTAGTCATGAAGCCCCCAGTAACTGATAGCTATTAGTCATGAAGCCCCCAGTAACTGATAGCTATTAGTCATGAAGCCCCCAGTAACTGATAGCTTTTAGTCATGAAGCCCCCAGTAACTGATAACTATTAGTCATGAAGCCCCCAGTAACTGATAGCTATTAGTCATGAAGCCCCCAGTAGCTGATAGCTATTAGTCATGAAGCCCCCAGTAACTGATAGCTATTAGTCATGAAGCCCCCAGTAACTGATAGCTATTAGTCATGAAGCCCCCAGTAACTGATAGCTATTAGTCATGAAGCCCCCAGTAGCTGATAGCTATTAGTCATGAAGCCCCCAGTAACTGATAGCTATTAGTCATGAAGCCCCCAGTAACTGATAGCTATTAGTCATGAAGCCCCCAGTAACTGATAGCTATTAGTCATGAAGCCCCTAGTAACTGATAGCTATTAGTCATGAAGCCCCCAGTAGCTGATATCTATTAGTCATGAAGCCCCCAGTAGCTGATAGCTATTAGTCATGAAGCCCCCAGTAACTGATAGCTATTAGTCATGAAGCCCCCAGTAACTGATAGCTATTAGTCATGAAGCCCCCAGTAACTGATAGCTATTAGTCATGAAGCCCCCAGTAGCTGATAGCTATTAGTCATGAAGCCCCCAGTAACTGATAGCTATTAGTCATGAAGCCCCCAGTAACTGATAGCTATTAGTCATGAAGCCCCCAGTAGCTGATAGCTATTAGTCATGAAGCCCCCAGTAACTGATAGCTATTAGTCATGAAGCCCCCAGTAGCTGATAGCTATTAGTCATGAAGCCCCTAGTAACTGATAGCTATTAGTCATGAAGCCCCCAGTAGCTGATAGCTATTAGTCATGAAGCCCCCAGTAACTGATAGCTATTAGTCATGAAGCCCCCAGTAACTGATAGCTATTAGTCATGAAGCCCCCAGTAGCTGATAGCTATTAGTCATGAAGCCCCCAGTAACTGATAGCCATTTGTCATGAAGCCCCCTGTAACTGATAGCTATTAGTCATGAAGCCCCCAGTAACTGATAGCTATTAGTCATGAAGCCCCCAGTAGCTGATAGCTATTAGTCATGAAGCCCCCAGTAACTGATAGCTATTAGTCATGAAGCCCCCAGTAACTGATAGCTATTAGTCATGAAGCCCCCAGTAACTGATAGCTATTAGTCATGAAGCCCCCAGTAACTGATAGCTATTAGTCATGAAGCCCCCAGTAGCTGATAGCTATTAGTCATGAAGCCCCCAGTAACTGATAGCCATTTGTCATGAAGCCCCCTGTAACTGATAGCTATTAGTCATGAAGCCCCCCAGTAACTGATAGCTATTAGTCATGAAGCCCCCAGTAACTGATAGCTATTAGTCATGAAGCCCCCAGTAACTGATAGCTATTAGTCATGAAGCCCCCAGTAACTGATAGCTTTTAGTCATGAAGCCCCCAGTAACTGATAACTATTAGTCATGAAGCCCCCAGTAACTGATAGCTATTAGTCATGAAGCCCCCAGTAGCTGATAGCTATTAGTCATGAAGCCCCCAGTAACTGATAGCTATTAGTCATGAAGCCCCCAGTAACTGATAGCTATTAGTCATGAAGCCCCCAGTAACTGATAGCTATTAGTCATGAAGCCCCCAGTAGCTGATAGCTATTAGTCATGAAGCCCCCAGTAACTGATAGCTATTAGTCATGAAGCCCCCAGTAACTGATAGCTATTAGTCATGAAGCCCCCAGTAACTGATAGCTATTAGTCATGAAGCCCCTAGTAACTGATAGCTATTAGTCATGAAGCCCCCAGTAGCTGATATCTATTAGTCATGAAGCCCCCAGTAGCTGATAGCTATTAGTCATGAAGCCCCCAGTAACTGATAGCTATTAGTCATGAAGCCCCCAGTAACTGATAGCTATTAGTCATGAAGCCCCCAGTAACTGATAGCTATTAGTCATGAAGCCCCCAGTAGCTGATAGCTATTAGTCATGAAGCCCCCAGTAACTGATAGCTATTAGTCATGAAGCCCCCAGTAACTGATAGCTATTAGTCATGAAGCCCCCAGTAGCTGATAGCTATTAGTCATGAAGCCCCCAGTAACTGATAGCTATTAGTCATGAAGCCCCCAGTAGCTGATAGCTATTAGTCATGAAGCCCCTAGTAACTGATAGCTATTAGTCATGAAGCCCCCAGTAGCTGATAGCTATTAGTCATGAAGCCCCCAGTAACTGATAGCTATTAGTCATGAAGCCCCCAGTAACTGATAGCTATTAGTCATGAAGCCCCCAGTAGCCAATAGTTCCCTGAGAATCTTCTTCAATCGTTACATAAACCTGCTGCATACGTTCTGCTTCTGTCTTGGCTTCTAAAATGTTTTGGTCGGATGAAGCACTTGAAGGTCTGAGAAAAACCAACAGAAGCTGATGAGGAGATATCTTAGCACCTGCGTTACAGGAAACCAAGGACGAGCTTCATAGACAACGTATTTACCATCTGGCAGTCACTGTCTTCATTAATTAAAAGTTCTCTTTTTAATAAGCTTAATCTGAAAAGTAAACTAAACCTGCAAGCGAAATAAGTGTCTACGAAGAAGATTCCTGTGACTCCTCGTGATGTAACCCAATGTGCCGACACACGTGTAGAGGAGCTTAATGGAAATCGACCATCAAAATCCATCACAATCACATTACTCATACACTCACCGGCCACTTTATTAGGTCCACCATGCTAGTAACGGGTTGGACCCCCTTTTGCCTTCAGAACTGCCTCAATTCTTCGTGGCATAGATACAACAAGGTGCTGGAAGCTCCTCAGAGATTCTGGTCCATATTGACATGATGGCATCACACGGTTGCCGCAGATTTGTCGGCTGCACATCCATGATGCGAATCTCCCGTTCCACCACATCCCAAAGATGCTCTATTGGATTGAGATCTGGTGACTGTGGAGGCCATTTGTGTCCAGTGACCTCATTGTCATGTTCAAGAAACCAGTCTGAGATGATTCCAGCTTTATGACATGGCGCATTATCCTGCTGAAAGTAGCCATCAGATGTTACAGGGTACATTGTGCTCATAAAGGGATGGACATGGTCAGCAACAATACTCAGGTAGGCTGTGGTGTACCAAGGGGCCCAAAGACACCATGACACCACCACCACCAGCCTGAGCACCACCAGCCTGAGCCGCTGATACAAGGCAGGATGGATCCATGACACCACCACCACCAGCCTGACCCGCTGATACAAGGCAGGATGGATCCATGACACCACCACCACCAGCCTGAGCCGCTGATACAAGGCAGGATGGATCCATGACACCACCACCACCAGCCTGAGCCGCTGATACAAGGCAGGATTGATCCAGGCTTTCATGTTGTTGACGCCAAATTCTGACCCTACCATCCGAATGTCGCAGCAGAAATCGAGACTCATCAGACCAGGCAACGTTTTTCCAATCTTCTACTGTCCAATTTCGATAAGCTTGTGCAAATTGTAGCCTCAGTTTCCTGTTCTTAGCTGAAAGGAGTGGCACCCGGGGTGGTCTTCTGCTGCTGTAGCCCATCTGCCTCAAAGTTGGACGTACTGTGCGTTCAGAGATGCTCTTCTGCCTACCTTGGGTGTAACGGGTGGAGATTTGAGTCACTGTTGCCTTTCTATCAGCTCGAACCAGTCTGCCCATTCTCCTCTGACCTCTGGCATCAAGGCAAGGCATTTCCGCCCACAGAACTGCCGCTCACTGGCTGTTTTTTCTTTTTCGGACCATTCTCTGTAAACCCTAGAGAGAGATGGTTGTGCGTGAAAATCCCAGTAGATCAGCAGTTTCTGAAATACTCAGACCAGCCCTTCTGGCACCAACAACCATGCCACGTTCAAAGGCCTCAAATCACCTTTCTTCCCCATACTGATGCTCGGGAGAACTGCAGGAGATTGTCTTGACCATGTCTACATGCCTAAATGCACTGAGTTGCCGCCATGTGATTGGCTGATGTTGGACAGGTGTACCTAATAAAGTGGCCGGTGAGTGTAGATCCAGGCACCGGGACTGTGGTATCTTCTTACATTTGTAATCCATGGCCTCCTTCCTTCTAAAATCAACTTTTATAATTAAGCTAATGAGCCAGAGACCCTCCATGCTGCAACTTCTCAGGCTGTTACCCTCCCTCTGCACTTCTCCCTTCCCTAGGGGCATAACTACAGGGGTAGCATCCATAGCAGCTGCTATGGGGCCCAAACTATCAGGGGGCCCTGGTATCCGGGGAATTTGGGTGTGAACATGCTATATGTGTATATTTGTGGTTTGTATGTGCTCTTAATGTGTATGCATATGTGATGTGTATGTCTGTGTATATGATGACTGGGTGTATATTGTAGTGGATGTATGTGTCTATGGATGTGTGTATACGGTATGTATATTTTTTAAGGGGTAAGTAGGCCCCCATTCATAAGTCTGCTATGGAGCCCTATGGAGTTATGCCACTGCCCTCCCCTACAATCTCATAGTAGCAGAGAAAGTTTCAGTAAATACTGGGAAGGGGTGGTGCTCATGCAGTGTAACAGCCAGTGAACATGCAGCAGGAGGCTAGATGGCAGCTGATACTGTTGGTACATTCATCCTTCATCCATCACATGATGTTGCTGACATCCCCTCAGCATTTCCCAGTCTCGTCTTGCACATGTTGCTACAGAGCAGGACTCCTGCAGGGTGAGGGAGCATTAGGGAAACAACTTATTGGGGCTCATGTACTAAGGGTCAGAATGCCGCACTTTCGTGGAGTTTCCAGAATATTTCCATTTTGCGCCTAATTGCCGTGGGATTTTGGAGCACACGATCGTCGGTGGGGGGGGGGATTGTTAGTGAACCAGACACGAATCCTCATCGGACAGTGCACCGCGGGATCGTGACCGGGTAAGTAAATGAGCTCCATTGTTGTCGCTGCTATTTGCAGGACTTTTTTGAAGCTCTGCATAGGATACCCATGGCTGTCAGATGACTCTTCTCATCTTTTCTTTAACTAACTGGACTGAAATCACTTTTTAGTTTTTGACTAATTGTGAAATGATGTTCTTTCCTCAATACTTTCCTCTAGTAGATCACAAATTCTTCTGTAACCAACGACATCTGTGCTCCTTATGACACTAGAGTTGCGAAGGTCTTGAGATCTCATCGGTTTTTCCAACATGGAGGTCATTCTATGGCGCCTGGTAATGCAGCAACGTTATCTCACTAAGTAACGGGATTGCATCCTAATTACTGTCAGATTTCAGCTGGTGTCATGTCTTGTCATGGCTTTTTTTCATCTTTTCAACTATTTTTTGTGTTTTTCCCTGTGTCCTTTTTGGACATTGCGGCTTAGGGATATTGTTACCGACATCTAGTTAGAATATTATTTCAATAGGAACTTTATAAAATATTTACTAAACAAATTCCCCAGAGCTGCCGCACATGAGGGACAGTTATTAGTTCTTTAACAAGGACGGGTGAACCTGAGATAAACTGTTTAGGTCACTGCCGAACAATGTGGGTTCCCAAACCCAAACATGGACTTTGACCAGAAGTCTGTGGGGCAGATTTACTTACCCGTTCCTGTCGCGATCCAGCAGCACGTTCTCTGATGAGAATTCGGGTCTTCCGGCGATTCACAAAGGTCTTGTGCCCGATGTCCACCGGGAATCGCTGCTGCGCCGAGGTCCGCCGAAGTTCACCTGGTTCTTCTCGGAGCATGTAAGTGCTTGATTTTGCAACACACTTTGGGGCACATTTACTTACCCGGTCCGTTCGCGATCCAGCGGCACGTTCTCTGCGTTGGATTCGGGTCCGGCCGGGATTCACTAAGGTAGTTCCTCCGCCGTCCACCAGGTGGCGCTGCTGCGCTAAAAAGCATCGTTCCGCACTGGAATTCACCGGGCCGGACCAATGCGGCGGTTTTTCCAAATCCGTTGGGTTTTCGCTCAGCCACGCCCCCCGATTTCCGTCGCGTGCATGCCAGCGCCAAAGCGCCAAAATCCGATCGCGTGCGCCAAAATCCCAGGGCAATTCAGGGAAAGTCGGCGCAAATATTCGGGTAACACGTCGGGAAAACACGAATCGGCCCTTAGTAAATGACCCCCTTTGTTTTTTAAATTTCGCTGTTTTTCTGAATCCTTCAGGTTTTCCATGGGATCTCTGTCGTGTGAAAGCCAGCGCAATTGCGCTGAAATCCGATGGCGTGTCCAAAATCCCGGTGGAATTCGGCGCTAAATGGAAAAAGTTTGGAAACCCAAGAAAGTGCGGCCACAGAGCCCTTATTAAATGAGCCCCTGTGTTCGGGTTTGTGTCTTGCTCCTCCAGAAAATCTAGTTACCCATACCGACTTATAGAGAAGAGACAGTAACTGCATGTCTATATACCACAGGATGGAGGAGGAGACAACATGTATTGTCAGTAGTGATGTAATGATGGGTCAGTGTTATCTATATAGAGATCATTGTACTGGGAGGGGGAGGAGATAAGCTGTGACATCATCTATTGTCAGTAGTGATGTAATGATGGGTCAGTGTTATCTATATAGAGATCATTGTACTGGGAGGGGGAGGAGATAAGCTGTGACATCATCTATTGTCAGTAGTGATGTAATGATGGGTCAGTGTTATCTATATAGAGGTCATTGTACTGGGAGGGGGAGGAGATAAGCTGTGACATCATCTATTGTCAGTAGTGATGTAATGATGGGTCAGTGTTATCTTTATAGAGGTCATTGTACAGGGAGGGGGAGGAGATAAGCTGTGACATCATCTATTGTCAGTAGTGATGTAATGATGGGTCAGTGTTATCTATATAGAGGACATTGTACAGGGAGGAGGAGGGGATAAGCTGTGACATAATCTATTGTCACTAGTGACGTAATGATGGATCAGTGTTATCTATATAGAGGTCATTGTACAGGGAGGGGGAGGGGATAAGCTGTGACATCATATATTGTCAGTAATGATGTAATGATGGGTCAGTGTTATCTATATAGAGGTCATTGTACAGGGAGGGGGAGGAGATAAGCTGTGACATCATCTATTGTCAGTAGTGATGTAATGATGGGTCAGTGTTATCTATATAGAGGTCATTGTACAGGGAGGGGGAGGGATAAGCTGTGACATCATCTATTGTCAGTAGTGATGTAATGATGGGTCAGTGTTATCTATATAGAGGTCATTGTACAGGGAGGGGAAGGAGATAAGCTGTGACATCATCTATTGTCAGTAGTGATGTAATGATGGGTCAGTGTTATCTATATAGAGGTCATTGTACAGGGAGGGGGAGGGGATAAGCTGTGACATCATCTATTGTCAGTAGTGATGTAATGACAGTTAGTGTTATCTATATAGAGGTCATTGTACAGAGAGGAGGAGGAGACAAGCTGTGACATCATCTATTGTCAGAAGTGATGTAATGATGGGTCAGGGTTATCTATATAGAGGTCACTGTACAGGGAGGGGAGGGATAAGCTGTGACATCATATATTGTCAGTAGTGATGTAATGATGGGTCAGTGTTATCTATATAGAGGTCATTGTACAGGGAGGGGATGAGCTGTGACATCATCTATTGTCAGTAGTGATGTAATGATGGGTCAGTGTTATCTATATAGAGGTCATTGTACAGGGAGGGGGAGGAGATAAGCTGTGACATCATCTATTGTCAGTAGTGATGTAATGATGGGTCAGTGTTATCTATATAGAGGACATTGTACAGGGAGGAGGAGGGGATAAGCTGTGACATAATCTATTGTCACTAGTGACGTAATGATGGATCAGTGTTATCTATATAGAGGTCATTGTACAGGGAGGGGGAGGGGATAAGCTGTGACATCATATATTGTCAGTAATGATGTAATGATGGGTCAGTGTTATCTATATAGAGGTCATTGTACAGGGAGGGGGAGGAGATAAGCTGTGACATCATCTATTGTCAGTAGTGATGTAATGATGGGTCAGTGTTATCTATATAGAGGTCATTGTACAGGGAGGGGGAGGGATAAGCTGTGACATCATCTATTGTCAGTAGTGATGTAATGATAGTTAGTGTTATCTATATAGAGGTCATTGTACAGAGAGGAGGAGGAGACAAGCTGTGACATCATCTATTGTCAGAAGTGATGTAATGATGGGTCAGGGTTATCTATATAGAGGTCACTGTACAGGGAGGGGGAGGGATAAGCTGTGACATCATATATTGTCAGTAGTGATGTAATGATGGGTCAGTGTTATCTATATAGAGGTCATTGTACAGGGAGGGGGAGGAGATAAGCTGTGACATCATCTATTGTCAGTAGTGATGTAATGAGGGGTCAGTGTTATCTATATAGAGGTTATTGTACAGGGAGGGGGGAGGAGATAAGCTGTGACATCATCTATTGTCAGTAGTGATGTAATGATGGGTCAGTGTTATCTATATAGAGGTCATTGTACAGGGAGGGGGAGGAGATAAGCTGTGACATCATCTATTGTCAGTAGTGATGTAATGAGGGGTCAGTGTTATCTATATAGAGGTTATTGTACAGGGAGGGGGGAGGAGATAAGCTGTGACATCATCTATTGTCAGTAGTGATGTAATGATGGGTCGGTATTATCTATATAGAGGTCATTGTACAGGGAGGGGGAGGAGATAAGCTGTGACATCATCTACTGTCAGTAGTGATGTAATGATGGGTCGGTGTTATCTATAAAGTGTTATCTATATAGAGGTCATTGTACAGGGAGGGGAGGAGATAAGCTGTGACATCATCTATTGTCAGTAGTGATGTAATGATGGGTCAGTGTTATCTATATAGAGGTCATAGTACAGGGAGGGGGAGGGATAAGCTGTGACATCATCTATTGTCAGTAGTGATGTAATGATGGGTCAGTGTTATCTATATAGAGGTCATTGTACAGGGAGGGGAGGAGATAAACTGTGACATCATATATTGTCAGTAGTGATGTAATGATGGGTCAGTGTTATCTATATAGAGGTCATTGTACAGGGAGGGGGAAGAGATAAGCTGTGACATCATCTATTGTCAGTAGTGATGTAATGATGGGTCAGTGTTATCTATATACAGGTCATTGTACAGGGAGGGGGAGGAGATAAGATGTGACATCATCTATTGTCAGTAGTGATGTAATGATGGGTCAGTGTTATCTATATACAGGTCATTGTACAGGGAGGGGAGGAGATAAACTGTGACATCATATATTGTCAGTAGTGATGTAATGATGGGTCAGTGTTATCTATATAGAGGTCATTGTACAGGGAGGGGGAAGAGATAAGCTGTGACATCATCTATTGTCAGTAGTGATGTAATGATGGGTCAGTGTTATCTATAAAGAGGTCATTGTACAGGGAGGGGGAGGAGATAAGCTGTGACACCATCCATTGTCAGTAGTGATGTAATGATGGTCAGTGTTATCTATATAGAGGTCATTGTACAGGGAAGGGGAGGGGATAAGCTGTGACATAATCAATTGTCAGTAGTGATGTAATGATGGGTCAATGTTATCTATATAGAGGTCCTTGTACAGAGAGGGGGATTAGATAAGATGTGACATCATCTATTGTCAGTAGTGATGTAATGATGGGTCAGTGTTATCTATATAGAGGTCATTGTACAGCGAGGAGGAGGAGATAAGCTGTGACATCATCTATTGTCAGTAGTGATGTAATGATGGGTCAGTGTTATCTATATAGAGGTCATTGTACAGGGAGGGGGAGGAGATAAGCTGTGACATCATCTATTGTCAGTAGTGATGTAATGATGGGTCAGTGTTATCTATATATAGATCATTGTACAGGGAGGGGGAGGAGATAAGCTGTGACATCATCTATTGTCAGTAGTGATGTAATGATGGGTCAGTGTTATCTATATATAGATCATTGTACAGGGAGGGGGAGGAGATAAGCTGTGACATCATCTATTGTCAGTAGTGATGTAATGATGGGTCAGTGTGATCGATATAGAGATAATTATACAAGGAGGGAGAGGAGATAAATGTGACATCATCTATTTTCAGTAGTGATGTAATGATGGGTCAGTGTTATCTATATAGAGGTCACTGTACAAGGAGGGGGAGGGATAAGCTGTGACATCATCTATTGTCAGTAGTGATGTAATGATGGGTCAGTGTTATCTATATAGAGGTCATTGTACAGGGAGGGGGAGGAGATAAGCTGTGACACCATCTATTGTCAGTAGTGATGTAATGATGGGTTAGTGTTATCTATATAGAGGTCATTGTACAGGGAGGTGAGGAGATAAGCTGTGACATCATCTATTGTCAGTAGTGATGTAATGATGGATCAGTGTTATCTATATAGAGGACATTGTACAGGGAGGAGGAGGGGATAAGCTGTGACATCATCTATTGTCAGTAGTGATGTAATGATGGGTCAGTGTTATCTATATACAGGTCATTGTACAGGGAAGGGGAGGGGATAAGCTGTGACATCATCTATTGTCAGTAGTGATGTAATGATGGGTCAGTGTTATCTATATAGAGGTCATTGTACAGGGAGGGGGAGGAGATAAGCTGTGACATCATCTATTGTCAGTAGTGATGTAATGATGGGTCAGGGTTATCTATATATAGGGTCATTGTACAGGGAGGGGGAGGAGGTAAGCTGTGACATCATCTATTGTCAGTAGTGATGTAATGATGGGTCAGTGTTATCTATATAGAGGTCATTGTACAGGGAGGGGGAGGATATAAGCTGTGATATCATCTATTGTCACTGGTGATGTAATGATGGGTCAGTGTTATGTATATAGAGGTCATTGTACAGGGAGGTGGGGGAGATAAGCTGTGACATCATCAATTGTCAGTAGTGATGTAATGATGGGTCAGTGTTATCTATATAGAGGTCATTGGACAGGGAGGTGAGGAGATAAGCTGTGACATCATCTATTGTCAGTAGTGATGTAATGATGGGTCAGTGTTATCTATATAGAGGTCATAGTACAGGGAGGGGGAGGGATAAGCTGTGACATCATCTATTGTCAGTAGTGATGTAATGATGGGTCAGTGTTATCTATATAGAGGTCCTTGTACAGGGAGGGGGAGTAGATAAGATGTGACATCATCTATTGTCAGTAGTGATGTAATGATGGGTCAGTGTTATCTATATAGAGGTCATTGTACAGGGAGGTGGAAGAGATAATCTGTGACATCATCTATTGTCAGTAGTGATGTAATGATGGGTCAGTGTTATCTATATAGAGGTCATTGTACAGGGAAGGGGAGGGGATAAGCTGTGACATCATCTATTGTCAGTAGTGATGTAATGATGGGTCAGTGTTATCTATATAGAGGTCCTTGTACAGGGAGGGGGAGTAGATAAGCTGTGACATCATCTATTGTCAGTAGTGATGTAATGATGGGTCAGTGTTATCTATATAGAGGTCATTGTGCAGGGAGGAGGAGGAGATAAGCTGTGATATCATCTATTGTCAGTAGTGATGTAATGATGGGTCAGTGTTATCTATATAGAGGTCCTTGTACAGGGAGGAGGAGGAGATAAGCTGTGACATCATCTATTGTCAGTAGTGATGTAATGATGGGTCAGTGTTATCTATATAGAGGTCCTTGTACAGAGAGGGGTAGTAGATAAGATGTGACATCATCTATTGTCAGTAGTGATGTAATGATGGGTCAGTGTTATCTATATAGAGGTCCTTGTACAGGGAGGGGGAGTAGATAAGCTGTGACATCATCTATTGTCAGTAGTGATGTAATGATGGGTCAGTGTTATCTATATAGAGGTCATTGTGCAGGGAGGAGGAGGAGATAAGCTGTGATATCATCTATTGTCAGTAGTGATGTAATGATGGGTCAGTGTTATCTATATAGAGGTCCTTGTACAGGGAGGAGGAGGAGATAAGCTGTGACATCATCTATTGTCAGTAGTGATGTAATGATGGGTCAGTGTTATCTATATAGAGGTCCTTGTACAGAGAGGGGGAGTAGATAAGATGTGACATCATCTATTGTTAGTAGTGATGTAATGATGGGTCAGTGTTATCTATATAGAGGTCATTGTACAGGGAGGGGGAGTAGATAAGATGTGACATCATCTATTGTCAGTAGTGATGTAATGATTGGTCAGTGTTATCTATATAGAGGTCATTGTACAGGGAGGAGGAGGAGATAAGCTGTGACATCATCTATTGTCAGTAGTGATGTAATGATGGGTCAGTGTTATCTATATAGAGGTCATTGTACAGGGAGGGGGAGGAGATAAGCTGTGACATCATCTATTGTCAGTAGTGATGTAATGATGGGTCAGTGTTATCTATATAGAGGTCCTTGTACAGGGAGGGGGAGGAGATAAGCTGTGACATCATCTATTGTCAGTAGTGATGTAATGATGGGTCAGTGTTATCTATATATAGATCATTGTACAGGGAGGGGGAGGGGATAAGCTGTGACATCATCTATTGTCAGTAGTGATGTAATGATGGGTCAGTGTGATCGATATAGAGATAGTTATACAAGGAGGGAGAGGAGATAAATGTGACATCATCTATTTTCAGTAGTGATGTAATGATGGGTCAGTGTTATCTATATAGAGGTCACTGCACAAGGAGGGGGAGGGATAAGCTGTGACATCATCTATTGTCAGTAGTGATGTAATGATGGGTCAGTGTTATCTATATAGAGGTCATTGTACAGGGAGGGGGAGGAGATAAGCTGTGACACCATCTATTGTCAGTAGTGATGTAATGATGGGTTAGTGTTATCTATATAGAGGTCATTGTACAGGGAGGTGAGGAGATAAGCTGTGACATCATCTATTGTCAGTAGTGATGTAATGATGGGTCAGTGTTATCTATATAGAGGACATTGTACAGGGAGGAGGAGGGGATAAGCTGTGACATCATCTATTGTCAGTAGTGATGTAATGATGGGTCAGTGTTATCTATATAGAGGTCATTGTACAGGGAAGGGGAGGGGATAAGCTGTGACATCATCTATTGTCAGTAGTGATGTAATGATGGGTCAGTGTTATCTATATAGAGGTCATTGTACAGGGAGGGGGAGGATATAAGCTGTGACATCATCTATTGTCAGTAGTGATGTAATGATGGGTCAGGGTTATCTATATATAGGGTCATTGTACAGGGAGGGGGAGGAGGTAAGCTGTGACATCATCTATTGTCAGTAGTGATGTAATGATGGGTCAGTGTTATCTATATAGAGGTCATTGTACAGGGAGGGGGAGGATATAAGCTGTGACATCATCTATTGTCAGTAGTGATGTAATGATGGGTCAGTGTTATCTATATACAGGTCATTGTACAGGGAGGGGAGGAGATAAGCTGTGACATCATATATTGTCAGTAGTGAAGTAATGATGGGTCAGTGTTATCTATATAGAGGTCATTGTACAGGGAGGGGGAAGAGATAATCTGTGACATCATCTATTGTCAGTAGTGATGTAATGATGGGTCAGTGTTATCTATATAGAGGTCATTGTACAGGGAAGGGGAGGGGATAAGCTGTGACATCATCTATTGTCAGTAGTGATGTAATGATGGGTCAGTGTTATCTATATAGAGGTCCTTGTACAGGGAGGGGGAGTAGATAAGATGTGACATCATCTATTGTCAGTAGTGATGTAATGATGGGTCAGTGTTATCTATATAGAGGTCATTGTACAGGGAGGAGGAGGAGATAAGCTGTGACATCATCTATTGTCAGTAGTGATGTAATGATGGGTCAGTGTTATCTATATAGAGGTCCTTGTACAGGGAGGAGGAGGAGATAAGCTGTGACATCATCTATTGTCAGTAGTGATGTAATGATGGGTCAGTGTTATCTATATAGAGGTCCTTGTACAGAGAGGGGGAGTAGATAAGATGTGACATCATCTATTGTCAGTAGTGATGTAATGATGGGTCAGTGTTATCTATATAGAGGTCATTGTACAGGGAGGGGGAGTAGATAAGCTGTGACATCATCTATTGTCAGTATTGATGTAATGATGGGTCAGTGTTATCTATATATAGATCATTGTACAGGGAGGGGTGGAGATAAGCTGTGACATCATCTATTGTCAGTAGTGATGTAATGATGGGTCAGTGTTATCTATATAGAGGTCATTGTACAGGGAGGAGGAGGAGATAAGCTGTGACATCATCTATTGTCAGTAGTGATGTAATGATGGGTCAGTGTGATCGATATAGAGATAATTATACAGGGAGGGAGAGGAGATAAATGTGACATCATCTATTTTCAGTAGTGATGTAATGATGGATCAGTGTTATCTCTATAGAGGTCACTGTACAAGGAGGGGGAGGGATAAGCTGTGACATCATCTATTGTCAGTAGTGATGTAATGATGGGTCAGTGTTATCTATATAGAGGTCATTGTACAGGGAGGTGAGGAGATAAGCTGTGACATCATCTATTGTCATTAGTGATGTAATGATGGGTCAGTGTTATCTATATAGAGGTCATAGTACAGGGAGGGGGAGGGATAAGCTGTGACATCATCTATTGTCAGTAGTGATGTAATGATGGGTCAGTGTTATCTATATACAGGTCATTGTACAGGGAGGGGAGGAGATAAGCTGTGACATCATATATTGTCAGTAGTGATGTAATGATGGGTCAGTGTTATCTATATAGAGGTCCTTGTACAGGGAGGAGGAGGAGATAAGCTGTGACATCATCTATTGTCAGTAGTGATGTAATGATGGGTCAGTGTTATCTATATAGAGGTCATTGTACAGGGAGGGGGAGGAGATAAGCTGTGACATCATCTATTGTCAGTAGTGATGTAATGATGGGTCAGTGTTATCTATATATAGATCATTGTACAGGGAGGGGGAGGAGATAAGCTGTGACATCATCTTTTGTCAGTAGTGATGTAATGATGGGTCAGTGTTATCTATATAGAGGTCCTTGTACAGGGAGGAGGAGGAGATAAGCTGTGACATCATCTATTGTCAGTAGTGATGTAATGATGGGTCAGGGTTATCTATATAGAGGTCCTTGTACAGGGAGGAGGAGGAGATAAGCTGTGACATCATCTATTGTCAGTAGTGATGTAATGATGGGTCAGGGTTATCTATATATAGGGTCATTGTACAGGGAGGGGGAGGAGGTAAGCTGTGACATCATCTATTGTCAGTAGTGATGTAATGATGGGTCAGTGTTATCTATATAGAGGTCATTGTACAGGGAGGGGGAGGATATAAGCTGTGATATCATCTATTGTCACTGGTGATGTAATGATGGGTCAGTGTTATGTATATAGAGGTCATTGTACAGGGAGGTGGGGGAGATAAGCTGTGACATCATCAATTGTCAGTAGTGATGTAATGATGGGTCAGTGTTATCTATATAGAGGTCATTGGACAGGGAGGTGAGGAGATAAGCTGTGACATCATCTATTGTCAGTAGTGATGTAATGATGGGTCAGTGTTATCTATATAGAGGTCATAGTACAGGGAGGGGGAGGGATAAGCTGTGACATCATCTATTGTCAGTAGTGATGTAATGATGGGTCAGTGTTATCTATATACAGGTCATTGTACAGGGAGGGGAGTAGATAAGCTGTGACATCATTTATTGTCAGTAGTGATGTAATGATGGGTCAGTGTTATCTATATAGAGGTCATTGTACAGGGAGGGGGAAGAGATAATCTGTGACATCATCTATTGTCAGTAGTGATGTAATGATGGGTCAGTGTTATCTATATAGAGGTCATTGTACAGGGAAGGGGAGGGGATAAGCTGTGACATCATCTATTGTCAGTAGTGATGTAATGATGGGTCAGTGTTATCTATATAGAGGTCCTTGTACAGGGAGGGGGAGTAGATAAGCTGTGACATCATCTATTGTCAGTAGTGATGTAATGATGGGTCAGTGTTATCTATATAGAGGTCATTGTGCAGGGAGGAGGAGGAGATAAGCTGTGATATCATCTATTGTCAGTAGTGATGTAATGATGGGTCAGTGTTATCTATATAGAGGTCCTTGTACAGGGAGGAGGAGGAGATAAGCTGTGACATCATCTATTGTCAGTAGTGATGTAATGATGGGTCAGTGTTATCTATATAGAGGTCCTTGTACAGAGAGGGGTAGTAGATAAGATGTGACATCATCTATTGTCAGTAGTGATGTAATGATGGGTCAGTGTTATCTATATAGAGGTCCTTGTACAGGGAGGGGGAGTAGATAAGCTGTGACATCATCTATTGTCAGTAGTGATGTAATGATGGGTCAGTGTTATCTATATAGAGGTCATTGTGCAGGGAGGAGGAGGAGATAAGCTGTGATATCATCTATTGTCAGTAGTGATGTAATGATGGGTCAGTGTTATCTATATAGAGGTCCTTGTACAGGGAGGAGGAGGAGATAAGCTGTGACATCATCTATTGTCAGTAGTGATGTAATGATGGGTCAGTGTTATCTATATAGAGGTCCTTGTACAGAGAGGGGGAGTAGATAAGATGTGACATCATCTATTGTTAGTAGTGATGTAATGATGGGTCAGTGTTATCTATATAGAGGTCATTGTACAGGGAGGGGGAGTAGATAAGATGTGACATCATCTATTGTCAGTAGTGATGTAATGATGGGTCAGTGTTATCTATATAGAGGTCATTGTACAGGGAGGAGGAGGAGATAAGCTGTGACATCATCTATTGTCAGTAGTGATGTAATGATGGGTCAGTGTTATCTATATAGAGGTCATTGTACAGGGAGGGGGAGGAGATAAGCTGTGACATCATCTATTGTCAGTAGTGATGTAATGATGGGTCAGTGTTATCTATATAGAGGTCCTTGTACAGGGAGGGGGAGGAGATAAGCTGTGACATCATCTATTGTCAGTAGTGATGTAATGATGGGTCAGTGTTATCTATATATAGATCATTGTACAGGGAGGGGGAGGGGATAAGCTGTGACATCATCTATTGTCAGTAGTGATGTAATGATGGGTCAGTGTGATCGATATAGAGATAGTTATACAAGGAGGGAGAGGAGATAAATGTGACATCATCTATTTTCAGTAGTGATGTAATGATGGGTCAGTGTTATCTATATAGAGGTCACTGCACAAGGAGGGGGAGGGATAAGCTGTGACATCATCTATTGTCAGTAGTGATGTAATGATGGGTTAGTGTTATCTATATAGAGGTCATTGTACAGGGAGGGGGAGGAGATAAGCTGTGACACCATCTATTGTCAGTAGTGATGTAATGATGGGTTAGTGTTATCTATATAGAGGTCATTGTACAGGGAGGTGAGGAGATAAGCTGTGACATCATCTATTGTCAGTAGTGATGTAATGATGGGTCAGTGTTATCTATATAGAGGTCATTGTACAGGGAAGGGGAGGGGATAAGCTGTGACATCATCTATTGTCAGTAGTGATGTAATGATGGGTCAGTGTTATCTATATAGAGGTCATTGTACAGGGAGGGGGAGGAGATAAGCTGTGACATCATCTATTGTCAGTAGTGATGTAATGATGGGTCAGGGTTATCTATATATAGGGTCATTGTACAGGGAGGGGGAGGAGGTAAGCTGTGACATCATCTATTGTCAGTAGTGATGTAATGATGGGTCAGTGTTATCTATATAGAGGTCATTGTACAGGGAGGGGGAGGATATAAGCTGTGACATCATCTATTGTCAGTAGTGATGTAATGATGGGTCAGTGTTATCTATATACAGGTCATTGTACAGGGAGGGGAGGAGATAAGCTGTGACATCATATATTGTCAGTAGTGAAGTAATGATGGGTCAGTGTTATCTATATAGAGGTCATTGTACAGGGAGGGGGAAGAGATAATCTGTGACATCATCTATTGTCAGTAGTGATGTAATGATGGGTCAGTGTTATCTATATAGAGGTCATTGTACAGGGAAGGGGAGGGGATAAGCTGTGACATCATCTATTGTCAGTAGTGATGTAATGATGGGTCAGTGTTATCTATATAGAGGTCCTTGTACAGGGAGGGGGAGTAGATAAGATGTGACATCATCTATTGTCAGTAGTGATGTAATGATGGGTCAGTGTTATCTATATAGAGGTCATTGTACAGGGAGGAGGAGGAGATAAGCTGTGACATCATCTATTGTCAGTAGTGATGTAATGATGGGTCAGTGTTATCTATATAGAGGTCCTTGTACAGGGAGGAGAAGGAGATAAGCTGTGACATCATCTATTGTCAGTAGTGATGTAATGATGGGTCAGTGTTATCTATATAGAGGTCCTTGTACAGAGAGGGGGAGTAGATAAGATGTGACATCATCTATTGTCAGTAGTGATGTAATGATGGGTCAGTGTTATCTATATAGAGGTCATTGTACAGGGAGGGGGAGTAGATAAGCTGTGACATCATCTATTGTCAGTATTGATGTAATGATGGGTCAGTGTTATCTATATATAGATCATTGTACAGGGAGGGGTGGAGATAAGCTGTGACATCATCTATTGTCAGTAGTGATGTAATGATGGGTCAGTGTTATCTATATAGAGGTCATTGTACAGGGAGGAGGAGGAGATAAGCTGTGACATCATCTATTGTCAGTAGTGATGTAATGATGGGTCAGTGTGATCGATATAGAGATAATTATACAGGGAGGGAGAGGAGATAAATGTGACATCATCTATTTTCAGTAGTGATGTAATGATGGATCAGTGTTATCTCTATAGAGGTCACTGTACAAGGAGGGGGAGGGATAAGCTGTGACATCATCTATTGTCAGTAGTGATGTAATGATGGGTCAGTGTTATCTATATAGAGGTCATTGTACAGGGAGGTGAGGAGATAAGCTGTGACATCATCTATTGTCATTAGTGATGTAATGATGGGTCAGTGTTATCTATATAGAGGTCATAGTACAGGGAGGGGGAGGGATAAGCTGTGACATCATCTATTGTCAGTAGTGATGTAATGATGGGTCAGTGTTATCTATATACAGGTCATTGTACAGGGAGGGGAGGAGATAAGCTGTGACATCATATATTGTCAGTAGTGATGTAATGATGGGTCAGTGTTATCTATATAGAGGTCATTGTACAGGGAGGAGGAGGAGATAAGCTGTGACATCATCTATTGTCAGTAGTGATGTAATGATGGGTCAGTGTTATCTATATAGAGGTCCTTGTACAGGGAGGAGGAGGAGATAAGCTGTGACATCATCTATTGTCAGTAGTGATGTAATGATGGGTCAGTGTTATCTATATAGAGGTCATTGTACAGGGAGGGGGAGGAGATAAGCTGTGACATCATCTATTGTCAGTAGTGATGTAATGATGGGTCAGTGTTATCTATATATAGATCATTGTACAGGGAGGGGGAGGAGATAAGCTGTGACATCATCTTTTGTCAGTAGTGATGTAATGATGGGTCAGTGTGATCGATATAGAGATAATTATACAGGGAGGGAGAGGAGATAAATGTGACATCATCTATTTTCAGTGGTGATGTAATGATGGATCAGTGTTATCTATATAGAGGTCACTATACAAGGAGGGGGAGGGATAAGCTGTGACATCATCTATTGTCAGTAGTGATGTAATGATGGGTCAGTGTTATCTTTATAGAGGTCATTGTACAGGGAGGAGGAGGGGATAAGCTGTGACATCATCTATTGTCAGTAGTGATGTGATGATGGGTCAGGGTTATCTATATAGAGGTCATTGTACAGGAAGGGGGAGGAGGTAAGCTGTGACATCATCTATTGTCAGTAGTGATGTAATAATGGGTCAGTGTTATCCATATAGAGGTCATTGTACAGGGAGGGGGAGGAGATAAGCTGTGATATCATCTATTGTCATTAGTGATGTAATGATGGGTCAGTGTTATCTATATAGAGGTCATAGTACAGGGAGGGGGAGGGATAAGCTGTGACATCATCTATTGTCAGTAGTGATGTAATGATGGGTCAGTGTTATCTATATACAGGTCATTGTACAGGGAGGGGAGGAGATAAGCTGTGACATCATATATTGTCAGTAGTGATGTAATGATGGGTCAGTGTTATCTATATAGAGGTCATTGTACAGGGAGGAGGAGGAGATAAGCTGTGACATCATCTATTGTCAGTAGTGATGTAATGATGGGTCAGTGTTATCTATATAGAGGTCCTTGTACAGGGAGGAGGAGGGGATAAGCTGTGACATCATCTATTGTCAGTAGTGATGTAATGATGGGTCAGTGTTATCTATATAGAGGTCATTGTACAGGGAGGGGGAGGAGATAAGCTGTGACATCATCTATTGTCAGTAGTGATGTAATGATGGGTCAGTGTTATCTATATATAGATCATTGTACAGGGAGGGGGAGGAGATAAGCTGTGACATCATCTTTTGTCAGTAGTGATGTAATGATGGGTCAGTGTGATCGATATAGAGATAATTATACAGGGAGGGAGAGGAGATAAATGTGACATCATCTATTTTCAGTGGTGATGTAATGATGGATCAGTGTTATCTATATAGAGGTCACTATACAAGGAGGGGGAGGGATAAGCTGTGACATCATCTATTGTCAGTAGTGATGTAATGATGGGTCAGTGTTATCTATATAGAGGTCATTGTACATGGAGGGGGAGGAGATAAGCTGTGACATCATCTATTGTCAGTAGTGATGTAATGATGGGTCAGTGTTATCTATATAGAGGTCATTGTACATGGAGGGGGAGGAGATAAGCTGTGACATCATCTATTGTCAGTAGTGATGTAATGATGGGTCAGTGTTATCTATATAGAGGTCATTGTACAGGGAGGGGGAGGAGATAAGCTGTGACATCATCTATTGTCAGTAGTGATGTAATGATGGGTCAGTGTTATCTATATAGAGGTCCTTGTACAGGGAGGGGGAGTAGATAAGCTGTGACATCATCTATTGTCAGTAGTGATGTAATGATGGGTCAGTGTTATCTATATAGAGGTCATTGTACAGGGAGGAGGAGGAGTTAAGCTGTGACATCATCTATTGTCAGTAGTGATGTAATGATGGGTCAGTGTTATCTATATAGAGGTCATTATACAGGGAGGGTGGAGGAGATAAGCTGTGACATCATCTATTGTCACTGGTGATGTAACGATTCCTAGCTGTCCCAGTGATAGTTACATCTTCATGTTTTCATTTTCAAAACATCATCACAATCTTCTTATAAAAACTTTCTTATTAATACTTGGTTCATAAACTGATCATTTTCTGAAGATTTCTTCCCTTTAATAGATTTCTTACACTTGTCTGTATATGTCTTATTTTTCATGGACCCAGTATAGATGTGTACAGGATGTTCTGCCGGATTGTTTGTCTGGAAGCTTCTGCCAAGTTCTTAGACGTCTTCCAAATACAGAAGAACAATATAAGGTGAGGACTTCTCAGAAGTTGGGACCAGGAAGAAGATGTTGGCAGTCAATACAAAGTCCTCCAAGAAGAGCAGGTGCAACATCAATGGCTTCTCTGGTCTGTGTTGACGCATTTAATGAAAACTAATTAAAAAAATTTGGAATCGTTTTCAGGTTTGTCTTAGTAACCAGGAAGTTTTCATGAAGGTTGTGTCATCACATCTTGGTACAAAACGAGCAGACGTCTCCCATGCTCACAGATCCTGCAGGACAACGTCTCCAGAGACATCTCCGGCACCATGACGTCCTCCTACTCTGCCATCTCTCTGGTCTTTGTGACTTCCTTTGCAATTGCTTCGGGTAAGTACAAACTAAGATTACATCCACTACAATAGCCAAAGGTGCCAAACTTTGGTCCAACTTTAAAGGGGACTTTCCTGTGCAGCAATTTATTTCACAGGGTGGGGGGAAAAATCAGTTAGAACCAGGGGCAGATAAGGACCCCCATGGGCTCAGGGCTGAAATTATTTCCTCCATCTGGTAATAGTACCAGCTTCTTGGAGAAAGGAGGATGTGTCCCATCTGCTGCTTTCAATCTGTGGTTAAAGGACCTTTGGGGGACTTTTAAAGGTCCTGAAATGGCTCTTGTGTATAGGTTTATTGAAGGATTTCATGGGCGAAGGACCTTGTGAGTATAAAAATGGGTGGTTTGGGTGACCTAGAAGGTTTGGTCCCCTAGAAGGTGAGACCTGGGCTACTGTCCAAAAAGCCTATGTTATAAATGCACCACTGATGAGACCCCATTGAACAAGAGAACAAGGGTCATTTGCACCTATCAATGATTGGAGGGGCAGGTCAAGCATGTATGTGATCATATGGGTGGTCCTGGACTGCAGCAGACAGTGTGGCTCCAGCTTTGTCAGGATCATTGGATTTGTACCTTTTGAAGGACCTCAGTTTTACTAATGGTAGACGTGTCCTACCAAGAAGTTCCTGAGGAACTTTGCTCATCAGGATTTCTCTTATTATAACTCTATACACCATGATTGCAACAATATGAAGTTATAAAGATTATTAGGCTACATCACCTGAGCGCCTTGTGTTATAATGTATCCAATCCCATTGCCTGTACACAGTGCATAGAGTAGCTAAAGTCAGGGACCAGGGGGGACTTGTATTGTGTGGACAAGGCTCTCTGGTGACATAGCTCCAGACCGGTGACCTTGACCCAGACCAAGTAGCATCATTTCCATTACTCTGTATTCCTGCAATTGTTGTGTATAGAGTTATAATAAAAGGAGTCCTGAGGAGCTTAGTCCCTTAGGAACCTCTTAGAAGGACATGTCTACCGGCAGTAATACAGATGCCAGATGTCCTTTCAAGGATGCAAAATATATTTAAATTGGCAATTAACTCGACAAAAGTCATGGAAACAAAGTCAAGATAAAGTTTGGTGCATATGTCTTCTAAATCTTACTGTGAGCATTGCCTTTACCTGTGCCGTGTGCCTCTCTCTCCCCCCTCTCGCAGCAGTCTGAAAAAAACACACAGAAGAGAAACTGAAGCTGCAGATCCCTGCTCTCCTTTTATGATCTACTGTCATTTTTCTTCCATTGTAGCCGAGCCCAATACGTGCAACCGATGTTGGAACATTGGATCCACTGAATGTTGTAATGCAGCAGTCGTTCCATGTCCTACTGATAAATGCATGGCAATCTACGAATACTGTGTAGTGGGTATGTAACTTTACTTTTTAGACACATACTTACTTGTTGACCCTTGTTGACTCTTCTGTACATATCGCTGATCACAACCCACCTGTGTCCATTTACACAATGATTGACATTATGAAAAAGGAGCAGTAAGCGGTATTGCCACTCCCCCATTACACTAACAAGTCAATTTGCATAAATATACAGATGTTGTCTCCTCTCTACAAAACATGAAAGGTAGGTATGGAAGGCTTATCACATGCCATACACAAACTTAACCAGTTGACCTTATGTTTTATGAAGTGTTTCTGATAATCATAGATTAAAGCATTGGTCCGGGACCAATTAATATGATACAATATGATACAATACAATACAATATGATACAAAATAATACGATACAATGTGATACAATACAATACGATACAATGTGATACAATATGATACAATGTGATACAATATGATACGATACAATATGATACAATACAATATGATACAATGTGATACAATATGATACAATGTGATACAATACGATACAATATGATACAATACAATACGATACAATGTGATACAATACAATACGATACAATGTGATACAATATGATACAATGTGATACAATACGATATGATACAATGTGATACAGTACAATACACTACAATATGATATGATACAATACTATATGATAGGGTACCTTACTGCTTTGTTGATCCCCTGAGGGATATTTTTTGTACATAGTGTTCCGGCAGTTGTTACACACAGAGGCTTAATGTTACAGTTACATATATTCTGGTCTAGTTCTTTGTGCACTTATAAATGCACTTAAATGTAGGCACTGTTGACCCTGTCAATACCAATAGAGTAGTTGGAAAATAATGCAACTGTAAAAGAAGGAGTTGGGGTTAAGATTCATCATAGAGAATATCACTAGTGGTGTTTGTGCAGTGATGGGAGAATTTCGCTCTTGTCAAAGGTTTGGGTTTATGGGTGGGGCTGGTACAATGAGCAGAATGTTGCGTTCGCGAAGCTGGTGGTAGATGTGGTGCAATAAGGAAGGTATCAAGTGAGGGTCAGCAGATATCACTCCTTTCCTCACCTCAGGGCATGTACAGCTGCTCATTGTTGGGTGTTGGGTGGGTTAAGTATTTGGGCAATGTTCTGTAGAAGGGAAGGGGTGGGGGAGGTTTGGTTTGTAGTAAAATAAGGAGAATATCCCTGCTCCTGGGGGGTTGGAGGTTAGGAGCGATTAGATAAATGTCCTTTGGGGGTAAGATGGTGTAATAGGGAGAACATCCTAGTCCTTGAGGAGTTTAGGTACCATACGGAGAACTTTCCTATCCTGATGGCAGAGGGGATTAGGTACCATAGAGAGAAAGTCCTTAGGGGATGGGTGGGAAGGTATTTAAAGGAAGGTGGAACAAGGAAAATGTTCCTATCAGGAGCGAAGAGGTTTAGTTGCAAAAATCTGAATGTTCCAATCAGGAGGGTAGAGAGTTTAAGGTGCCATAAGGAGAATGTCCCTGGGTGATGGGTGGGAATGTATTTCAGGGGTTAAGGTGCCATAAGGAGAATGTCCCTGGGTGATGGGTGGGAATGTATTTCAGGGGTTAAGGTGCCATAAGGAGAATGTCCCTGGGTGATGGGTGGGAATGTATTTCAGGGGTTGAGGTGCCATAAGGAGAATGTCCCTGGGTGATGGGTGGGAATGTATTTCAGGGGTTAAGGTGCCATAAGGAGAATGTCCCTGGGTGATGGGTGGGAATGTATTTCAGGGGTTAAGGTGCCATAAGGAGAATGTCCCTGGGTGATGGGTGGGAATGTATTTCAGGGGTTGAGGTGCCATAAGGAGAATGTCCCTGGGTGATGGGTGGGAATGTATTTCAGGGGTTAAGGTGCCATAAGGAGAATGTCCCTGGGTGATGGGTGGGAATGTATTTCAGGGGTTGAGGTGCCATAAGGAGAATGTCCCTGGGTGATGGGTGGGAATGTATTTCAGGGGTTAAGGTGCCATAAGGAGAATGTCCCTGGGTGATGGGTGGGAATGTATTTTAGGGGTTAAGGTGCCATAAGGAGAATGTCCCTAGGTAATGGGTGGGTAATTATTTCAGGGGTTGAGATGGAATAAGGAGAATGTCCCTTTGTTATTGGGTGTAATGTAACATGGAGATGTGGAGTTACGGGGTTTAGCTCAGTAAGGCATCCGAAGACCCTTAGTAAAATGAGAAAAAAAAAAATTGCTGCTTCTATTTTGCTTCTCAGTCCCAAAGCATTTACTGTGCTGCAGGACTGAGGTTATGCCAACCCATGTGACTGCTGCACCCAATCACACACCTCCCAGCAGAGATTGGACCCCATGTAAACAGTGACCTGAATGTGCCCCATGGTGGCAGAGCATGTAATAGTTAACACTTCACCGGTTGTAAAGCTTTGCACTTGTCCTCCTTGTAGATGGTGAGATATATCAGACGATAAGTAAAAGATGTGGAGATGAAGCAAGTTGTGGCATCTGCTTCTCCGTTACAACCGAAAGAGGCATAACCGCGCGGGCGGCCACAGAGTGCGGGACAGGGGCAAACAGCAACGCCGATCTGACCTACAAAAGTAAGTACAAATGTATCCATGACTGCTGCAATGATGAAATATCCAGCAAGACAGGTCCTTAAAGGATATCTCTCATCAGCACTCCAAGTGGTTATGGGTGGTAATAACCTTTAGAACTATTAATGAAATACAAGATCCATATAGATACAGGTGATCAAGGGTTTTCTTATACTTCCCACATAACACGGATACATTCTTTCAAGTAAAATTCCTTTTTGTAACAAGAAAAGGAGATGAATGTTTGATTAAACCATTGAGACCCCCAGAGATTGTTAGAATGGGGGCTCTGTATGTCCCACTGGGCTGCTCCAAACATATTGGTCAAGTACCATCGAGCCGCCCTGGCCCAATCCCGGCCGGCCCAATGATTTTTATAGGTTGACCTTGACAGTTGATCCTGGAAAACCTGTTTGGTACTGGGTTGCTTAAGGGTCCCCAACCTGGCAATTACTTGGGGTGAGAAGAGTCCAACTTCTCCATGATCAGACATTTATCTACTTTCCACAAGATAAAGATAGGCAATAAATGTCTATAACCCCCATTTCTTTTACTTTACGCGTCAAGCATTGGTTTTGCATGCAAGCTCCACAGATTTTCCATTTTCTGTTGACTTTTTGCAATAGGAGTGGTCTTCTTGCGGGGTCAGTTTGTCTTCGACTATTGAGTGTCCATTAAATGTATTGAATAACTTTCCTTAAGTCTCTGTGTGGGAGGTTGGACACAAAACGAGCTTCCTGGACCTCCTTCTGCCTCCTCCGGTACCACATCTTGCACAGCCACTTCACCTGAAGCCTGGAGCCTGGTACCATACGTCCCAAACTGCCAAAAGCGGGACATGAGTGCATAGCTCCCAACCGTCCCGATTTTGCCGGGACTTTCCCGCTTTTCGTACCCCTGCCCCGCGTCACGGGCAGCTATGATATTGTCACGAATTTTCCCCCCAGGTCCCGCTTTGTCCCGGCGCTGTGTCCGCATAGTAAATACTTTGAAAGTCTGAACTCACAGTACAGAATGGCTTCTACAGACATCTGGAGGGAATCCTTTTCAGAGAAGTGTCGGGCTTAGCGGAGAGCAGGGACCACGTCATCAGCTTCAGATCTGTCCATATATGGTCACTGCATCTCCTAGGGTTCCCCAGAGCAGACATCGGGCAGGGAATCCTTTTCAGAGAAGTGTCGGCTCAGCCGGAGAGCAGGGACCACGTCATCAGCTCAGATCTCTATCTGTCCATATATGGTCACTGCATCTCCTAGGGTTCCCCAGAGCAGACATCGGGCAGGGAATCCTTTTCAGAGAAGTGTCGGCTCAGCCGGAGAGCAGGGACCACGTCATCAGCTCAGATCTCTATCTGTCCATATATGGTCACTGCATCTCCTAGGGTTCCCCAGAGCAGACATCGGGCAGGGAATCCTTTTCAGAGAAGTGTCGGGTTAGCGGAGAGCAGGGACCACGTCATCAGCTCAGATCTCTATCTGTCCATATATGGTCTCCAGGTCTTCCCCAGACACAAGCTCTTTATATAATTAAATTAAATAAAGTTTTGGCCAGGCTGAGATTCGAACCTGGGACCCTGTGCACTGCAGACAGGAGCTTAACTAACTGAGCTATAAGCCCAGTGATACAGAGCTGGGGATTTCTGGTAAGTAAGACATGTTATCAGCCATTTACACTGTGACACAGACTAATGCACTGATATATAGAGAGGGATCTTCTCAGAGATTATTATTGTAATTATTCAGACTATTATTATTATTATTATTATAAATTTTATTATTATGGAGATGATTATTAATAATGGTAAAAATAATAATAATCATCTCAATAATAATAATAATAATAATAATAATAGTCTCAATAATTACAATAATCTGAGAAGATCCCTCCCTATATACCAAGGCAGTATATAGTTCTTAGTTACCAAAATTCTCCACTTGTTAATTACTGAGGTTATAGCTCAGTGGGTTGAGGCGCTGTGTTATTATTGTACATGGACACTGCAGGTTCTGGGTTCAAATCCCAATGAGGATCATTTTTTTTTTTTTTTAAATTATGATTTTTATTATTTTTAATATGGTTAAAATTTGGGGCGTGGCCAGGGAGTGATTGGGGGTGTGGCTTAGGGGGATCGCCGCGGCACGCTACGCGTGCCGCCATTTTGTCCCTCTTTCCTTTTCCCAAATGTTGGGAGGTATGTGAGTGGCTAATTGTACCCCACACATTTTGTCCTGCCCCTTTCCCACCACCTTGTATTTCTAATCAGTATAGTGCCCCCTTCCTGTGGCTCTAAAGTGTGTCATGTCTCCCTCAAATTGTGGCCCCTATCCTTCCTTTCACATAATGTCATCTATCCTCCCCTTCACATTGTTGCCCCCTCCTCCCCCCTCCATATTTAAGCCCCCCCCCCACACACACATATTGTGGTCCCCCTATCCTCACCCTCTCACATTGTGGCCCCTATCCTCACCCTCTCACATTGTGGCCCCTCTCTTCTCACTCATATTGTGATCCTCCTTCTCACATCATTGGCCCTCTCCTCCTCCACTCACATTGTGGCCCCTATCCTCATCCCCTCACATTGTGGACCCTCTCTTCTCACTCACATTCTGACCCTCTTTCTCCTTCTCACATCATTGGCCCTCTCCTCCTCCACTCACATTGTGGCCCCTATCCTCATCCTCTAACATTGTGGCCCCTCTCTTCTCACTCACATTGTGAACCTCCTACTCCTCCTCATATCATTGGCCCTCTCCTCCTCCACTCACATTGTGGCCCCTATCCTCATCCTCTCACATTGTGGCCCCTCTCTTCTCTGTCACATTGTGACCCTCCTACTCCTCCTTACATCATTGCCCTCTCCTCCTCCACTCACATTGTGGCCCCTATACTCATCCCCCTCACATTGTGGCCCCTCTCTTCTCTCTCACATTGTGACCCTCCTACTCCTCCTCACATCATTGGCCCTCTCCTCCTCCACTCACATTGTGGCCCCTATCCTCATCCTCTCACATTGTGGCCCCTCTCTTCTCTGTCACATTGTGACCCTCCTACTCCTCCTTACATCATTGGCCCTCTCCTCCTCCACTCACATTGTGGCCCCTATACTCATCCCCCTCACATTGTGGCCCCTCTCTTCTCTGTCACATTGTGACCCTCCTTCTCCTCCTCACATCATTAGCCCTCTCCTCCCCCACTCACATTGTGGCCCCTATCCTCATCCCCCTCACATTGTGGCCCCTCTCTTCTCTCTCACATTGTGACCCTCCTACTCTTCCTCACATCATCGGCCCTCTCCTCCTCCACTCACATTGTGGCCCCTATCCTCATCCCCTCACATTGTGGCCCCTCTCTTCTTACTCACAGTGTCACCCTCCTACTCCTCCTTACATCATTGGCCCTCTCCTCCTCCACTCACATTGTGCTCCCTATCCTCATCCCCGTCACATTGTGGTCCCTATCTACTCACTAAATTTGTGACCCTCCTACTCCTCCTTACATCATTGGCCCTCTCCTCCTCCACTCACATTGTAGCCCCTATCCTCACCCCCTCACATTGTGGCCCCTCTCTTCTTACTCACATTGTCACCCTCCTACTCCTCCTTACATCATTGGCCCTCTCCTCCTCCACTCACATTGTGGCCCCTATCCTCATCCCCTCACATTGTGGCCCCACTCTTCTTACTCACATTGTCACCCTCCTACTCCTCCTTACATCATTGGCCCTCTCCTCCTCCACTCACATTGTGGCCCCTATCCTCATCCCCTCACATTGTGGCCCCTATCCTCATCCCCTCACATTGTGGCCCCTATCTCCTCACTAAATTTGTGACCCTCCTACTCCTCCTCACATCATTGGCCCTCTCCTCCTCCACTCACATTGTGGCCCCTATCCTCACCCCCTCACATTGTGGCCCCTCTCTTCTTACTCATATTGTCACCCTCCTGCTCCTCCTTACATCATTGGCCCTCTCCTCCTCCACTCACATTGTGGCCCCAATCCTCATCCCCCTCACATTGTGGCCCCTCTCTTCTCTCTCACATTGTGACCCTCCTACTCCTCCTCACATCATTGGCCCTCTCCTCCTCCACTCACATTGTGGCCCCTATCCTCATCCCCTCACATTGTGGCCCCTCTCTTCTCTGTCACATTGTGACCCTCCTACTCCTCCTCACATCATTGGCCCTCTCCTCCTCCACTCACATTGTGGCCCCTATCCTCATCCCCTCACATTGTGGCCCCTCTCTTCTCTGTCACATTGTGACCCTCCTACTCCTCCTCACATCATTGGCCCTCTCCTCCTCCACTCACATTGTGGCCCCAATCCTCATCCCCCTCACATTGTGGCCCCTCTCTTCTCTCTCACATTGTGACCCTCCTACTCCTCCTCACATCATTGGCCCTCTCCTCCTCCACTCACATTGTGGCCCCTATACTCATCCCCCTCACCTTGTGGCTTTTCCCTTCATTCTCTCATCTTGAGAATCTCCCAACACCTGGGAAAGTAAGACAAAGCCAGAGTATAAGCCCCCCCCCCCCCGGCCATAAATAATACCTGGCGGCCGGTTACAGTCTGGCCCAGGCCACACACCCAGGCCAGTGTATGGTCTGGGCTGGGGGTATACTGTGTCTTAGCTCACTTTATACCCCAGGGTATAGTTTGGGCTGGGGTTTATACCCCAGGGTAAAGTCTGGGGTGAGAGTATACTCTGGCTCAGGCCACTTTATACCCTGGGGTATAGTTTGGGCTGGGGTTATAGTTTGGCCTTGGCCACTTTATACCACGGGATATAGTCTGGGCTGGAGGAAACTCTGGTCTAGGCCACTATATACCCTGGGGTATAGTCTGTCCTGGAGGTACATTCTGGCCTAAACCACTTTATACCCCTGTGTATAGTCTGGGCTAGGGGTACACTCTGGCCTGTTATGGGAGTGTCCTGCTGGATCCTGGGTGGTTGGGGTATAAGCTTAGGGGTTAATGAGGGGCTTTGAACATTCCTGCATGTATGCTTGAACTAGTAACAATGTGAGAGGACACAGGACTGGATGTTGGGAAATACCTGCTATTGTGTTCACTGTAAATTTTTAAATTTTACATTTTGCAATCATCTTAGCGCTTTCTAACTTGCATTGGTATACGTCATATACTTGCTTGAAAATAGCTACATTTTTTCCCTGCAGGTCCTCTTCTTACTTCAGGTGTAACGGCTCCGTCTTTGGGTCTTCTGGCTCCTCTTTGGGTCCTCCGGCAGGGGCTACAAGCTATATACTGGGGGGCAGGGGCTACAGGCTATATACTGGGGGGCAGGGGCTACAGGCTATATACTGGGGGGCAGGGGCTACAGGCTATGTACTGGGGGGCAGGGGCTGGCTGGTTAACATACTGGGGCAGGGGCTGCAGGCTATATACTGGGGGGCAGGGGCTGCAGGCTATATACTGGGAGCAGAGGCTGCAGGCTATGTACTGGAGGAAAGGGCTTCAAGCTTATACTGGGGCAGGGGCTGCAGGTTATATACTGGGGTAGGGGCTGCAGGCTATGTACTGGAGGAAAGGGCTTCAAGCTTATACTGGGGCAGGGGCTGCAGGTTATATACTGGGGTAGGGGCTGCAGGCTATATACAGGGGGGCAGGGGCTGCAGGCTGTTTAGTGGGGAGCAGGGTCTGGCTATTTTATATGGGAGCAGGGGCTGGCTGGCTATATACTAAGAGCAGGGGGCTGGCTATATACTGGGGGCATGGGGGCTGGCTGTATACTGGGGGCACAGGGGCTGGCTGTATACTGGGGGAGCAGGGGGCTGGCTGTATACTGGGGGGTCAGGGGGCTGGCTATATACTGGGGGGCAGGGGCTGGCTGTATACTGGGGCGCAGGGGCTGGCTGTATACTGGGGGGGGGGGCATGGGCTGGCTAAGTACATACTGGGGGGCAGACGCTGGCTAGCTATATACCGGTTGGAGGCTATGACAAATGCATTTCCCATCCTAGGCTTATACTCGAGTCAATAGGTTTTCCCAGTTTTTGTGTTAAAATTAGGTATTGCACATTGCAAAGCTAACAATTTAAAAACCCATATTTGGAGGAAACAAGGAAAAAAATATAGAGCCCACCTCTACGCATTGTGGGAAGGATGCTTGCTCAGAGCTAACACTAGGAACACATATGTAGCGTTTAATAAGTTGGCATATCACCAACCAAAAATATGAACAAAGTGAGGAAATATAAACTGGATGGTAAATATATAGATACATACATAGATAGAGATGGAAAAATAAAATGTAATACATTGAATTTAACACATAGAATATCTAAAAATACCTGTTCATAAAATACCCAAACATATAAACAGATGGAGATGTGTCTATATGTGAAAACAATGATAAAATAACTCCAAGTAAAACATATTAATTGTTAGTTAGGTCCATATACAGTCCTTATATACAGCTTAGTCTTTATATTTGGTTATACAGTCCCCAGATGATATAGAGAGACGTATAGTCAATGCTCACAACTGGAGCCTGTATAATAGGGATCCACCGATTACTTACAAACCCAGACGTAAAGTCCACGAGAGACACATGTAGCACCCGGAGAAGTAATGAAAAGGCAGCTGATTCCTTAGCTGTGCGCATGCGTAGTGCGGTCTACAAGCCAACATCAGATCCCAGCGAGATACGGCTTAGCCGTGGCTGATGGTAGAAGTTACTACACGGCCTATAGTCAGGCTGGTATCTTCACTAGAGGCTTCTTACAAAGGTCAGCAGCCTCTTATGATAGCATTCAACTGTTAGTATCGTTAAGGCTCATTAGATCACCGAAATCTTAGAATGTTCGGCACTTTGTCTTGTGATGAGTACAAAAAATTTTTGCAAGACGCGTTTTGGAAGATATTTTCAAAGATTTCCTAAACGTGTCTAGTAACTTTTACCATCAGCCGCGGCTAAGCCATATCTCGCTGGGACCTGAGGTTGGCTTGTAGACCGCACTACGCATGCGCACAGCTAAGGAATCAGCCGCCTTTTCATTACTGCTCCGGGTGCTACACGCGTTTCTCATGGACATTACAACCTTAACCATCAGCCGCGGCTAAGCCATATCTCGCTGGGACCTGAGGTTGGCTTGTAGACCGCACTACGCATGCGCACAGCTAAGGAATCAGCCGCCTTTTCATTACTGCTCCGGGTGCTACACACGTTTCTCATGGACATTACAACTTTTACGTCTGGGGTTGTAAGTAATCGGTGGATCCCTATCATACAGGCTCCAGTTGTCAGTATTGACCATACGTCTCTCTTGATAACCATTGCAGTACCAGTTTATATTTTCTCTCTCTGGACATAATTTAGTTTTTTTTTATGAGTGGATCTTTATGGTGGATTATAAGGATATTCAGGTGATTTGACTCCTCCCTCTTCTTGTGTAATATACTGATGTATGCTAAATGTGCTCAGGTCGGGCAACTAATAGCCTTTTTTGGAAAAAAACAGATGGATAGAAGATATCCATCTGGGGTGCTCTCCTTTGGTGTCATATTGAAACTTCTGGCCAGGTCAGAAGTGACAGTGGTCACATGACCACTGTGGCCAATCAGAAGCCACAGCCACCACTGCAAGAAGAACTCTCACTCTCTTCTGCTGTGCCCAATGTGACCACTGACGCCAACAATTTTGGCAAGGGATGTCAAGAGGCCACCAGAGAACCTCATGGCAAACTGAGGACTGACAATGGATGCGAGATAAATGTGAGGTGACACCAGATTCTAAATGGGATTTGAGATCTGTTGAAATTATTATGTAAAGTAAAATATATCAATGTTTATATTTTTTACAGTGCCCTGCGGTGATTTGGGACCACCTAATGGTTTATCGTGTCCAGCATGTTATGATAACAACAGCATGGATGGCTGCACCCCCGATGGGACGGTCCAGTGTAGAGCCGGCGAGACTGAGTGTGTGAAATTTCGCGGACTGGTTCAGTTCGCTGGTAAGTGACCCATAGAAAACATAATACTGATAGTGAGACGAGGGGGCGGTCTGAGGTTACAATCCATAATGCCTTCTTCTTGTCATACAAAAACCAAGTGAAACAACACCACGGTCCATATCTTTTATATTTCCATTTTATATGGTTCTCTACACAGGCTGTTTTTTTAGGGAGAGTTTCATTTTTTCAGCATTTGTGCTGAAATTTTATTTAGTGGCTTCATTATTGTTCTACATGGGCAATAGGGAATCAGAAATAGAGAATTGTCCACACTATCTGAATAGCCGATAAGGCACCCATCATACATATAGCAAATCAATGCTACTATTAAGCCATTGGGCTGCTTCTGTCCGACCAGTTGGTGCCCCCTACAAGCTGGTTAGAAGTAGCTCTAGAGAAATTATATTTATGCTCCTTCCGGGGTTGGGAGATGTCATGAGCAGACCTGAACTGCAATGTTTGGGTCTGTCACTAATATTGCCTTCCAGAAACTTGAACCTGGACTTAAGCCAGATGTTTAGTTTTGCCCAACCGGTAAAGCCGGTTCATAAGCTGCTCAGCAGCCCATCATCCAGCTTTTCATGCCCTTTGCTAACACCTGCAATCGGTGTTGTTCAAATTATCAGCCATTACAACATCTGGTAGCAGAGACTTCTACTCTCACTGCTCACACAGGAAATAATCCCTGTCTAAGGCAATTGTAGAACCACCTCTCCACTAGTTGTGGTGGATGCCCCCTGTCTAAAGTGATGGTAGGACCTCCTCTCCTCTAGGTGTAGAGGATGCCCCCTGTCTATGGTGATGGTAGAACCTCCTCTCCGCTAGGTATAGAGGATGCCCCCTGTCTACGGTGATGGTAGAACCTCCTCTCCTCTAGGTGTAGAAGATGCCCCCTGTCTATGGTGATGGTAGAACCTCCTCTCCTCTAGGTGTAGAGGATGCCCCTGTCTATGGTGATGGTAGAACCTTCTCTCCTCTAGGTGTAGAGGATGCCCCCTGTCTATGGTGATGGTAGAACCCCCTCTCCTCTAGGTGTAGATAATATTCCTGTCTATGGTGATGGTAGAACCTCCTCTCCTCTAGGTGTAGAGGATGTCCCCTGTCTATGGTGATGGTAGAACCTCCTCTCCTCTAGGTGTAGAGGATGCCCCCTGTCTAAAGTGATGGTAGGACCTCCTCTCCTCTAGGTGTAGAGGATGTCCCCTGTCTATGGTGATGGTAGAATCCCCTCTCCTCTAGGTGTAGAGGATGCCCCCTGTCTATGGTGATGGTAGAACCTCCTCTCCGCTAGGTATAGAGGATGCCCCCTGTCTATGGTGATGGTAGAACCTCCTCTCCTCTAGGTGTAGAAGATGCCCCCTGTCTATGGTGATGGTAGAACCTCCTCTCCTCTAGGTGTAGAGGATGCCCCCTGTCTATGGTGATGGTAGAACCTCCTCTCTTCTAGGTGTAGAGGATGTCCCTTGTCTATGGTGATGGTAGAACCTCCTCTCCTCTAGGTGTAGAGGATGCCCCTGTCTATGGTGATGGTAGAACCTTCTCTCCTCTAGGTGTAGAGGATGCCCCCTGTCTATGGTGATGGTAGAACCCCCTCTCCTCTAGGTGTAGATAATATTCCTGTCTATGGTGATGGTAGAACCTCCTCTCCTCTAGGTGTAGAGGATGTCCCTGTCTATGGTGATGGTAGAACCTCCTCTCCTCTAGGTATAGAGGATGCCCCTTGTCTATGGTGATGGTAGAACCTCCTCTCGTCTAGGTGTAGAGGATGCCTTCTGTCTATGGTGATGGTAGAACCTTCTCTCCTCTAGTTGTAGAGGATGCCCCCTGTCTATGGTGATGGTAGATCCTCCTCTCCTCTAGGTGTAGAGGATGCCCCCTGTCTATGGTGATGGTAGAACCTCCTCTCCTCTAGGTGTAGAGGATGTCCCCTGTCTATGGTGATGGTAGATCCTCCTCTCCTCTAGGTGTAGAGGATGTCCCCTGTCTATGGTGATGGTAGAACCTCCTCTCCTCTAGGTGTAGAGGATGTCCCCTGTCTATGGTGATGGTAGATCCTCCTCTCCTCTAGGTGTAGAGGATGTCCCCTGTCTATGGTGATGGTAGAACCTCCTCTCCTCTAGGTGTAGAGGATGTCCCCTGTCTATGGTGATGGTAGAACCTCCTCTCCTCTAGGTGTAGAGAATGCCTCTTGTCTATGGTGATGGTAGAACCTCCTCTCCTCTAGGTGTAGAGGATGTCCCCTGCCTATGGTGATTGTAGAACCTCCTCTCCTCTAGGTGTAGGGGATGCCCCCTGTCTATAGTGATGGTGGAACCTCCTCTCCTCTAGTTGTAGAGGATGCCACCTCATCTTCGCTAGATGTTGATAGCAGACATGGTGATATGGTGATAGCAGAACCTCCTCTCCTCCATGTGCAGATGAGGTCTCCAGTCTATAGTTATGATTAGAGATGAGCGAGCACTAAAATGCTCGGGAGCTCGTTATTCGAGACAAACTTTTCCCGATGCTCGAGTGCTTGTCTCGAATAACGAGCCCCATTGAAGTCAATGGGAGACCCGAGCATTTTTTTGCTAAAACAGAACAGTAAAAGAACAGTGCTTAATTACATATTCCAGATGTTTCCAGGTGTTTTGCTTGTTAGAACACATTGAAATAACACTATTCTTCACTTTGCAGGTGTGCGCGCTATCTCTGAACCTATCGGAAGACACGCGCGCACACCTGCAATGTGAAGAATAGAATTAAAACATTAAAAACAGTGAACACAGGAGCATGTAAGTGCAGAACACATTGAAATAACAATATTCTTCACATTCCAGATGTTTCGAACATCTCCGAACCTAGCGGGAGACACGCGCACACCTGGAAAGGAAAACATCTGGAAACATCTGGAATATTTTATTAAACAATAAAAACACTGTTTAATTAAATGCTCGATGTCGAGCAGGGGAAATACTCGTCCGAGTAACGAGCCGGTCCGAGTATGCTAATACTCCACCGAGCAGTATACTCGCTTATCTCTAGTTATGATAGAACTGTCTCTTCTCTAGGTGTATATGTTGCTATGTTATAATTTTTGTATAGTGAGATACACCAGGATAGCATAACCCTCAAACCCCATCACCAAAGTTAAACCTACAGGTCTGTAGTTTCCAGGATTGTTTTTTGGCACGGCCCCAGTAGATGTCTCAGTGCACTTAGAAACTTAGAGAATCTACAATCCTGGAAGATAAATTTATATTTTATCTACCAACATAAACAATAGTATAATATATATTAAAATCTCTATTGACAATACATACCAATACCTGCTGTCTGCCGAGAGCACAGCAGTGTGACTACACACCTACAAGGCACCTGGAGAAGCTACTATCCTGGAATATAAATCCATGTATCACAGTCCTGCTGCTAATAACAACATACACAAAGGTCTGATCACACATATCTCCAGGGACAATACATAACACTGGCTGCACAGAGCACAGAGCACAGCAGTGCAAGGACACATACCCAGTGCATAGGACTTATCTCCAGTCCTGGAATATAAACCCATACATCACAGTCTGGTGGCTACTTAGAAAGTTAGGATTACAGTACAAAACTCTGAAGGAACAATGCATAGCACTGGCTACAGAGAGCACAGAGTACAGCAGTGTGAGGGCATTCCCACAGTGCACCTGGAGGAGCCTCATTCCTGACATATGAATCCATATCACAGTCCTGCTGCTACTAATATCCTGATTACACATCTATCCAGGGAAAATACCCAACTATAGTCAGAGATGCTGATAAATTCTTTTAAGTGTAATGTTTTTTTAGAACTGTCATTAGATCTTCTAATAAGTTTATTTTCACAATTTTACAGATGCGAGCACAAAGAAGATATCACTACAAGGCTGCATTACAGGAGGCGGATGTAATTATGGATTTGCTGCTCTTCCAGGGGCCAGACCATTAGACCAACGTGAGCTTTCCTGTTCTCCTGCAACTGCAAGCTGAAGGAGGATCTCAGGAGGAGCTGCAGGGGGCGCTCACCCCCCGGGGCCTGTGTCCTGAAAATGTAACAGGAAATTCTTCCTAAAATCTGCAGCTCTATTATAAAATAAAAAGCAATCACAATGCACTCGTTCCAGTTTTCTTACATCGACTCGTGCACATGCTAAAGAGTTTTTATCCTTTTTGGATGATTATTAGTTTGGGACACAAGGCAGTCAGCGCAGGCTTTAGCTGCAGTGCCTCCGCAGGAGAGATGAAGTATTACACACATTAATGAAGGGGCGGGTCCTCTAGAGTAGTCTCCCAAACTGTTGGTGGTGTCATGTACAGACCCCCATGGGGGGGACTCATGTTCTTTAAAAATGTTTTCATATTATTTTCATTTTGTGTTCGGCTTATTTGTGAAGTACTTGCTGTACCGACCCTTCACCCCAGAAACAGTCAAAGTGATTGCCCTTGTTCAGACTGTATAGTGTGTGTCTATGCAGGATGAATGAGGGTTAGAGCCTCCTCTGCTCTGAATATTGTGACCCTACTGTTACCTTCCTGTTCTTTCTCTCTATAGTTCTTCCTCTCTACTAACACCTCGCCTTTTTTCACCTTATCCTTCTTCTCCCATCTTTCCTTATCTTGCCAAAAGTGATAGAAAGACATGAGAACAGGAAGACATGGTGGAAGATTTATCTTAGTCTGATGCACGTTTTTTGGTTGTATTATAATGAATTTTGGGTGCATTTGGGTATTTTAGATGCCTTGGCCCTAAAAAGGCCCAAATAATTGATCAAGAACAGTGCAGTCCCACTGCGGGGCCAAGATCCCACTATAACATCACAGAGTGCACTCTTTCTACACTGACATCAGATAATTCCATAGATTACGACAGAACCTGTTCTGTTAAACGCGGATACATGTAGAAACCCCCCAAAAAGAGTGCAGAGGGTGTCTGCAGTAAATCTGCATTGACGACACTGATCATTTTGACCTTCTTTTCATCCATCAGTGTGCACTTTCAATCGGTCAATAATCCATCATCAGTATTGCTAAAGCCAAAAACAAACAGGAGTGGATCTGGTTATCACCGGGGGCTGAATACTTATCACCGGGGGCTGAATACTTATCACTAGGGGCTGAATACTTATCACCAGGGGTTGAATACTTATCACTGGGGGCTGAATACTTATCACCGGGGGCTGAATACTCATCACCAGGGGCTGAATACTCATCACCAGGGGCTGAATACTTATCACCAGGGGCTGAATACTTATCACCAGGGGCTGAATACTTATCACCAGGGGCTGAATACTTATCACCAGGGGCTGAATACTTATCACCAGGGGCTGAATACTTATCACCAGGGGCTGAATACTTATCACCAGGGGCTGAATACTTATCACCAGGGGCTGAATACTCATCACCGGGGGCTGAATACTTATCACCAGGGGCTGATTACTTATCACCGGGGGCTGAATACTTATCACCGGGGGCTGAATACTTACAACCGGGGGCTGAATACTTATCACCGGGGGCTGAATACTTATCACCGGGGGCTGAATACTTACAACCGGGGGCTGAATACTCATCACCAGGGGCTGAATACTTATCACCGGGGGCTGAATACTTACAACCGGGGGCTGAATACTTATCACCGGGGGCTGAATACTTATCACCGGGGGATGAATACTTATCACCGGGGGATGAATACTTATCACCAGGGGCTGAATACTTATCACCGGGGGCTGAATACACATCACCAGGGGCTGAATACTTATCACCGGGGGCTGAATACTTATCACTGGGGGCTGAATACTTATCACCAGGAGCTGAATACTCATCACCGGGGGCTGAATACTTATCATCACCGGGGGCTGAATACTTATCACCGGGGGCTGAATACTTATCACCGGGGGCTGAATACTTATCACCGGGGGCTGAATACTTATCACCGGGGGCTGAATACTCATCACCGGGGGCTGAATACTTATCAGCGGGGGCTGAATACTTATCACCGGGGCTGAATACTTATCACCAGGGGCTAAATACTCATCAGCGGGGGCTGAATACTTATCACCAGGGGCTGAATACTTATCACCAGGGGCTGAATACTTATCACAGGGGGCTGAATACTTATCACCGGGGGCTGAATACTTATCACCAGGGGCTGAATACTTATCACCAGGAGCTGAATACTTATCACCAGGGGCTGAATACTTATCACCAGGGGCTGAATACTTATCACCGGGGGCTGAATACTTATCACCAGGGGCTGAATACTTATCACCAGGAGCTGAATACTTATCACCGGGGGCTGCATACGTATCACCAGGGGTTGAATACTTATCACCGGGGGCTGAATACTTATCACCGGGGGCTGAATACTTATCACCATGGGCTGAATACTTATCACCGGGGGCTGAATACTTATCACCATGGGCTGAATACTTATCACCATGGGCTGAATACTTATCACCGGGGGCTGAATACTTATCACCGGGGGCTGAATACTTATCACCAGGGGCTGAATACTTATCACCGGGGGCTGAATACTTATCACTGGGGGCTGAATACTTATCACCGGGGGCTGAGTACTCATCACCGCGGGCTGAATACTTATCACCGGGGGCTGAATACTTATCACCGGGGGCTGAATACTTATCACCGGGGGCTGAATACTTATCACCGGGGGCTGAATACTTATCACCAGGGGCTGAATACTTATCACCAGGGGCTGAATACTTATCACCGGGGGCTGAATACTCATCACCGCGGGCTGAATACTTATCACCGGGGGCTGAATACTTATCACCGGGGGCTGAATACTCATCACCAGGGGCTGAATACTTATAACCGGTGGCTGAGTACTCATCACCGGGGGCTGAATACTTATCACCGGGGGCTGAATACTTATCACCAGGGGCTGAATACTTATCACCAGGGGCTGAATACTTATCACCGGGGGCTGAATACTTATCACCGGGAGCTGAATACTTATCACCGGGGGCTGAATACTTATCACCAGGGGCTGAATACTTATCACCGGGGGCTGAATACTTATCACCGGGGGCTGAATACTTATCACCGGGGGCTGAATACTTATCACCGGGGGCTGAATACTTATCACCAGGGGCTGAATACTTATCACCAGGGGCTGAATACTTATCACCGGGGGCTGAATACTTATCACTGGGGGCTGAATACTTATCACCAGGGGCTGAATACTTATCACCGGGGGCTGAATACTTATCACCAGGGGCTGAATACTCATCACCGGGGACTGAATACTTATCACCGGGGGCTGAATACTTATCACCGGGGGCTGAATACTTATCACCAGGGGCTGAATACTTATCACCGGGGGCTGAATACTTATCACTGGGGGCTGAATACTTATCACCGGGGGCTGAGTACTCATCACCGCGGGCTGAATACTTATCACCGGGGGCTGAATACTTATCACCGGGGGCTGAATACTTATCACCGGGGGCTGAATACTTATCACCGGGGGCTGAATACTTATCACCGGGGGCTGAATACTTATCACCAGGGGCTGAATACTTATCACCAGGGGCTGAATACTTATCACCGGGGGCTGAATACTCATCACCGCGGGCTGAATACTTATCACCGGGGGCTGAATACTTATCACCGGGGGCTGAATACTCATCACCAGGGGCTGAATACTTATAACCGGTGGCTGAGTACTCATCACCGGGGGCTGAATACTTATCACCGGGGGCTGAATACTTATCACCAGGGGCTGAATACTTATCACCAGGGGCTGAATACTTATCACCGGGGGCTGAATACTTATCACCGGGAGCTGAATACTTATCACCGGGGGCTGAATACTTATCACCAGGGGCTGAATACTTATCACCGGGGGCTGAATACTTATCACCGGGGGCTGAATACTTATCACCGGGGGCTGAATACTTATCACCGGGGGCTGAATACTTATCACCAGGGGCTGAATACTTATCACCAGGGGCTGAATACTTATCACCGGGGGCTGAATACTTATCACTGGGGGCTGAATACTTATCACCAGGGGCTGAATACTTATCACCGGGGGCTGAATACTTATCACCAGGGGCTGAATACTCATCACCGGGGACTGAATACTTATCACCGGGGGCTGAATACTTATCACCGGGGGCTGAATACTTATCACCAGGGGCTGAATACTCATCACCGGGGGCTGAATACTTATCACCATGTGATATTTCAGATTTTCTTGTTTCATAAATTAGCATAAATATTTACATATCAGTTTTTTTCTTTAAAGATGGGGCACAGTGCACATTACTGGTGGGAGCAGAGTTTCAAATTAATGGGGTGACAGAGTACACACTACTGGGGGCAGAGTGTACACTTCTGGGGGCCAGAGTGCATATTACTGGGGGGGCAGAGTGCATATTACTGGGGGCAGAGTGCATATTACTGGGGGGCAGAGTGCATATTACTGGGGGGCAGAGTGCATATTACTGGGGGCAGAGTGTACATTAATGGGAGGCAGAGGGCACATTACTGGGGGGAGGGGGGAGAGTGCATATTACTGGGAGGCAGAGGGCATATTACTGGGGGGGCAGAGTGCACATTAATGGGGGGGGCAGAGTGCACACTATGGGGGGGCAGAGTGTACATTACTAGGGGAGCGGAGGGCACATTACTGGGGAGCAGTGTGCACATTACTGGGGGCAGAGTGCATATTACTGGGGAGACAGAGTGCACATTACTGGAAGAGGGTAGTGCACGTTATTGGGAGGGGGCAAAGTGCACATTACTGGGGGGTAGAGTGCACATTACTGGGGGGGGCAGAGTGCACACTATGTGGGGGCAGAGTGTACATTACTAGGGGAGCAGAGGGCACATTACTGGGGAGACAGAGGGCACATTACTGGAAGAGGGGAGTGCACTTTACTGGGGGGGTAGAGTGCACATTACTGGGGAGCAGAGTGCACATTACTGGGGGGGTAGAGTGCACATTACTGGGGGGGTAGAGTGCACATTACTGGGGAGCAGAGTGAACATCACTGGGGAGCAGAGTGCACATCAATGGGGGGGTAGAGTGCACATTACTGGGGGGGTAGAGTGCACATTACTGGGGGTCAGAGTGCACATTACAGGGGAGCAGAGTGCACATTACTGGGGGGTAGAGTGCACATTACTGGGGGTCAGAGTGCACATTACAGGGGAGCAGAGTGCATATTACTGGGGAGCAGAGGGCACATTACTGGGGGGTAGAGTGCACATTACTGGGGGGTAGAGTGCACATTACTGGGGAGCAGAATGCACATTAATGGGGGGTAGAGTGCACATTACTGGGGGGGTAGAGTGCACATTACTGGGGGGGTAGAGTGCACATTACTGGGGAGCAGAATGCACATTAATGGGGGGTAGAGTGCACATTACTGGGGGGGTAGAGTGCACATTACTGGGGGGGTAGAGTGCACATTACTGGGGGGGTAGAGTGCACATTACTTGGGGGTAGAGTGCACATTACTGGGGGGTAGAGTGCACATTACTGGGGAGCAGAATGCACATTAATGCGGGGTAGAGTGCACATTACTGGGGGGGTAGAGTGCACATTACTGGGGGTCAGAGTGCACATTACAGGGGAGCAGAGTGCATATTACTGGGGAGCAGAGGGCACATTACTGGGGGGTAGAGTGCACATTACTGGGGGGGTAGAGTGCACATTACTGGGGGGGTAGAGTGCACATTAATGGGGGGTAGAGTGCACATTACTGGGGGGGTAGAGTGCACATTACTGGGGGGGTAGAGTGCACATTACTGGGGGGGTAGAGTGCACATTACTGGGGGGGTAGAGTGCACATTACTGGGGGGGTAGAGTGCACATTAATGGGGGGTAGAGTGCACATTACTGGGGGGTAGAGTGCACATTAATGGGGGGTAGAGTGCACATTACTGGGGGGGTAGAGTGCACATTACTGGGGGGGTAGAGTGCACATTACTTTTGCATTAGTAATTTGTTACAGAGAGGTTTTAATCCAGCTGAAAGATCAAAGCGAACTGAACAGACGGCTCCTCTGCCTACAGTAAGAGGCGACTTTGCCTTTAATTGAGACACGTTCATCTGTCAGACAAAGTAGAAGCTTCTACTAGTGAGTGGTCGGAACCGCGTCATAGCACAACATGCTACTTGGCATCTACTGTTTTGTATCCTGGTAAAATTTTGGGCCCCAATGAACAACCTCCTTCCGTGGTGCATCCCATCAATGAATACTTGAATTTTCCAGTGTCTGTTGACAGAAAAAAAATGCAATTTATCCCGCACCCTGACGTGATTCTACGTCATAGGATGCGGGTAATTCCCGCACCTTGACGTAGAATCACGTCATGGCGATCGCCCGAGCTCAGAAGCTGAGCCCTTGCGATCGCCGCGGGATCCCAGCGGTACGCGGTAGCTGGGATCCCGCAGTAACAGCCGGGATCGCGACTATCGCGATCCCGACTGTTTAACCCTATAGACGCCGCGGTCATAGTGACCGCGGCATCTATGTTGTATTGGCGCGACGATCGGCACCCTCCGTGCAGGGCACGGAGGTGCCGATCGTTGCCATGGCAACCTAGAGGCACGATCAGGTCCCCTGGGCTGCCTATGGCAGCTGCCTGCTAGGATCGTGCACTGTGCACGATCTAACAGTGCAGCTGTCAGCCTATGCAGAATGCATAGGCTGACTATGTCATATGCTGCAATACATTAGTATTGCAGCATATTACAATGAACAAGTGATCACTTGTTCATGTCCCACCCTGGGACAAAATAAAACAGTAAAAAAAAAGTTTTAAAAAAAGGTGCAACTAAAAAAAAATTATTTAAAAAGAATAAAAGTCCCCTTAAGTCCCGTCCCATGCAGTAATCATATAAAACATAAAAAAAGTGAAAATCACCAAAAAAACCACAACATATTGGGTATCACAATGTCCGTAACAACCCGTCAAATAAAATAAAATGGTCACTGAACCCGTACGGTGAACGCCGTAAAAAAAAACACAAAAAAACCTCACAAAAATTATTAAATTTTCACATCTGACCGCATAAAAAGTGCATAAAAAGTGATCAAAAAGTAAAATGTACCCCAACATGATACCAAGAATAAGTACAGCTTGTCCCGCAAAAAATAAGCTCTAAACCAGCGCTGTAAACAAAAAAATATAAATGTTCTGCCCATTGTTACATGGCGATACAAAAACAAGTAAATGTCTCACAAAATGAGTTCTATATTCTGCAAAACAAGTTCACCATAAAAAAGCCATGTAAATGGGGTATCGCCGTAATCGTGATGACCCATAGAATAAAGATAACACATTATTTTTATGGTACGGTGAATGTCCGAGGAAAAAAATGCTAAAAACCATAAACAAGAATTAATGATTTTTTTAACCATCACCAAGAAAGAGTTAATAAAATCTGATTATTGGCTATTGAGCCCCCCTGTAAATGATGTACCTGAAAAGTGGATCTCATCCACAAAAAAATAATCCCCCATATGTCCAAATTACAAAAAAATAAACATTTTATAGCCTGTAAGATGTGACGTTGCAGATCTGCTCTGAATGGCGCCTCCTTCCGTTCTATGCCCGGCCGTGCGCCCATACAGCAGTCACCCCCACATATGGGGCATCCTCTGACTCGGGAGACGTTGGGTATCAAACTTTGTGGAGTTTTTTGTAATTTAATACATTGTGACGGTTTAATTTTTGGCCAAAATTAATATATTGTCTAAAAAAAATGACAGCTTGCAAATTAGACCTCCATTTTGTTTTAACCACTGTGAAGCATCTAAAGGGTTAACATACTTCTTAAAGTTGATTTTTTACACATTGAGGGGTGTAGTTTCTAAAATGGCATGATTTATGGGGGTTTACTGCTGTTTAGGTCTCTCAGAGTCAGTTAAAGCTGCGGAGGTGCCTCTAAATAAGGGTTTTGGCGTTTTTCATAAAAATGAGAAAAATTGCTCCCAAAATTCTGAACCTCCTAACAACCTAGAAAAGAGAGAAGATGCATAAAACCCTGCGCCGATATAAAGCAGACATTCCGGAAATGTTAGTTATAAAGTTACTTGGGTGCTATGACTATCTGCCTGAAAAGCAGAACATTTTGAACTATGAAAATGAAGAATTTTTAGAAATTTTTGCCAAATTTAAGTTTTTTTCATAACTTAACACAAAAGATATCATCAAAATTTGAATATTACTTTGAAGTACAATGTGTGACGGTAAAACAATCTCAAAATCCCCTGGATATGTTAAAGTGTCAAAAAGTTATAACCTCCTATAATGACACAGGGCAAATTTTAAAAATCAGGCCTGGTCCTAAAGGTCTCAAATGGCTTAGACACGAAGGGGTTAAAGTTAAGTGCAGATAGATACAGAGAATAGTGATGTATAAGATCTCACAATATACATGTCACTATTTCACTGCTGGTTTCTACTACTTATTTCATGATCCATGCTCTACCATTTGTTGAAGTCTGCCAGGTTAGTCACTATATAGGGTACTATTAACAGACTAAATTTGACTCATCTGCAGGGCAAACAGAGGAAGAGATTAGTCTCTGCTCTCTTCACTGTTGCTGAGGAGGATTTATGACAAGAAGCTTTAGAACAGAAATTGTCATAAGAAAAGAGTAAACTTCACAATATGGACATCTTTCTCTTTGTTTCTAAAATGGGAATCACATATAACAATCTAGTAGAAAGTTACAATTTAAGCAGCCATGAGGCTCCCTGTCAGTTAGGAAGATAACACTATTATATATACAGATGCATCAGTATAACATTCCTAGAGCGCTACTTTATTATCCACACTGTAAGAGCTCGAATTAATGATGGTGATTATGCAGACTGCAGAGAATGCTCAGTAATGTCCCTGGAGAGATATAGGATTGTACCTTTGTGTATGTTGTTAGTAGCAGCAGGACTGTGACATCTTGATTTATACTCTCAAAATGTACTGGAAATGCACTGTACTCTATGTGGACAATGTTATGTAATGGCTTTGAAAGCTGCACAATCATAACTTTGCTGTTAGTAACAGCATAAAAATGTATTCATATTCAAGGATTGTAGCTGGACTTGGTGAATTTGGAAGTATCCTTACCCTGCTGTGTCCTGTGCTCTCTACAGACTGTGCAAAGTATTGTCCCTGGAGAGCTGTCTAGTATTCCATTTATGTACATCATTAGTAGCAGCAGAACTATGAAATACGGATTTATATTCCAGGATTGCAGCTTCTCTAAGTAATTGGGGCATGTCCTCACACTGCTGTGCTTATATTATATACTATCCATTACATATTTTATTACCTTGTTTATACATTGTTGTCGCCATGTCAATGCACTCTGTTTCATGTCCTCTGCATATCATGAAGCCTGTGGACCTACATTCATAGGAATCATAGTTGTAGCACACGGGGCAGATCACGCCATTGGCTGTCGTGTTATAGGGTGGGACTGGGAAGAGACACAGAGGCGCGTAAGACAAATTTTACACTGACAACGGTGACAATTCAGTAACTGGACAAAATCTTTTCCAGGACATAACTGGTGGTTCCCGAGGATGTAGACGACGGCCGGGCACATTCCCTGCTGCTTGACTGCCTAAATATCCCACAGCCATGGACTGTATAAATGGACTAAAGGGGGGTCCATGGATGGTCACATATGGATGGTCACATGGATGGTCACATGGATGGTCACATATGGATGGTCACATGGATGGTCACATGGATGGTCACATATGGATGGTCACATGGACGGTCACATGGACGGTCACATGGATGGTCACATATGGATGGTCACATGGATGGTCACATGGATGGTCACATATGGATGGTCACATGGATGGTCACATGGATGGTCACATGGATGGTCACATGGACGGTCACATGGATGGTCACATGGATGGTCACATGGACGGTCACATGGATGGTCACATATGGATGGTCACATGGATGGTCACATGGATGGTCACATATGGATGGTCACATGGATGGTCACAGGTTGAATCCCCACTAGTAGGAAGTTTCCAATTTGTTCAGACACTTTTTTAAGGTTAAGGGAAACCTTTTATTTTTTTAAATGGTTCATGTTTGAATTTCTTTTTTTTAAATAATTCTTAAAATCTATTGAGAAGTGATTTTTTTTGTGCATGCAATTAATAGTGATAGTATTTTCCTGTTATTCCATATATTTTTTTTTCTACTTATATTATGTATTTTTATGTTATTTTATGTTAGTATTACTGCTTTATTTTTATGTTACTTTTGTTTTAGTATAACTGTTCTATTTTTATGTTATTTTATGTTATTATTAGTGTTCTATTTTTATGTTACTTTTATATTACTATTACTGCTCTATTTTATGTTACTTTTATTTTAGTATTACTGCTCTATTTTTATGTTATTTTATGTTATTATTACTGTTCTATTTTTATGTTACTTTTATATTACTATTACTGCTCTATTTTATGTTACTTTTATGTTAATAACATTTTATGTTACTTTTATTTTAGTATTACTGCACTATTTTTTAATTTTTTATTTTATTGAAATTTTATTCCCAATACATAAGTTACATATGGTAACTTATGTATTGAGGTTGAGCTGACCCACAAGGGGATTGTAGAGTTCAGACAAACCGAGACCTAAAAGATTGGTTCGGGTACCCGCACCTGGACTTTCACCCACACCGTTAACACCAGTGTTATCTGGCAAAGCTGAGGGCACCATTTTCACTGGGATAGTTGCTTCCTGTGATCCTGGAACTTAAAGGGTTAACACTAGTACCAATTGCAGGTGATACCGATGGGCATGAACCTTAATGTCAAGCTTCTGGCTGAAGTTCAGGTTTGAGTTTGGGGACCCAACCCACAACATTCAGCACGGACCTGAATCCACAATCTTTATCCATAATTACTTGAAAAGGGACATTTTACATGTTACAGACAATTAAAGAGAACCCGTCATGTAAAATAACCCCCTAAACTAAATATATTTTCATAAACTGCCATTAGAGAGCATTGCCTCTATCCCTTCATTGTCCCTCTACATGCCTGTAACCCTAAGCAATATGGTCCTAAAGCTGTATGCAAATGACCTGTGAAATGTCCAATGAGTCATTAGCATATTCAAGCTGTCCAGCTTATTCATGAGTGGGAGGTACAGCCACACCCCCAGTGCATGACTGACAGCCTGTATAATGGTGTGAGGCTGTATAATGATGTGCTTCCTGGTGCTGACGCCCCCTGCAGCCTGCGTGTGTGTGTGTATAGGAGAGATACAACAGCTCCAGGCAGCCATGTTATAGCAGAACATGTCAGGTACTTGTGTAGCTGATGTCTGTGTCTCTCACCTGTATATTAGGAGGATGCAGCATGTCAGCAGATGCAGCACAGACACCAGCAATGCTTTACTATACATTACACACAGACATGAGCAGGGGGAGGAGAGGGGCGGGGGAACAGCAGTGACATCACTGCCTCTGACCATGTGACCAGCCTCATTTACATGATAAAGAATAGATGATTTTACAATGAATAATGTATGAAATAACTAGATAAAGGCTGGGATGGGATCCTTGTGAGCTGCTCCAACAGGTAGAGGTGACAGGACAAGTGACACAGACCTGATGACAGGTGCCCTTTAAAAACTCATAAAAATAATGTATAAAACATAAGCCAATGATTCAGTCCTAAGTTCCACATTTAGCTTTACCCCTAAATATGTATTTATTGTTAAGTCTTTATCTCCACCCCTTAGGGTATATATATATATTTATTGTTGGACATTTAGCCCCACCCCTTAGTGGGATATGTATTTACTGTTAAGTATTTAGCCCCACCCCTTAGGGAATATGTCTTTATTGTTGGACATTTAGCCCCACCCCTGTAATTGGGTTAGGGTTAGAGCTGATGTGGGTCGGCTCCAAGCCAGCAGGTCCTGGAGTTATTCAACCCTTGTTGATCAAATGATCAGTAGACCAGGAGGAGGAGAACTACTATTGCTATACTGAATATAAGGCATCCACCAATCAGGAAACCAGGGAGAGTACAATAATCTCTGCCTCCTCTGTGTGGACTGCGCTGAGGCTGCACTGGAGCTTTGTTCACATGTGACGGAGCACTTACCTATCATTCTGCACCTGTTGCAGTTATCGGTAGTACAGCACGTGGTCACGGTGCGGGTCTGCTTATTCTGATGGCCACTATTGATGATGAAGTCCCGGCCACACAGATGCTCGTCATCGTTACACGCCCACAGGAAGGACTTGGAAATCTCATCTCCTAAATACAAAGAAAGAAACAAATGTCAAATAATCGATGTAGAAAAACATTACTAGACCAACAAAATGAAATTAATATTAATGAAATTATTAATGACATCTTGTCCCATGTACCTAATTTTACCACAAAAAAGGGAAAACCTATTGACTTTTATAAGGCTAGTGATGTAAATGCATTGGTCACAGTCTCCATCCAGCCCATGCTCCCTAATATATAGCCAGCCCATGCCCCCCCAGTATATTGCCAGCCCATGCCCCCTAATATATAGCCAGCTGATGCCCCCAGTATATAGCCAGCCCATGAGCCCTAATATATAACCAGCAAATGCCCCCCAGTATATAGCCATCCACCCCATGCCCCCTAATATACAGCCAGCTGATGCCCCCCAGTATATATCCGGTCAGCCCATGAGCCCTAATATATAGCCAGCCGTTGCCCCCCCCCATTATATAGCCAGCCAGCCCATGCCCCCTAATATATAGCCAGCCCATGCCCCCCCAGTATATAGCCAGGCAGCCCATGCCCCCTAATATATAGCCAGCCCATGCCCCCCCCAGTATATTGCCAGCCCATGCCCCCTAATATATAGCCAGCTGATGCCCCCAGTATATAGCCAGCCCATGAGCCCTAATATATAACCAGCAAATGCCCCCCAGTATATAGCCATCCACCCCATGCCCCCTAATATACAGCAAGCTGATGCCCCCCAGTATATATCCGGCCAGCCCATGAGCACTAATATATAGCCAGCCGTTGCCCCCCCCAGTATATAGCCAGCCAGCCCATGCTCCCTAATATATAGCCAGCCCATGCCCCCCCAGTATATTGCCAGCCCATGCCCCCTAATATATAGCCAGCTGATGCCCCCAGTATATAGCCAGCCCATGAGCCCTAATATATAACCAGCAAATGCCCCCCAGTATATAGCCATCCACCCCATGCCCCCTAATATACAGCCAGCTGATGCCCCCCAGTATATATCCGGCCAGCCCATGAGCCCTAATATATAGCCAGCCGTTGCCCCCCCCCAGTATATAGCCAGCCAGCCCATGCCCCCTAATATATAGCCAGCCCATGCCCCCCCAGTATATAGCCAGACAGCCCATGCCCCCTAATATATAGCCAGCTGATGCCCCCAGTATATAGCCAGCCAGCCCATGAGCCCTAATATATAACCAGCCGATGCCCCCCAGTACATAATCATCCAGCACATGCTCCCCAATATAAATCCATCCAGCCCATGCTCCCTAATATATAGCCAGACGTACCCCCCCAGTATATAGCCATCCAGCCCATGTCCCCTAATATATAGCCCGCCAGTGCCCCCCAGTATATAGCCAGCCAGCCCATGCCCTCTAATATGTAGACAGCTGATGCCACCCAGTATATAGCCAGCCTGCCCCCTGCCACCTAGTATATAGCCATCCAGTTTTCCCAAACTCCCCAGTATAAAGCTAGCCTTAGTATATAGACAACCAGCCCCCAGTATATAGGCAGGCTCCAGTATGCCCAGCACATAAATCATTTACTCAATACTCACCTTTACGATGTCCCCTGCAGGTCTTCTTCTGGGGAAGAGCAGGTCCTTGAGCACTTACCGTGCAAACACTATAATATCAGCAAAAGCTGCCAACATAGTGTGTGTGTGTCCAGCATGCACAGACCTGTCCCTAATTTTTTGTGTCCTTTGCATATCAGGGGCTGATTGGCTATACACTGGGGCAGTGGCTGACTTTATACTGGGGGCTTGCTGGCTATATACTGGGATCCTCACTGATCATGAAAAGAAGCAGGTCCAGTATGTGTTTTGCTGCCACATTCAATACTAAGGGAGTGTTATAAGTATCTTGCACTTTCATTCAGAGAGCTGAAGATACCCAATGCCAACCTCTGACCCTCACATAAACAGTTACTGGAACATGAGGACACGTGCACATTTGCAACTAATAATAGGTTCCCAATACCAGTCCCCATTATTTGCACACTGCTCTAAACACTGTATATCCTGCTCCATCCTCCCCCTCACCTCATGTAGACATGAGCTTGCATCAGGGGTCAGCCCATGTCTGCAGGAGGGAGGGGGAGGAGGGAGCAGGAAATAGATGTTGTGAGAGCAGTGAGCAGATAATGATGATGACATGACTGAATGCAGTTTGCTGGCAGAGAACCAGGTATACTTTTAGTGACTTTTAAAAGTAAGTGGACTCCCAAATGTTAATTATTAAAGCAGATTGTAAATTAGTATTTAAAAGGATATGGGAATCTGTCATTGGGTCAGACTTTGCATGATAAATGCAGCGCATGGTCCGCCAGAGCACTGGAGTACCCCTTCAGTGATGAAATTTGTGTTGTATGATGAATAGTGTAGCATGCTAGTAGCAATAGTGGCTGCGTGTGACACAGATCTGGCGCGGACAAGCAGATTGCACTGAAAAGAACGTACAAAGTCCAACAGGAAACTGGCGCAAGGACTTTGGTAAATGTGCCCCACTAACTGTCAAGTAAAATTTGGCTAAATTTGTTTTTTGCATTGTTTTTACACAAAGCGTGAGACTTACAAATCGCCAAGGATAAGATAACAACCTGTCCCTTCTCACTCACCAATTCTTGTCATTGCAAGGGTTGTTATACAACTCGTTGCTCTTGCTGGACACTCGTTAGATTTGCCCTTACAAAACCCTCCGGAGCTGTTTATACATTCCATCCATCTTAATGACCTCCATAAGGACAAGAAATACAGAAATGATTCAGAAATGGGATTAATAATTAAGAAAAAGGTAAAATAACATATTCAAAAAAACATCCAATGAGGTCTAATGTGAACTGCAGCCTGTTTGGTTCTGACGGATAATTACAAAACTCCTGTCTTGAACCTACCACCACAATTCTACCTATAAAGGTAGAACGGGTGGTAGGTGGATGTATGCACACAGCTCCTCGTAGCCCTCTTCCGAGAAGCTGGAGATCTGCGCATGCGTAGAACGCTGGCTTCCTGGATGAGGGCGAGCAACTACAAGGAGCTGCGTGCCGAAGATGTCAGGGTAGGAGGAGAAAAGAGGCTACTGGGGCGTGGAGTAGCGGCGACGTGTAGCCTCATGTCCGGCTACTCCAACACAAAATTTACATATTAGGGTATTAAAGATTTTAAAAATAAAGCGGGGACATGAGGATTAGCTCTAAAAAGGGCTATCCTCACCTCCCATACATCCACCTACCACTTGTTATAATTGTATAGGTAGAATCGTGGTGGTAGGTTCCCTTGAAAGCCAATGTTCAACGGCGCACAGAGCGGGGGGCGAGGTGTCGGGATGAGAATGAAGAGGAGCGGAGGTGAGTATTTAAAAAAAAATTGTGTGGTTGATTTCCTTTAAGATAGATTACTTCAACTCTCTATTAAAAGGACCTCCTAAAATTGTACTTGTAAGAGGGGGGTCTTCTCAAATAAGTCCTATGCAGAATAGATTGGCGCTGAAAATCTGGTGTGGATGCATTGGTGGTCTTCCCTACAGATTTTACTGTACAGGCAGCCCCCGGGTTACGAACAAGATAGGTTGTTTATGTTTGTACTTAAGTGTAATTTGTATGTAAGTCGGAATAGGAATATTTTATAATTGTAGCTGCCCCTGTGACAATTAGATTTTCAAAATTTTGTGTAGTGATGGGAACAAGGATTAACAATAAAGCTTTGTTACTGATCTTTGCAGCCTGGGGCTAAAGTTCAGCATCCAGAGAGCTTCACCAGAGGTCACAGGGGCAGAGAGGTTTGTCTGTAACTAGGGGTCGTCTGTAAGTCGGGGGTCCTTAAACTTTCTATAAATCTGGACAATACAGGAAAAAATATGAAAATTCACTTTTCTGTTCTTGCCAGTCTTCCCTGACACTTTTTCTTAAGATTCCTGCTTAAATTTGTTTCACTGACTACACAAGTTCTCAAGGGTTGTCCTTACAGCTGTGTTATGAGTATTGGGTTGTCTGGACTCTTTCTCAACTAGAGATTTTGAGAGAAAGAAGCACCAGCCATGTTGAATTTCAATACCCAATAGTTTTCAGGTGAGATAATTTTGGGGCTTGCACCTCATTGTTCTTCGACAATATATATACATGCTGAGCTGTGCTGAATGTGCATGGGATGGTTGGCAGTAACAGTTTAACAAGCGGGTGATGGGTAGAATTTTTTGGCATTTGATAACATGGCCACTTTTTGGGTTCTTACATATGGATAATTCCAATAAACAGGGATTCCTGTTCCATGGGACCCGAGAGACCATTCAAGAGTTTTGCACTTTGTAAAAAATTAAGAGGACATCAGATTTCAACATTTAAAAACTGTTTAGGTTTTTTACTATTCAAAAAATATTTTTTTCATAAAAGTATATAAATATTTTTAAATAAAGAAATAATAAAATAAATATATGTGACCTGACTCTTACCTGTAGCAATGAATACAAGGAGGAAGACGAGGACAGGGACGATCGGTTTCATGGTGATGATTAGAGATGAGCGAACATACTCGTCCGAGCTTGATGCTTTGTCGAGCATTAGGGTACTCGAAACAGCTCGTTACTCGGACGAATACTTCGCCAGCTCGAGAAAATGGCATCTCCCGCCGTTTTGCTTTTTTGCGGCCAGAAACAGAGCCAATCACAAGCCAGGAGACTCTGCACTCCACCCAGCATGACGTGGTACCCTTACACGTGGATAGCAGTGGTTGGCTGGCCAGATCAGGTGACCCTGGAATAGACTAGCCCCTGCCCGCGCTGCTCGGATCATTCTGTGTCTGTATGCCGCTAGGGAGAGAGCTGCTGCTGGTCAGGGAAAGCGTTAGGGTGTTCTATTAGAATAGTGTTAGGCAGGAGTGATTCTACAAGAACCCAACAGCCCTTCTTAGGGCTACAATAACGTTTTATTTAACTTTTTTTTGGTTTGCTTGTGGCCGGGCTTGCTGGTATTAGTAGTGCAGCTAGTACCATATTGTGAGGAATTTGCAGGGAGACTTGCGACCGTTGTGTTTAGCTCTTAGTGACACACATATCCACCTCAAACACCAAAGTGGGACAATTTATTAGGGGTTTGATTAGAAATAGGCACAGTCTGCTGATTTTTTTTTTTTTACGTTTATTTCTTTTTATAACTCAAAGTCATCAGGCACAGCACAAAATCTGTCAGTGTAGGTTAGAAACTAGCCATAGCAATAGGATAGCATCGTTTTGTTTAAAAAAAAAACACAAAAAAAAAAATTTGAAGTTTACACTTTAATTTTGAAAATGTTTAACCCGAGGGCTAGGGGTAGAGGACGAGGGCGTGGACGTGGGCGTCCAACTACTGCAGGGGTCAGAGGCCGTGGTCCTGGGCGGGGTGAGACACCACCTGCTGATGAGGGAGCAGGGGAATGCCGCAGAGCTACACTCCCTAGGTTCATCATGTCTCAAGTTACTGGGACTCGTGGTAGAGCACTGTTGAGGCCAGAACAGTGCGAAGAGGTGATGTCGTGGATTGCGGACAATGCTTCTAGCCATTTGTCCACTAGTCAGTCTTCCACGCAGTCCACCCATGTCACCGAAATCAGCACTCCTCCAGCTCCTCCACCTCAGCCTCCTTCCCCCAAGTCTGCCCCCTCCCAGCAAAATTTGGCATTTGAACCGGCATACTCTGAGGAACTGTTTTCTGGACCCTTCCCACAGTCACAAACCACTTGTCCGGTTGCTGCTGAGCTATTTTCCGATGCCCAGGTTTTCCACCGGTCGCAGTCTGTGGGTGATGATGACATTATTGACGTAGTGGAAGAAGTGTGTAAAGAGGTGTCGGACGATGAGGAGACACGGTTGTCAGACAGTGGTGAAGTTGTTGTCAGGGCAGGAAGTCCGAGGGGGGAGCAGACTGAGGGATCGGAGGATGATGAGGTGACAGACCCAAGCTGGGTTGATAGGCCGGGTGAACACAGTGCTTCTGAGACGGAGGCGAGTCCTATAGCAGAACAGGTTGGAAGAGGCAGTGGTGGGGCCAGACGGAGAGGCAGGGCCAGAGCTGGTGCATCCTGTAGTCAAGCTCCCGTGGCGAGGACTAGATTTTCAGAAGTCTGGAGGTTCTTTAAAGAAACACCGGATGACCGATGGACTGTGGTGTGCAACCTTTGCCAAACCAGGATCAGCAGGGGTTCCACCACTACTAGCTTAACTACCACCAGTATGCGCAGGCATATGAATGCTAAACACCCCACTCAATGGCACCAAGCCCGTTCACCTCCAGCCGGGCACACCACTGCTCCTTCCCCTGTGTCATCTGCTAGTCAGCCCCCTGCCCAGGACCCCGGCCCAAACACCTCCCATGCGAAAACCCCATCTTCGCCTCCACGATCCTCCACAGCATCCACCAGCGTTCAGCTCTCCATACCCCAGACGCTGGAGCGCAAAAGGAAGTATAGCGCAACCCACCCACACGCCCAAGCCCTCAACGTCCACATCTCCAAGTTGCTTAGCCTGGAGATGCTGCCCTATAGGCTGGTAGAGACCGAGGCCTTTCGAAACCTCATGGCGGCGGCCGCCCCTCGGTATTCGGTCCCCAGCCGCCACTACTTTTCCTGCTGTGCCGTCCCAGCCCTGCACAAGCAAGTGTCAGACAACATCATCCGTGCCCTGACCAACGCCGTTTCTGACAAGGTCCACCTGACCACGGACATGCGGACAAGTGCTGCCGGGCAGGGCCAATATGTATCGCTGACGGCACATTGGGTTAACTTGGTGGAGGCTGGGACCGAGTCTGACCCTGGGGCTGGTCATATACTGCCGACGCCGAGGATTGCGGGGCCTACCTCGGTCCAGGTCTCAAAGGCCTACTATGCCTCCTCCTCCTCCCACCCCTCCTCCACCTCCTCCTCCGAATTACCATCCGTGGGCATGGCGCCATCAGTCGGTAGCTCTAGGCACAGCAGCAGTGCCGTCGCTAAGCGACAGAAGACGGTGCTCAAACTGCTGAGCCTAGGCGATAAAAGGCACACCGCCCAAGAGCTATTACAGGGCATCACGGCGCAGACTGATCTGTGGCTGGCACCGCTGAACCTGAAGCCAGGCATGGTTGTGTGTGACAACGGCCGTAACCTGGTGGCGGCTCTGCAACTCGGCAGACTGACACATGTGCCATGCCTGGCCCATGTGTTAAATCTCATAGTTCAGCGTTTCCTCAAGACATTCAGCGTTTCCTCAAGACATACCCCAATCTGATTTGCTCACGAAGGTGCGCCGCATCTGTGCGCATTTCAGGAAGTCCAGCACAGATGCTGCCACTCTCAGGGCAGCACAGCGCCGCCTCCAACTGCCCGCTCACCGACTGTTGTGCGACGTGCCCACGAGGTGGAATTCAACATTAACCATGTTATCCAGAGTTTACCAGCAGCGCAGAGCGATTGTAGACTGCCAGATGTCAACTTCCACCAGAACTGGTAGTCAGGTCAGTCAGCTTCCTCAAGTCTACAATGAGGAGTGGACGTGGATGTCTGATATCTGTCAGGTGCTGAGTAACTTTGAGGAGTCAACACAGATGGTCAGTGGCGATGCAGCTATCATCAGCCTCACCATCCCGCTGCTTGGCCTGTTGAAAAACTCTCTGGTCAGCATGAAGTCGGAAGCTTTGCGCTCGTCACAAGAGACGGGGGAAGAAGATTCCCTTGTTGATAGCCAAAGCACCCTTAGGTCTGTTTCTCAGCGCATATCGGAGGAGGTGGAGGAGGATGAGGAGGAAGAGGAGGAGAATGTTGGCGAGACAGAAGAGGGGACCATTGTTCAGTCCTTCACTGTTCAGCGTGTATGGGCAGAAGAAGAGGAGTTGGAGGAGTTGGAGGAGGAGGAAATGGGCAGTCAGGCCAGTGAGGGGAGTGAATTCTTGCGCGTTGGGATTCTGGCGCATATGGCAGATTTCATGCTAGGCTGCCTATCCCGTGACCCTCGCGTTCAAAGAATTTATTCCAGCACCGATTACTGGGTATTCACTCTCCTGGACCCACGGTACAAGCAAAATCTTTCCACTCTCATCCCTGCAGAGGAAAGGAGTGTGAGAATGCATGAATACCAGCAGGCCCTGGTGCACAAGCTGAAACAGTATTTCCCTTCTGACAGCGCTAGCGGCAGAGTGCGTAGTTCTGCGGGACAAGTAGCGAGGGAGAGTAGGCGAGCAGGCAGCTTGTCCAGCACTGGCAGGGGTACGCTTTACAAGGCCTTTGCCAGTTTTATGTCACCCCAGCAAGACACTGTCACCTGTCCCCAGTCTCGGCAGAGTAGGGCTGATCTTTACAGAAAGATGGTGAGGGAGTACGTAGCTGACCATACCATCGTCCTAAATTATCACACAGCTCCCTACAACTACTGGGTTCAAAGCTGGACCTGTGGCACGAACTGGCGCTGTACGCCTTGGAGGTTCTTGCCTGCCCTGCCGCTAGCGTCTTGTCCGAGCGGGTTTTCAGTGCAGCTGGTGGCATCATCACCGATAAGCGTACACGCCTGTCGACTGACAGCGCTGACAGGCTGACGCTTATCAAGATGAATAAAGCCTGGATTTCTCAGGATTTTCATTCTCCACCAGGTGAAAGAAGCTCAACCTGAATAATGTATGCACTCCTCCTCCTCATTGTCCTCCTTCTCCTCCTCTTTGTACACTAAAGCATTGGAAACTGGCTATAGCTATAGTACTCTATGTATTTAATTTTTCTGGAAGGCCACCTACCCGGTCCTCTGTTTTAAACAATTTTTGGGAGTGCCACATACAGGCACTCAATCTATTTAATTTTTCTGGAGGACCACCTACCTGCTCCTCTGGTTTGAAAACTTTTTTGGACTGCCACATACAGGCACTCAATCTATTTAATTTTTCTGGAGGACCACCTACCTGCTCCTCTGGTTTGAAAACTTTTTTGGACTGCCACATACAGGCACTATCCAAATTAAATTGTCTCCATAGCAGCCTCCACACGTCGTCTTTTTAGCTGCCTCCACACGTTGTCTTTATTGCTACCTCCACACGTCATCGCCATAGCTGCCTCCAAAAGTCGTCCATATAGCTGCCTCCATACATGGTCTCCTTATTAAACGAACTGTGTCAGGCAGAATTTTGCGTTGTTTTCATGGCTTCCACATCAAGCTTGTTAACTTTGTCGCCACCCTGCTGTGTAATCCACAAAATATACTGGCAAACTTTTATCATTTACCGATATTATTTCAGCGCTTCTTGCGCATCTGTTTACATTCCCCTCACCCGACATAACCCAAACTTATAAGAACGCTACTACACTTGATCTTATACAAAAGGTTCTTAGAGGTGCTGTTTGGGGAGTAGCCTAGAGACAGGGGCTTGGATTGGCGAAAGCTAGCCTGGCAGCGGAGCGCCAGCTCCATCCCAAGATCCAACTAACATAGTTTTAACTGCAGCACCTTTAATATACTACTAGTTCACTGCCTCCATACATGGTCCCCTTATCAAACGAGCTGTGTCAGGCAGAATTTTGGGTTGTTTTCATGGCTTCCAAATCAAACTTGTTAACTTTGTTTCCACCCTGCTGTGTAATCCACAAAATATACTGGCAAACTTTTATCATTTACCGATATTATTTCAGCGCTTCTTGCGCATCTGTTTACATTCCCCTCACCCGCCATATCCCAAACTTATAAAAACGCTACTACACTTGATCTTATACAAAAGGTTCTTAGAGGTGCTGTTTGGGGAGTAGCCTAGAGACAGGGGCTTGGATTGGCGAAAGCTAGCCTGGCAGCGGAGCGCCAGCTCCATCCCAAGATCCAACTAACATAGTTTTAACTGCAGCACCTTTAATATACTACTAGTTCACTGCCTCCATACATGGTCCCCTTATCAAACGAGCTGTGTCAGGCAGAATTTTGGGTTGTTTTCATGGCTTCCAAATCAAACTTGTTAACTTTGTTTCCACCCTGCTGTGTAATCCACAAAATATACTGGCAAACTTTTATCATTTACCGATATTATTTCAGCGCTTCTTGCGCATCTGTTTACATTCCCCTCACCCGCCATATCCCAAACTTATAAAAACGCTACTACACTTGATCTTATACAAAAGGTTCTTAGAGGTGCTGTTTGGGGAGTAGCCTAGAGACAGGGGCTTGGATTGGCGAAAGCTAGCCTGGCAGCGGAGCGCCAGCTCCATCCCAAGATCCAACTAACATAGTTTTAACTGCAGCACCTTTAATATACTACTAGTTCACTGCCTCCATACATGGTCCCCTTATCAAACGAGCTGTGTCAGGCAGAATTTTGGGTTGTTTTCATGGCTTCCAAATCAAACTTGTTAACTTTGTTTCCACCCTGCTGTGTAATCCACAAAATATACTGGCAAACTTTTATCATTTACCGATATTATTTCAGCGCTTCTTGCGCATCTGTTTACATTCCCCTCACCCGCCATATCCCAAACTTATAAAAACGCTACTACACTTGATCTTATACAAAAGGTTCTTAGAGGTGCTGTTTGGGGAGTAGCCTAGAGACAGGGGCTTGGATTGGCGAAAGCTCGCCTGGCAGCGGAGCGCCAGCTCCATCCCAAGATCCAACTAACATAGTTTTAACTGCAGCACCTTTAATCTACTACTAGTTCACTGCCTCCATACATCGTCCCCTTATCAAACGAGCTGTGTCAGGCAGAATTTTCAGGTGTTTCACCAGATATATAATGGAACTCGGCCCATCTGTCACCGCCATGCTGGAGACCTGAAGTTGCAATCATAGCAGCGCAATATGGATGCCCCATACTGTCGCTCTTAATCATGGAACCATTTCTGAAAAACAATTAAAAATAGAACCACTATGCTATTCCATTATTCCTAGGTGAAATATTCAAACGACCCCGCCTGCTTTAAAAATGATAATTTTTTCAAAGTAAACGCTTCTGGCCCCCAGGCCCATTTTGCATGGGGAGGAGCCGAGAGACAGGGGCTTGGACAGGCGAAAGCTCGCCTGGCAACGGACCGCCAGCTCCATCCCAAGATTAGGCAGCCTTAGAGGCATCCATGCATGCTGCCCCTGCTGTTTCCTGTCCATTTCGCCTCCACGATCCTCCACAGCGTCCACCAATGTCTCCATGTGCAACTTTTAACTGTCTATACCCCAGACGCTGGAGCACGAGAGGATATGCAGCACATCATCCCCTTATCAAACGAGCTGTGTCAGGCAGAATTTTCAGGTGTTTCCCCAGATACATAGTGGAACTCGGCCCATCTGTCGCCGCCATGCTGGCGACCTGAAGTTGCAATCATAGCAGCGCAATATGGATGCCCCATACTGTCGCTCTTAAAGGAAACCTACCACTTGTAGTGGCAGGTTTCAGATGGAAATACCGTGCACCAGCTCAGGGTGAGCTGGTGCCGGTGCTTATTCTTGTTAGTGTTTTAGACCGCGGTATCGCGGTTTAAAACACTTTTTAAACTTTATAGCCGGCGCAGGGAGGTACGCGCTCGGTGCTTACAGTGCGCGCGGCTACATAGGAAGTGAAGGAGAGCCGCGCGCATGGTAAGCGCCGAGCGCGTACCTCCCTGCGCCGGCTATAAAGTTTAAAAAGTGTTTTAAACCGCGATACCGCGGTTTAAAACACTAACAAGAATAAGCACCGGCACCAGCTCACCCTGAGCTGGTGCACGGTATTTCCATCTGAAACCTGCCACTACAAGTGGTAGGTTTTCTTTTAATCATGGAAGTCTTCTCCATAGCTGCCTCCACATGTCGTCCCCTTATCAAACAAGCTGTGTCAGGCGCATTTTTCGGGTGTTTCACCAGATACGTTATGGAACTTGGTCACTATTTCGCCACCATGCTGTGTTATCGACTAAATATACCGTCAACCTTTTGTTCACATAGGAAATCATTTCAGTGCTTCTTGCTCACCTCCTTTGATTCCTCTCTGCCACCCATTGGTTTGAAGCCTGAGTCCATTTGGGGTATGTCGCCATGCCACTCTCTAGCCTGCCGCTGCTGCCGCTGCCTCTGCATGCCGTCTTCTATAGTGTCAGGGTCAATTATTGCATGTTTTAGATGCTATCTAGCCTCATTCGGTCACCCTGTCATGGCCATGCTGTTGCCCATAATTTTGGCATAATGGTGCGATTAAGCAGCCTCAGAGGCATCCATGCATGCTGCCCCTGCTGTTTCCTGTCCATTTCCGTGGTGTTTCCATCATTTTCTGAGGTTTCCAGGTGTTTGGCCAAGCTTCCCTGTGCAGAGCCTTGGTCCCCTTGAAAAATGCTCGAGTCTCCCATTGACTTCAATGGGGCTCGTTATTCGAGACGAGCACTCGAGCATCGGGAAAAGTTTGTCTCGAATAACGAGCACCCGAGCATTTTAGTGCTCGCTCATCTCTAGTGATGATACGTGAGCTTCTCCTGCCTTACGAGCTTAACCCCACACGATGTAGGTTTTATTTTGGGGGAAGGCACTTGCACGGTAACCATTCTAAATGAGACTGAATATTACTCCTTACACAAATTACTTGACTCAAAAATCTCAGCTTCTGCCAACATTTAACTAAGAAAAAAATTAATTAACAATAATTATGGAAATGATTTACTGCTGTATGTTAAATAGTGTATCCCAGAAATTGGCCGGAGGATGTCTTTAATTTTTAAGGGGGACCCACCCACAGTTTGGCATCTTTAGGACTTGAAAGGATGAGGCAAGTGTAGTTATAAATGTGGCTGTCACGCACTGGGGTGCGGGGAGAGTCTCTGGGGCTAAAGTCTGTGGACTCCCTGGACCACCGCGGGGGATAAAGATGCTAGCCGCAACCCAGGAGCAGAGTCTAGGTGGACTTCTGGTCTTCGTCAGAGCCCGCCGCAAAGCGGGGATGGTCTTGCTGTGGTGGGGAGCCTTCAGGTCGCTCCACGAGAGCGACTAGGCCCGCAGTGGCAGCCAAGGTACGGGATGGCAGGACCACGGGAAGGCAGGACCACAGGAAGGCAAGACCTCGGAAGGACGGCTGGCAGGACCTCTGAAGGACGGCTGAAAGGACCTCTGAAGGACGGCTGGCGAGACCTTGGAAGGGTGGGTGGCAGGACCTCAGAGGGACGGCTGGCAGGACCTCGGAAGACCACTGGGATACAGGAACACCACAGGATAACCGGACCACCACAGTATTACAGGACCACGGAAGCGACTAGGCCCGCAGTGGCAGCCAAGGTAGGGACACGGGAAGGCAGGACCACCGGAAGGCAGGACCACAAGAAGGCAGGACCTAGGAAGGACAGCTGGCAGGACCTCGGAAGGACGGCTGACAGGACCTCGGAAGGACGGCTGGCAGGACCTTGGAAGGATGGCTGGCAGGACCTCAGAAGGACGGCTGGCAGGACCTCGGAAGACCACTGGGATACAGGACCACCACAGGATAACCGGACCACCACAGGATTACAGAACCGCCACAGGATTACAGGACCGCCACAGGATAATCGGACCGCCACAAGATAACCAGACCGCCACAGGATTGGAACACGGAACACCACGGGAACACCACAGGAACACGGAAACTCTGAGGCATCTGGAAATGCTCAGGAGGCTTTCTTTTCAGCAGAATGACCTGAAGATCCGGCAGGGCTTGCTGGGAGTCACCAGGCGTAAATAGCAGAGCCGGGATGCCAGCGCCAATAAGGAGGACGTTGGCCCTTTAAATTGGACCCTATGCCTCGGAAGAAGCCGGCGTGGGACCAGGACGGGATCGACGTGGAGTCCGAAGCCAGGTGAGGTGAGTATGGACCTGGGGGAGCGGGGACAGCGGCAGCGGAGCACGGGGGCACCCGCGATCTGAGACATGGATCGCGGGGTCACCCGTGACAGTGGCACAATCCTTTTCCCCTTGTAGCCACACCCATTTTTGATTGACGTACACCCCTTTTTCCTACTTGTTGTAAAAAGGGTCTAAAACTGTCTGACATTCTGGATAATTGTGGTGCAAATTAAGATAGAATTGTCCATTTTTCTCACTTTTATTTAAAGAGCTCTAACTTCTTCATTTCAAATTTTCCGGCATTATTTTTGGGAGGAAGCTGTTTTATTTTTAAATAAAAATTTTAGCCTTACTGTTTAAAAAAGTGTCTCCTCATGATATGTTACCCTAAATTAGCTTTAATATTAATACAATAGTTTGCGTTAGGGTAAGTGGCTGCTTACAAATTACACTACCAACATTTTGGGGGCAAATTGAATTTTCATTTTTTTAAATTTTTAAATTATTTTAATTTATTTTAATTTACTTTAATTTAATTTTTTAATCTTTTTATTTTATTGTCAGCAGAAAACACACAAAAGCGTCACTACCAGGAACAATAAAGATGGTGAACTCAATGGCGCTTAACAGGACAAGTGTTTTTCACACCATCCTTGATTGCTACTTGCACTTGTGCCTAATACATGACAAAAGGGAAAGGCCTCTCGGTAAATAAATTTAAAGAAAAAAGTGTTGATTGCTACAAACTTATTTGAAAATGGTATTTTCCTTTTACTGGACACCGAGGCCAGAGAGGACACCAACACCATGAAAGATAATCACCACTAAAAGTGGCCTCAACACTACAAAGGGCTCCAAGACCATGAAGAGCCCCCACATCTCAAAGGACACCAGGACCATGAAGAGCACCCACATCTCAAAGGACACCAAGACCTTGAAGAGCATCCACATCTCAAAGAACACCAAGACCATGAAGAGCATCCACATCTCAAAGAACACCAAGACCATGAAGAACATCCACATCTCAAAGGACACCAAGACCATGAAGGACATCCACATGTCAAAGGACACAGAGACCATTAAGAGCATTTACATCTCAAAGGACACCAGGACAATGAAGAACATCCACATCTAAAAGAACACCAAGACCATGAAGAACACCCACATCTCAAAGAACACCAAGACCATGAAGAACACCCACATCTCAAAGAACACCAAGACCATGAAGAACACCCACATCTCAAAGAACACCAAGACCATGCAGAACACGTATAACCCAGTGGACAACAACACCACAAAGAACACAAACGTCTTCTCACGTGGTCAGTGGTTTCTTTTTTCATCAACCCAGTGGGTCCATCGTGAAACCCCATATAGCCCCTAAATAAAGTTGTGTATAGTATAAACAAAATTCATCAATATAACACATGTTTGATTGGGATTTGTAAAGCAAATTTCCCCAAATATGACTCTGCAACGTCCCTGCCAATGCGCATGGCAGAGGAATTGCGAATAAGCCCTTTTTCTATACAATACACATAGAGGTAATTGAGCAGCGGTAGATTCTGCCTGGATAGGCAAGGTTTAAAAGCTTGTTAATGTCATCATCCAATGATGTTCCACCTTTTGTAACTGGAGTGTGATTGGAGGAGGAGACCACCTGACTAGGGAGTAACTAAACCCTTAGTCAGGGGAGGAGTTAGAACAGAGTTTCCAAAGACTTCAGAGAGAGCAGATCTCTTCTGGCCGAGCTCTCAACATAGGAGGAGCTCTGAGCACAAGCTCTGACTACAGGCCTCCTAGGCCTCATCTCAATAACTACTTCACACAGAGTGACATTGGACAAACAGGACAAAGCTGCAGCTTCCAGGATTGGACACAGGTTCCTCTCCAAAATCCCTCCAGTAGTGCATTTGCACCAAATCGTTTGGCGTGCACAACATTGCACAACATTGCCTCCGTCTGATCCCTGCAACGGCTGTATCACCACCAAGGGCGCCCCATCCATCTACCAGGGATACATACTACAGACTCTAAGGGCTGCCCCAGGGAGAACCAGTACATCAGCCTATCCCTCCATCTTTCTTGCACACACCACCTGCTGGAGACCTGCCAGGCTGTAGGACAGCCCTTCGGTCCCATACCAAGCACCGTGACACTAGGGTGCCTAGGCCGCAACCGCCAGCCACTCCGGTATTCCCGGGCCCCGGCTGTCTCCAGGCCCCAAGAAAAGGCTAGGCCCCGGTGGGGGATGTTGCAACTCATTCACAACAGAAAAATAAAGTCTACAATAGTCTGTAAAGATATTTTGGGATGGATTGACATGGTTCCATCAAAAGACAGTTGTTATACAAGGACACGTTGATGCTTTAACAACCGTTTTTTTGTGTCACCTGGCAGCGATACCCTTGGTGCATTCAAACTTCTATATTTAGCCCTTGACATTTTTATGGAATATTAAAAACTGAGGTGAGTCCAATATGATGATGCGGAGACCATATTTACATTTCATTAAACTTAATAAGATATAAGGTGCCAGATACCTCGGAGCGAGGTGCATTATTATAAAAACAGTGTAATGATGGTGTCCGATGAGGATTGGGAGCTGCCGCGATTCACTAAGATCGTGCGTCCAATTTCCTGCATGTGCCGCTTCCCAGCTAAGGTCCACCGGAGTTCTCTTGCGACACAATTTCATTTTTAAATTCTGCGGTTTGTCCGAATCAGTCGGGTTGTCCGACAGCCACGCCCCCCCCCCCCCCCCCCCCCCCGATTTTGTGTCGCATGAAAGCCGGCGCTGATGCGACACAATCCGATCACGTGCACCAAAAACCCATGCGCAATTCAGTGCAAAACTGAAAAATTTGGGAAGCCCAACGGAAATGCGTCCGGCGGACCCTTAGTAAATGTGCCCCCATGTCTCCACTTTTGACTTGACCATGTTCCCGGAAAACTCTAATTTGTATTTGTATTAAAATATGTTCTCTACTATGATTTTTATTACATGTACAGGCAGCCCCCTACTTAAGGGCACCTGACTCACAGACGACTCTTAGTTACAGGCGGACCCCTCTGCCCCCTGTGACCTCTTCCTTGGTCCCATTTACAGCAAAAAATTTTGAAACTCCAATTGTCAGTGGGGCAAAACATTTTTTTGCCTGGAACTACAATTATAAAATATACAGTTTCGACTGAAATACAAATTCAACTTGAGAACAAACCTGTGAAACTTATCTTGTACGTAACCCGTGGACTGCCTGTACATTATATAAATACAATTGTCAAAAAACAAGCAGCCCACGAATGTAAAAAGAAATGTGGGTACTTTATTCACCCAAGTGCTACGTTTCAAATCCTATTCAGAATCCGTTCTCAAGCCTTTCTAATGGGGGAATCCTCTCTGAGTGTATGCTCAGGGGAGGTCGGGGGGATGTACAGTACTGCTGCATCCGTCCCCCACAGTCTTCAATGTTTTTGTTGGGTGTATACCTCGCTCTGCAGGAGGCAGCAGGATGGAAACATGTAGTTTGCTGCATTTTTTCATCCTTTGTTTTGCACCGTATACGCCGTATACAACACCTGTACCTCCCCCGTCAGGTGGAAGACCCAGCAAGACCTCCCGGAGTATACACTGACCCTGGATCTAGCCATAGCCTGCGCTGGGCTCCCATCATCCTTCAGGACAGAGGTGCGACTGCTTCCTCTTCACACCCAGTTCTTTTCTTGCCTGTAACTCTATATTTTTAGTAATAATATCAAGGTAACAAATACTGGAAGACTTGACTCATATTTGCTTTACAAATCACCAGTTTCTTAACAGTAAAACCCCGGGTTATCTACAGCGCAATAACGACGTCACCAGGACTATTGATCTAGTAACACACCCTCATAGCTATAGGTAGAAGTGGAGGCCCATATATAACGACATACGTGTACAATACATTCAGACCCTATTTTTATGCTTTTGTACATCTTGTGCAAATATAATTTCACAAAATCGAGCTTTTCCCTTTCATTCTGCGATCAATATCCTTTGATGATTTACTAAAAGGAAAAAAATAAATAAATCTTCTGGTTTTGATGAGCCGACGCTTAAAAATCTGGGTTACAAACCCAGATCCCTCACCAGTGGCACCCGCGATCGGTGCAAGCAGCCATTTTTGGAAGAATTATTGCTTCCAATTATGTAAACCATATGGTTTCCATTGTTTTTCTGTTACTCCGTATCTATGATAAATTTTGAATTGATACAAATTATTTTATTTTGTATCTTTCTTACAAAATTTAAATAAAATGAAAAAAGAGTGTTCTGGGTCACTTCTCTTACCAGAGCCTTCATCACCTAATCACTTAGATTGATGTGGCGGCAGCTAAAGGAAGATTCCAGGTGGTTCAGAATGAAAGTGAGGTAGCTAATACCCCTTTTTCTGTAGGCAACTCCTTATAATGAACCCTTTTCTGTGGCTGCAAGGCTGCTGGCGATGTAACTATTAGCTACTGTGGATGCTGTGACTGTTGGCTACAATGGGGAAGATGCTATGACTGTTGGCTACTGTGGGAAAAGCACTGTAACCATTGGCTACTGTGGGACAGACACTGTGACTGTTCGCTACTGTGGGGCAGATGCTATGACTGTTGGCTACTGTGAGGAAGGCAGTGTAACCAATGGCTACTGTGGGGCAGACGCTGTGACTGTTGGCTACTGTGGGGCAGACGCTATGACTGTTGGCTACTCTGGGGCAGACTCTATGACTGTTGGCTACTGTGTGGAAGGCACTGTAACCATTGGGTACTGTGGGACAGACGCTGTGACCATTGGCTACTGTGGGGCAGACGCTGTGACTGTTGGCTACTGTGGGGCAGACGCTATGACTGTTGGCTACTGTGGGGCAGACGCTGTGACTGTTGGCTACTGTGGGGCAGATGCTATGACTGTTGGCTACTGTGGGGCAGCCCCTGTGACTGTTAATTAATATATGGGCACGTAATCACCGTTGTAGTGTCTCAGGTTAGTAAACAATATGTTCTCCAAGGGCTAATTGTAATAGCAATACTGTATAAATGTAACTACTAAAGAGTTCACATAACTTCAAAGGAGTAGAAACAATTATACAAAAATAAATCACATTGGCCCTTTGAGGGAAACCACAAGGCTGCTGTGAAAATAAGTTTTACCCCCCGTCTCTGAGCTGTAAAGATAGCCCCCCTCCCGGTAGTTCTCTCCTCTTCTTTGTTCTGATCTATAAAGACTATTCTCATGTCTCTGTACTCTGCGGGCAGTTCTCACCTCTTCGTGTCCCTGTGCCCTCAAATCTTAGAAATCTTTCAAACAGCGCTATGAGGGTGTGCTATAACCATAGTCTTTGAAACTAGCAGAGGCTTTGTTGAGGCACCCAGTAGCCCCTGTACAAATTAGCATATTATAAAGGACTGATTTTGGGGACCAAGGAGGCCATAACCAGCTACATAAAACACGAGTTCAGGATGACACCTCAGTAAGTAGATTTCAGATGGTAAACCTTTATAAAACTTGAATCTCTGTGATGGTACTGACCCAATGAATAAAGGGGAGGAGCCTGAAAGATTTAAAATCAAAGCTCCCTAGAAAATGGTGCAATTTCCTTCTTAAATTGTCAATTGTACTTTGGAATTTTTTGGGTACTTACAGGGATGAATTTAAACTCTCAGCTGCCTAAGGAGAGCCATAGAACATAAACCCCTCTGCCCCTCCCAGTAGTAGTATATAAGATTATATTTTTTAGTAAGTTGGTTCTCCATGTAGTGTCTCACCCCCATGCCGGCATCAGGTGTCAAGAGACACTATTTTTCATGTCAAGTCCTGCTTTAAAGCAGACGATTGCGGTCTAATGCTGCCTCCATCTTGCTGCAGGTGTTGCTGCCTGAGGCAAGAAGCTCAACTCGCCTCATGGATGCTGCTCCCCTGGGCAAATAGTATGGAATATTAAATTAAAACTAGGAAGTACAATGTACTCCAGAGATAATAGTCCTCAAACAACTCTGTAAACGGGAAAATAAAATGTTATTTCAGTTGGAATCAACAGAATTAAAATAAAGCAAAAGACATTGGGATAATTTCCTGATAATTTTGTAGGACGATTTGTATTTTTGTAGATTGATAAGTCATGGTATAGTAATTTATAGCTCATACAGTATGTACCACTCCGCCCCCAGGAGGGGGACACAATTCTATGTGTATAAGTGACCTCATGGCATTTCCACACCAAGACTCCAATATTTACTTTGAGATATGACCGGATCACACGTCGCCTTCTATATTTAAAGTCTCTTTTCACATTTCAACCTTTACACTCGGCTGCTCCTACCTCTCAGATTAGGACATTTTTGCCGGAAATTCTCTGCCATAGACTCCGTAGAGCGAGCACCAGCAGCATCTCCTCCGAGACCTCTCCAGCCATGAAGCGTTTTCTGGGCGTCGTCTTCCTTCTGTCCGCAGTGATATCCACCGGTAAGAATAGAAACTTCTATATCATCATCATCCATCTATATGTTATTATAGTCAATGGCGAATATATGTAACTCTACGGACATCCCCGGGTCATGTTCTTAAGTCCTCGATACAATTATATCTTGAATGTCTCAGTCCCAGCATCACCTGCTTGTTCAGTGGCTGCCAGTGGAGTAACTTGAGGCTTATGGGTATTAATCCAAATCTATACCAGACACCCCCCTCCCCCCATCCAAAATGCAGTGTTTTTATTTTTAGGGAGATAATTCCTATTGGCTCCCTAAAGCTACAGCTCAGGTGAAATTGCACCCTGTGCTCCAGCATCTCCTACTTGTTCAGTGTCTGAATAAAACAGGAGCCATAACATGAAGCTACTGGGTCAATTCCAAAAACCTTTCAAGAAAACCCAACAGTAATGTATTGCTTACAGAACTGTTCTTTTTTTTAGTGGAAAGAGACTTTTTTTTGTCCCAGAGACAATTGGATTTTCTAAATTTTGCGGTGTCATGGGAACAAGATTTATCAATATATCTTCATTACAGACACCTTACAGCTGATTATTGCAGCCCGGGACTAAAGTAACATCCAGAGAGGTCACCAGAGGTCACAGGGGCAGAGAGGTCCGTCTTTAACTAGGGGTCGTCTGTACCTAGGGGTTGTCTGTAAGTCAGGTGTCCTTAAGTAGGGGGCCGCCTGTATATTATAGGTTGTGTCATGTATGTTGGCAGCAGCGTAAATCATGGTCCGTCCACTTTTTGAAGGGAAGACGGGATCCGGCAATTATGAAGGTTGGGGCCGCGGAGCTGAACATAACGAATATAACTATATTATAATGTATTGGATTTATTTCTACTTCTTAAGACAAAGCAACAACCAAATCTATGATGGGATAATGTGAAGTGTGAAAGAGATGGGGAAAAAGTTCAATTTTAAACACCTTTTGCTCTGAAGGAAGATAAACTGTTGCCAGAGTTTTCTTCTAGATCTAAATCTTATCTACGTCATTAACATTTCATCCACATTTGTTGTGACCATCTCTTAACTCCAAAACTGCATCAGGGAACACTTATTGGACAGTTCTTGAAGGATAGAGGTTGTTCCAGACATCCCAGAGAACTAGCACAGATCGGCTATGGATGGAGGATTTCGGCAGGAGGGTGGTTCCACACATCTAAGCACAGCTCTGAGGCACGTGTAGGAAGTCAGCGTGGAAGTTGTTCTATGCTTCTTACAGAACTTGTTCTAATCCTTCCGTCTGTTAATGAAATACTAGTTAGACTGGATAATAAGATCAGGGCTCTGTAGAATATGTTCTAATTTCTATGACTCCTTGTTCTACCTTATTATATTGAAAAGTCTTAAAGGGATCATCATAACTCTTCCTATATGGATATAAACCCAATGTTGTGCGGGAAGGGATATTCCAGCACTATGTCTGAGCTGTGGTACCACACACTACCTGGAAACAGGTCACTGGTCCCAAGTGACAGCTCTGGGTGCAACTGAGGGCACTGCTAGGCTGACACCGGTCCAGTGACCCCCCAGCACTTCAAGCCCTGCTGGCAATCTATGGAACTACAGGAGCCTGACACAGCCCTGTGCCCAGGAATTGTAGCAGTGTGAGAACACTATGGGGGTCATTTACTAAGGGCCCGATTCGCGTTTTCCCGACGGGTTACCCGAATATTTCCGATTTGCGCCGATTGTACCTGAATTGCCCCGGGATTGTGGCGCACGCGATCGGATTGTGGCGCATCGGCGCCGGCAAGCGCGCGACAGAAATCGGGGGCGTGGCCGAACGAAAACCCGACGTATTCGGAAAAACCGCCGCATTTAAAAACCGAAAAAGTGTCGCTTGGGGAGCGCTTACCTTCACCTGGTCCGAGGTGGTGCATTCCGGCGCGATGAGATGACTTTCAGCGCAGCAGCGCCACCTGGTGCACGGCGGAGGAACTACCTTCTTAAATCCCGGCCGGACCCGAATCCAGAGCAGAGAACGCGCCGCTGGATCGCGAATGGGCCGGGTAAGTAAATTTGCCCCTATGTATGGCTACCACTGCCCCAGACCCCAGGGAGAATTTCAGGAAAACCCATTTAACCCTTATTTGATGTCTGTAAAATGTCCAAATTTTTACTGCCCATAAAACTTGGAATCAAATTAAATTTGATTCCCTAAACGCCATTAATAAAATAAAGGTGATTCTGCAAAAAATCCCCCCCTCACACAGTCCCATACTGATATTTCATTTTAAAATCTAAAAAAACCCCTGAAACTAAAATCCGAAACGCAAAGAATAGTGGGAATGTGTAGTGTGGTCGTGTTTCCTATGGGATTGGTTTTTCCTGTGTGAGTCTATGTTCATTTGGATTTTTTTTCCTGCAATGGTGCCGGTAGATGTGCAAATCATCCAACAGAAAACAAGTCCTCATTCAGCTCCGGAAATGGAAAAATAAACAATGTTATTGCTTTTGGAAGCTGGAGAGTCAAAAATTGGAGTTTTTTTTTATCACATGTATAACTTTTTATAATGGTAGCCAGGGCATACATTAAGGGGGTGCAGGGGGTGTGGCCTCACCTGGGTCTACATTGTATCTTTTCACCATATAAGGAGTCTAGCACCAAACATTATAGTTGGGTCCAAGGGTAGAGAAGTTTATAAAAGATCCTCACACCTGCGACCATATACATTACTCAACAGGGAGTGGAACAACCCTCCATCCTCCCCACCTAGAAACCCAGGACCTCACCCTGCTGTTCCTGGGCCTCAGATACACATGACCTGCAGCTCGATATTTCTGAGTTATTGGAACATAAAGGTGAAAAATACAAGATAATAATCTAGTGAAAATAACCCAAAGGCTTAAAAGAAATGTACATTTTGTGTATTTTACTCATTGTCGCCGCCTTTATGATAACAGCCGCACACCTCTGACTATAGCTGAGCAAATACAAGGTGTGAAGATTAAGTGCGACTTCTGAGGACATTGTTACCCTACACGGAGCTCAATAAACTCCATTGTGGAAGAACCCAACATCCAGCAAACACTAAGAAATCCTATCACCGCAGGTTACAATGTGGACATTATTGGTTTGTTCAGTATAAAAACACATTGGGGGTCATTTATTAAGGGCCCGATTCGCGTTTTCCCGACGTGTTACCCGAATATTTCCGTTTTGCGCCGCTTGTACTTAAATTGCCCCGGGATTTTGGCGCACGCGATCGGATTGTGGCGCATCGGCGCTGGCATGCGCGCGACGGAAATCGGGGGGCGTGGCCGAACGAAAACCCGACGTATTCGGAAAAACCGCCGCATTTAAAAACCGAAAATGTGTCGCATAAGGACCGCTTACCTTCACCTGGTCCAGCTCGGTGCATTCCGGCGCGATGAGTTTACTTTCAGCGCAGCAGCGCCACCTGGTGGACGGCGGAAGAACTACCTTATTAAATCCCGGCCGGACCCGAATCCAGAGCGGAGAAGCCGCCGCTGGAACGCGAATGGACCGGGTAAGTAAATTTGCCCCATTGGGGCAGATTTACTTACCCGGTCCGTTCGCGATCCAGCGGCGCGTTCTCTGCACTGGATTCGGGTCCGGCCGGGATTCATCAAAGCAGTTCCTCCGCCGTCCACCAGGTGGCGCTGCTGCACTGAAGTCCGCTGGAATGCCTCGAAATACACCGGCCTATCCAGGATGAAGGTGAGTGAAATTTTCGCGACACAATTTTTTTTTAAATGCGGCGGTTTGTCCGAATACGTCGGGTTTTCGTTCGGCCACGCCCCCCGATTTCCGTCGCGTGCATACCGGCGCCGATGCGCCAAATTCCGATCGCGTGCGCCAAAAACCCGTGGCAATTCAGGTACAATCGGCGCAAATCGGAAATATTCGGGTAACACGTCGGGAAAACGCGAATCGGGCCCTTAGTAAATGACCCCCATTGTGTAAGTCACAAACCAACAAGTTATCCCTGTATAAGGTCTCCTGTCCGGTCCCTGTATAAGGTCTCCTGTCCAGTCCCTGTATAAGGTCTCCTGTCCAGTCCCTGTATAAGGTCTCCTGTCCGGTCCCTGTATAAGGTCTCCTGTCCAGTCCCTGTATAAGGTCTCCTGTCCAGTCCCTGTATAAGGTCTCCTGTCCAGTCCCTGTATAAGGTCTCCTGTCCAGTCCCTGTATAAGGTCTCCTGTCCAGTCCCTGTATAAGGTCTCCTGTCCAGTCCCTGTATAAGGTCTCCTGTCCAGTCCCTGTATAAGGTCTCCTATCCAGTCCCTGTATAAGGTCTCCTGTCCAGTCCCTGTATAAGGTCTCCTGTCCAGGGAAGTCTCCATCTGTAACTTCTGATAACTTTGTAGATTGTATTACAATGGTTGGCAGTAGTGTAAGGAGCGATAATGATGCTATTTGTTATTTTTGTGCATTTTCTGTTGTTTATTTTAATTAGTGTTTTTTTTTTCAAAACCTAATTAGCTAATATTGTACATTTGTGCAATACAATGTCGAGTAGAATGTTGCCTCCATGTTACACCACCTACCTCCACAGAGTCCCATCAGAACCACAATGAGCAACACCCCTCTCCCTTGGGAGCCCCTCCATATTACAGAATCACACTGAGCAATACTCCTCTCCCTACAGAGCCCCTCCATATTACAGAGCCACACTGAGCAACGCTCCTCTCCCTACAGAGCCCCTCCATATTACAGAATCACACTGAGCAACGCTCCTCTCCCTACAGAGCCCCTCCATATTACAGAATCACACTGAGCAACGCTCCTCTCCCTACAGAGCCCCTCCATATTACAGAATCACACTGAGCAACGCTCCTCTCCCTACAGAGCCCCTCCATATTACAGAACCATACTGAGCAACGCTCCTCTCCCTACAGAGCCCCTCCATATTACAGAATCACACTGAGCAATACTCCTCTCCCTACAGAGCCCCTCCATATTACAGAATCACACTGAGCAACGCTCCTCTCCCTACAGAGCCCCTCCATATTACAGAATCACACTGAGCAACGCTCCTCTCCCTACAGAGCCCCTCCATATTACAGAACCACACTGAGCAACGCTCCTCTCCCTACAGAGCCCCTCCATATTACAGAATCACACTGAGCAATACTCCTCTCCCTACAGAGCCCCTCCATATTACAGAATCACACTGAGCAATACTCCTCTCCCTACAGAGCCCCTCCATATTACAGAATCACACTGAGCAATACTCCTCTCCCTACAGAGCCCCTCCATATTACAGAACCACACTGAGCAACGCTCCTATCCCTACAGAGCCCCTCCATATTACAGAACCACACTGAGCAACGCTCCTATCCCTACACAGCCCCTCCATATTACAGAACCACACTGAGCAACGCTCCTCTCCCTACAGAGCCCCTCCAAATTACAGAGCCACACTGAGCAACCCTACTATCCCTACAGAGCCCCTCCATATAACAGAACCACACTGAGCAACGCTCCTCTCCCTACAGAGCCCCTCCATATAACAGAACCACACTGAGCAATGCTCCTATCCCTACAGAGCCCCTCCATGTTACAGAACCACACTGAGCAACGCTCCTCTCCCTACAGAGCCCCTCCATATTACAGAACCACACTGAACAACGCTCCTCTCCCTACAGAGCCCCTCCATATTACAGAACCACACTGAGCAACGCTCCTCTCCCTACAGAGCTCCTCCATATTACAGAACCACACTGAGCAACGCTCCTCTACCTACAGAGCTCCTCCATATTACAGAACCGCACTGAGCAACGCTCCTCTCCCTACAGAGCCCCTCCATATTACAGAACCACACTGAGCAATACTCCTCTCCCTACAGAGCTCCTCCATGTTACAGAACCACACTGAGCAACGCTCCTATCTCTACAGAGCCCCTCCATATTACAGAACCACACTGAGCAACGCTCCTATCTCTACAGAGCCCCTCCATATTACAGAACCGCACTGAGCAACGCTCCTATCTCTACAGAGCCCCTCCATATTACAGAACCACACTGAGCAACCCTCCTATCTCTACAGAGCCCCTCCATATTACAGAACCGCACTGAACAACGCTCCTATCCCTACAGAGCCCCTCCATATTACAGAACCACACTGAGCAACGCTCCCTCTCCCTACAGAGCCCCTCCAAATTACAGAGCCACACTGAGCAACCCTACTATCCCTACAGAGCCCCTCCATATTACAGAACCACACTGAGCAACGCTCCTCTCCCTACAGAGCCCCTCCATATTACAGAACCACACTGAGCAATGCTCCTATCCCTACAGAGCCCCTCCATGTTTCAGAACCACACTGAGCAACGCTCCTCTCCCTACAGAGCCCCTCCATATTACAGAACCACACTGAGCAACGCTCCTCTCCCTACAGAGCCCCTCCATGTTACAGAACCACACTGAGCAACGCTCCTCTCCCTACAGAGCCCCTCCATATTACAGAACCACACTGAGCAACGCTCCTCTCCCTACAGAGCCCCTCCATGTTACAGAACCACACTGAGCAACGCTCCTCTCCCTACAGAGCCCCTCCATATTACAGAACCACATAGAGCAACGCTCCTCTCCCTACAGAGCCCCTCCATGTTACAGAACCACACTGAGCAACGCTCCTCTCCCTACAGAGCTCCTCCATATTACAGAACCACACTGAGCAACGCTCCTCTCCCTACAGAGCCCCTCCATATTACAGAACCGCACTGAACAACGCTCCTCTCCCTACAGAGCCCCTCCATATTACAGAACCACACTGAGCAACGCTCCTCTCCCTACAGAGCCCCTCCATATTACAGAACCACACTGAGCAACGCTCCTCTCCCTACAGAGCCCCTCCATATTACAGAACCACACTGAGCAACGCTCCTCTCCCTACAGAGCCCCTCCAAATTACAGAGCCACACTGAGCAACCCTACTATCCCTACAGAGCCCCTCCATATTACAGAACCACACTGAGCAACGCTCCTCTCCCTACAGAGCCCCTCCATATTACAGAACCACACTGAGCAACGCTCCTCTCCCTACAGAGCCGCTCCATATTACAGAACCACACTGAGCAATGCTCCTATCCCTACAGAGCCCCTCCATATTACAGAACCACACTGAGCAACGCTCCTCTCCCTACAGAGCCCCTCCATATTACAGAACCACACTGAGCAACGCTCCTCTCCCTACAGAGCCCCTCCATATTACAGAGCCAAACTGAGCAACCCTACTATCTCTACAGAGCCCCTCCATATTACAGAATCACACTGAGCAACGCTCCTCTCCCTACAGAGCCCCTCCATATTACAGAACCACACTGAGCAACGCTCCTCTCCCTACAGAGCCCCTCCATATTACAGAACCGCACTGAACAACGCTCCTCTCCCTACAGAGCCCCTCCATATTACAGAACCACACTGAGCAACGCTCCTCTCCCTACAGAGCCCCTCCATATTACAGAACCACACTGAGCAATGCTCCTATCCCTACAGAGCTCCTCCATATTACAGAACCACACTGAGCAACGCTCCAATCTCTACAGAGCCCCTCCATATTAAAGAATCACACTGAGCAACGCTCTAATCTCTACAGAGCCCCTCCATACTACAGAGCCACACTGAGCAACGCTCCTCTCCCTACAGAGCCCCTCCATATTACAGAACCACACTGAGCAATGCTCCTCTCCCTACAGAGCCCCTCCATACTACAGAGCCACACTGAGCAATACTCCTCTCCCTACAGAGCCCCTCCATATTACAGAATCACACTGAGCAATACTCCTCTCCCTACAGAGCCCCTCCATATTACAGAACCACACTGAGCAACGCTCCTATCCCTACAGAGCCCCTCCATATTACAGAACCACACTGAGCAATACTCCTCTCCCTACAGAGCCCCTCCATATTACAGAACCACACTGAGCAACGCTCCAATCTCTACAGAGCCCCTCCATATTAAAGAATCACACTGAGCAACGCTCTAATCTCTACAGAGCCCCTCCATACTACAGAGCCACACTGAGCAACGCTCCTCTCCCTACAGAGCCCCTCCATATTACAGAACCACACTGAGCAATGCTCCTCTCCCTACAGAGCCCCTCCATACTACAGAGCCACACTGAGCAACGCTCCTCTCCCTACAGAGCCCCTCCATATTACAGAACCGCACTGAGAAATGCTCCTATCCTCACAGAGCCCCTCCATAAAGATTTTGGAGATTGATCATTTATAATTGTAAAATCGCAGCCAGAGCCTTAGTGTGACAGGGACGTAATGTGCTCAGCTAATAGCCGTAACGTGGGATATAATGTGATTAATCCTTCTGCACTATGTACACAACATGATGAACAGAGGAGGATTACACTATGGAAGAAAAGACAATAATTGTCATACAAACCCTGGAAGCAGATGCAGTCCTAATATATATATTATAAAGCTGCGTGTATTAGTGTGTCTGTGTGTATGACCGCTAAAGGGATCTGCACCGTTACGTTTACAATCACCAAATTTTGCACAGCGGCTCTTTGTCACAGACTATAGTTTGAGCCCAAATTTTGACCCCACTCTTTCCAAAATCTACTTATTACCCACCATAAACAGGACCCATTTTCTGCTGCTGCTGCTGCTGCTGCTGTGGCCGTTAGTAGCTAAGTCTTGATTGGTTGCTGTTCTGCCACAGGTCATTAATATGAGCTCTGAGCTGTGATTGGTTACTATAGGAAATGAGTCACAGCAGCAGTCACAGAGTTGACCATCAGGGCCGCCTGTGCAATGTTCTGTCGTGTACAGTGATAAGATTTCGGGTCTGTGCAGGGATTTCTCCTGAGGTTGTAGCTTTTACGCTCTAGGATCTTGCGGATCGTGATGTTGTGTGTTGTTCCCGTTTGCAGGTCGCTCTCTCACCTGTATCAGCTGCACCAGCACAACCCAAACCCCCTGCAGCGGCTCCGCGGTCACATGTACATCCACCGAGGACGTCTGTACCTCCATCTACACCGAGACCAAACGTATGAGTCCTGGATCTGCTCCTATGTCTGAGATGCCCCCTGGCGGACTACTACTCCCAGGGGAACTGTTACTCTTTCTATGTGCACCTCTCTTCTCTCTTCTCCCTTTCTTTTACTCCTCCAGTTTTCTCTTTCTCTGTCATCTCTTCTCTCATCCTTCTTTTAGGATGTATTCACATATCGCATCTCATGGCCGCCGCATGCGTCCGGGTCTGGGGAAAATCGGAAGTCATGTGGGATAATTCTTGGCCATGAGAGATGAGTGGGTGATTAGCGCTGGTCATGTGACTCACACCCTCTGCTCCTCTGCTCCAGCCTCCACTCTTATTCCTTCTTTCTTTCTTTCTTTCTTTCTTTCTTTCTTTCTTTCTTTCTTTCTTTCTTTCTTTCTTTCTTTCTCTCTTTCTTTCTTTCTTTCTTTCTTTCTTTCTTTCTCTCTTTCTTTCTTTCTCTCTTTCTTTCTTTCTTTCTCTTTCTTCTCTTTCCTTACATCTCATTTTATTCCCTTTCTTATCTTTTTTCCTTCCCTTTTCATTTCCTCTTTTCTAATCGTTCCATTATTAATTGAACGTTCTTCCTCATTCCTTATTCCCTCATCCTTTTCTCTCTTGTTTCTTTTCTTTTCCTTCCTCCCACTCTCTCTCACTTTCTCTCTCTCACTCCTCCGTCTTGTGCGTCTTCCATCTTTAGCTGAATCTTTTAGTAATAGGTTATAGGGAAGTGATTTGGGCCGTAACGTTACATTTCTCTTTTCCTTTTTCAGTCACAACCTATGGAATAACGACTTACGCCATAGTGAGAGGCTGCGGCCAATCATCCGAGTGCAACAACCCAAAGAAACTGAGTAACCAGTTCATGACGGTCGATATTAACACCGGGTGCTGCCAGGCTAATAACTGCACCCCCGCGGCACCTATAGGTATGGGTTGGGATTTCTCTTCTTTTATAGCTTTGTCTCCTATAATATTACTATTTCAGTTTATTAGTCTAAAAAGGATAAATTCATCAAACATCACATTAAAAATGAAAATAAAAATAGAACGTATGACAATAGGACATTGGTACAGCGTTAGATCAATAGATACAGAGGGGAAAAAAGGATTAAGCGACCAATTGTACAAGCTCTCCCCCTTATAAAGATGAGAGGACGGTAAGTGACGTCATAGGTAGAACATGAACTATGAGAAATAAATGAGAAAACAAAGCCACAAAGTCAGGTCAAGTTCTGCCCCTGTTTACACAACCGCAGGTTCTCTAATTGTTAATAAAATCCACTGAGTGAGCTCAAAGAAATGACACCAAGACAAAGTATGGTATAATATCTCAGTCTCTGTGGAGCACTGATGCCATACAAGGCAGATGTGAGATGCTTTATTTGCATCACAAAGGATTATACAGAAACTTTGAGTGGAGCAGGACCTGGGCTTGGTTAGTTAGGGATAAATAATATCCATAGTTCATTAGTAAATTATCACATGGGCATCGCAGAAACAAAAGACGTCTCTTTCCCTGTAATAAGTAGCATCATAAATCAGCCCAGGGAGCCTCACATTCTTCTCTGTGTGTTATCACACTCTTATTAACCTTCATCCACAGTTGAGCGTCCTCTTAGTTTTTCAGTATTGATCTAGCATATAAAAATAAAAGCATATAATTACACTTCACATTCACATTGTCTGATTTTTAAAGAATGTATTTGCATATTATGGTGGAAAACAATTATTTGGTCAATAACAAAAGTTCATCTCGATACTGTTATATCCTGTGTTGGCTATGTCACTTGTTTTAACCAGGGCACTTCTCTAGAGCAGTGATGTTTTGGGGCTGTCACTGGGAAACACAGACTTTCATCTCCCTCCAAAGGTTTTCCATAGGGTGAAATGTGGGGAATGGCAAGGCCTCCCAGGACCTTGAAATGCTTCTTGTGAAACTGCTCCTTTGTTGTCCTGGCGGTGCTTAGGATCACACTGAAAGACAAAGTTTGTCTTCAATGTTCTTGCTGGTGGAAGGTTTGTTCTCAAAATCTCATGATAAACGGCCCTATTCATTCTCTCATGTACATGGATCAAACGGGCCGGATATTTAGTAGGTTAGGCAGGGGACACAGCTGGCACTGCAGGACCAGGAGTATCAACTTCATTATCTGACTAGTCAGCAACCAAAAACCGGGACCAACACAGATCAGTTGTTTTCAGCAGCTAATGAGCAGATCATGGAGCAGGTAGCAGACAGCGCTCTTCTCTGTGTAGTGACCGAACTGTGTAACTGCAGTGAACCTTCCATTCATATGTATGGGGTCTGATCTGCTGTAACCTTGACTGTCCACTAGGTCGAGAGTGGCGCTGTCTGCTTCCTGTTCCTCCGCTGATCATCCTCTGTGCACTGGCAATCTATGGCGGTGCCGAGTGTGGGGCCTTGACCCTCTGTTACTGAGGGATATGTAATCAATAGGATTAACACTGTAAATCAAGACATAATCTGGTTGACTAATCCCCTTATTCATAATCTGATTTTAGTATCATCTGGAAACACAACTGCAAATGGACTGGTCTGTCCTTCTTGTTTCACACTCACATCTTCAACGTGTGTGCCGGATACTACAATTAATTGCACTGGAAGCGAAAACCGATGCACTACATACTCCATAAGTACTACAGCGAGTAAGTTTTCACATATAGAACAGCACGACCAGTGGCCACGTGTGGTATTACAAGGGAAACTTCACATTATACTCAATAGTAATAGCAAGGTCCAGAGATTCCAGTCCAAATACGTTAACTTTTTTGTTTCCTTATTTTTTTTTTTCAGGCCCTCCAGCCCCCATCATGGCCATGGCAGGATGTGCCACCGATAACATGTGCTCCAACTACACCGGCACTGCCACCAGCATCTCCGGGACGATGGCGATAAGCATTGGATGCAGCAATGCCACAGTCAGTCCTAGTGCCACAAGTAGCAGTACTGCCAGTCCCTCTAGTAGCCGGGCGCCCGTCAGCATCAGTGATTCAGTACCCACTACCAATGGCATCCCATCCACCAGTAATGCCAAGACCCAGAGCTACCAATACACCACTGCTATCGCCAATTCCTACCCCAGCAGCAATAGCTCAGCCGTGTATTATAGCACCCGCGTTACTTTCACACCCACCGCATATCACAGCAGCACACGTGGCGGTGTCACCAGCACTTGTGTGTGTAGTGGCTGCGCCCGCCGCCATACTGGTTTCGCTCTTATTGTCGCCATTATATTCTCTCTGGTCAGATGTTTTCTATAAATTAAGTGAAAAGTTTGCATATTATTATTTTCTATGTTACTCTTTTTTTATATTTCGGTAAATGCTATCATGCTTGAAATGTTCTGATTACGGGTAATTTACATAAGCCGATGATTAGGGATAGAAATTTTTTGGAAGATCCCTTCCTGGTCTTGGTGGCACCTCCAAAGAGTGACCCTACATGTTGCGTTTCTGCAGTATATTGCCCTGTTAACGCAGGATGACCTTTTGCAGAAATGTTTTTGGATGCCACCTGTGCCGTAACTTGAGCGGTGCATGGGACTCCAGGCCTAGGAGGCTTGGACAGGCTTTAACATTTTGCACCTTCAAGATACCTTTCTGGATTCCACATAAAATATGTGATCACCCAGGAAACAAGTGAGGGATTGTCCCATCATGCATGTTGTTTTACTTGGAATAGTTATAGGAACAAATTTTTGGAGAAGTCAGTTCCCCTAATCATCGGTTTATTCATACTAACCTTTAGGCCCATTTCACTAATACCTATTACCGGTGCATTTTTGTACCCCAGGGTTAGAGGGACTCATTATAGTACTAGAGGATCAGCCAATAGGGAACCGAATAATGTCATCCAGTAATGGACTACCAATATCCAGAAGACAACCCGATAGGATGATCTGAGAGTCTATTGATGGAAGGTCCCAACAATCTGCTGGACCCAAGACAGTCCATCCTGATCCACTCTGACCCATTCTGTCTCTGATTTCTGGAAATGCATAAAGGGGATGTAAAAATGCACCGTATTACGTTATTGTGAAATTGGCCTCTAGGTGCTTTTTGGTAACTCAGCTAAGAACATCACAACATAAGGGTCATAAATAGTGATGAGCGGACCCGCTAAAATTGGTGTTCAAATTTACCAAAGTTTGGCGTTAGGTCTGGGGTAACAGAACCCGGAAATTTGTTTTGGTTTGGGTCCGCTCAACACTAGTCATATAGGCACGAGCAACAAACCTTCATCCATACAGGGATGTCATTGAATTATGGAGCCATCATGTAAGAACAAGAAGGGTACTGGGCATTTGGAACCTAAATTATACACATGAAAGGTTTAATTTTTACAAAATTCTGTTCACACATGATCCAGTGACCCACACGCTGATTAGTATTAGCTCAGTAGCCATAAACCACCTGACAGACCCTCTCTTTATGTAGAGATCTTGAATCATGAAAGTTGTCTGTATTTTTTTTTAAATAAAGTTCATTGAACCAAATATGAAGCATCAACAGGGCTGCTTTCAATAACTTTATTTATAGTATAAAATCACAGACAACCCATTTATTCAAGAATGTCACATGAGAAATATTGAATGTATATGGTTTATGTATTTCTACAGTACAATATGTTATTTGTATGACGTTTACATGTGTGATTTATGTAAAATATGATGGCTTCATAGTCGGATTTTGACTAATTTATATGTTAATAAAGATTTAAGATCTTGGAGATCATTATAAGGTTTTCAGATTTTTTTTTCATATTTACTAACCTACTGGCATGAATTATGGAATTTTTCTTCTTCGAATCAGTAACTAAATATGCAAATTATTCTACGGCTTCGTTTATACTTATCTATACACACACAAATTTTGCAACATTATTCTTAGAATTTAGAGCTAATCTTAATTTTATTACATTCCAAAAAATATTCTGACTTGCAATACCCTCAGTGACCACACGGAGTGCTGTAGAATATCCTATCAGACCAGACAATGCTTTAGAGCTCCCTCTAGTGTTAGAGATCTTTACTGTAGAGATTAATCTTTAAAACACATGACATTTAGCGGGTTATTTAGTGCAACTATAACTAATAGAAATAATTGAGACGTCCCTCCTGTCTTTACTCAGTAGATGTTAGACTTTAACCACAATGTAACAATAAATTAATATCATGTAACACACAGACCCAAGGCCTGAGGGGATGATTAGTTTACACCAGAAATACAACATTCGAGTGGAGAAACAGGTTTTTCAGGTCCATAGGAAAACTTTATAGCAGTGGCAGAGCTGTCACCCAACTATTTGTGGCCCTGACTACTGGCTGTGATTTATGGATCTACTTTGGGGACAATAATAACTCAGTAAAGTTATTGTGTATCTAACATTTCATTGAATGCTAGAATATGTAAATAATATAATCATAGAATAAGTCAGTATCAGATAAGTGTCCATCACCTCCCACCCCTATAGATGACCTCTAGTCAACTAATACAGAAGAGAATGGAAAGGAAGTAGACAGCACCGTTGTACATTTAGTGGTCAGACCAGATTACTGCATCTCCTTTTGAATGAGAGAGAAACTGCAGTGACTTGGTTTAGCCACTACACATAGAGGGGCGCTGTCTGCTTCCTGGTCCATTCTCATGGTATCGTCTACTGAATACAAATGATCTGCGTGGGTGCTGTATACCGGACACCCAACAAGCAGATATTGAGGAACTGCCCTCAACTACATTTTATTAAATACTTTGTATTTCGGTTTAACTTCTCGCATGTTTTTGTGTATTCAGCACCCCTGCAGAACAATGGGGGCATTTACTTTGACTTGTCTGCCAGTTTCCTAGTGGATTAGACATGTAACAAGCTCCTTCTACGGTTTTGACGGATTTCGGCCCCGGTTTCCACTTCGGGATCGACGGGCATGTGGTGGGTGTCCCGCCGCCACCTGCAGGGACTAAAGCTGAAATATCATCCAGGTCAGAGCCGGTCTAAACTGGATCCGGCCAAGATCGCTTTCCGATTCACAAGAGGCCAGTACCATATTGTAGATCAGGGGTTCAGGGCGCTGAGGGGGGGTGGGGGTCATTAAACTGACATTAATAAACACCCATCTTATTAAATTCCCCCCTATGTGTCCACAGTAGCCTAATTCTACAATCCTTCTGGCTTAGATCTGTGCTTCATATTCAACCGGTAGGGTAATAGGGGCAAATATTGAGCAAAGATAGGGGGCAACAGTAGAGGGACGACATTATGTAGTTGTAGGGGATTTGTACAATTCTGCAAACACAAAATGGGCAAAACGCCCCCAACTGGATCTCCATGACCTGTTCCTAATATTAGATTCTAAAAATCTGTTTACTTTCATGTAATGAAGAAATAAAATCACTTCCAAACATGGACAAACCCTCTAAAGGAAGTCTGGCAGCATCCGGGTCACTTCACAAGGAACACGGGCACCTTGTAAGATTTATAGACACAACTTACCTGTGTCTTAGTGATCAACCTCAAAATTGCTATCTTTATGTAAATGAGCTCCCCCTGCACTGGGGGTGGGGTTATGTCTGCTGGAGCTTCCAATGATCTGTTTTCTACTACCCAGCTCCTCCCTTTACACCGTTACTGACGAGGGCTCCAGTAGACGTAACATAGACATCATCTACAGGGTACTGAGAACCTCATTTGCATATTTTTTTGACTCGTTGCTGGTATAAAGGAGCCATTTCTGGTTTTCTTTTTACTATCAGAATATTTTCTTATGTTCCCTTATGTTTGTTTCTTACAGAAACGGAAGGCAAAATGGAAAGTCCTTTGGGGAAGACACTGAGGATCTTCTCGTAGGATCGTCCTACAACACGTGTGATGTCATTGGGAGGCTGGGATCTACTTGGTTTTGGGTCTTATAATGAGAATTACTGCTATATAAAAATAAAAATGTCCCTCATCCTCTTGAGCTTTCATCATACTTCTAATAACACTTTATAGGATATTGAGGTGGTGACTTGTTGAAGGATCCATCCATCCAGGGGCATAACTACAGGGGTAGAGGCTGCTATGGGGTCTGCAGTGTCAGGGGGCGCCATCACCTGATATGCATATATATATATATATATAATGGGGCACATTTATCAAGTGTCTGAAAGTCAGAATATTTCTAGTTGCCTATGGCAACCAATCACAGCTCCCCTTTAAAATATTTATGAGGACTGGTAAAAATTAAAGCTGAGCTGTGATTGGTTGCAATGGGCAACTAGAAATATTCTGAATTTCAGACATTTGATAAATCTGCCCCAATGTGTATATGCTATATGTCTGTATATGGCCCTGTATGAATGTGTGTATCTGTGATGTGTATGAATGGTGTGTATATGTTGTATGTGTGTTTATATGGTGTATGTTTGTATTTGGCACTGTATGTGTATGTATGTGATGTGTATATACTGTATGTCTGTACATGGCCCTGTATGTGTGTGTATATCTGTGATGTATGTATGCTGTATGGTGTGTATATATTGTATGTGTGTATATTTGATGTGTATATGCTGTATGGTGAGTATGTACTATATGTGCTGTATGTCTGTATATGGCTCTGTATGTGTGTATATATGTGATGTGTATATGCTGTATGTATGTATGTATATATTCTGTATGTCTGTATATGGCACTATATGTGTATATGTTTGTGTTTCTGCTGTCCATGTCCATGAAGGCCTCCCTGAAGTTCCTGTGATTACCCTTTACAAATTGTAAACAGTTTTAACATTTTAAGATTTTTTTTCTATCATTCACACTGTTCTAAAAATCTCCTTCAAGGTCTTTGCATTTTCTGTCAATTATATCAGGAAAACTAGGTATGAGTGGACTTCAGGTTCAGTTTAGCCTGAAAAGCCGGTATCAGGACATCAAACCTGAATGCTCTCCGCCATCGGTAACACCCCTGAGAGGTGCTGGCACCAGTCGTGACTATTACCCCTTAAATGCTACATCCAAAGCAGCCGCAGCCGGATGCATTTGAAAAGTTGACACCCACGATCCCTACCAGCACCAAAAGTGGGGAAGGCCCTAACACCAAACCCAAACTTCTGGCTGAGGTCCGGTGACCCTGCAATGTTTGACACAGATCTAAACATTAGGTGTTCAGTCCCCTCAACAGTATTCAGCTTCTATCGGAGCCAAAAACATTTCCGGTGGTCCCTATTGTGAGTTAGTGGTGGTCTGTCTGGCTCTGCTGATGTCCATTACATGATGAATCTGCTCTATGGTTTCCATATATGGCGCCGGTAGGAACAGGTCCTAACTACTCGCGTGTTTTAGTCCTTGTACGTCTAATAATTCCTAAAAGAAAAGTAAAATGTATAATTATTGTAAAAAAAACACAAAGGTCTCAAAACTGGATTTGCCAAATTTTTTACCATCTTAGTAGAAAAACAGGACAAGTAGAAACTTACATCAGAAACTAGATCAACCAGTTCAATATGAAAGAATCAGTAAAGTCCAGGACCCGTCGTAGAGTGAAAATACTGAATAGTGAAAAAAAAATAAATGAGTTATCTTTAAGTTTATTAAAAATACCATTGAAAGGGTTTTCCTAGTATTTCGTAAAATCCCAAGGATGATCAGGGCAGAAAAAGGAATGGAGCTCGCCCTTCTCTGGCTCTGATTCTGTAGCCTCAATGGGCCCCAGTGACTTCAAAAAGTGATACCACTAGGGCTTACTGAAGCCTCTGATTGGCCACTTCCATCCCAACTTGGAGTATCGGCAAATGCTGAAACCCGGAGATTGTGTTATCGTTGTCCCGGCCTCCAACTAAGACAAAACATATTGGGTCTTTATTAGGTACACCATGCTAGTAACGGGTTGGACCCCCTTTTGCCTTCAGAACTGCCTCAATTCTTGGTGGCATAGATACAACAAGGTGCTGGAAGCTCCTCAGATTTTAGTCCATATTGACATGATGGCATCACACAGTTGCCGCAGATTTGTCGTCTGCACATCCATGATGCGAATCTCCCGTTCCACCACATCCCAAACATGCTCTATTGGATTGAGATCTGGTGACTATGGAGGCCATTTGGGTCCAGTGACCTCATTGTCATGTTCAAGAAACCAGTCTGAGATGATTCCAGCTTTATGACATGGCGCATTATCCTGCTGAAAGTAGCCATCAGATGTTACAGGGTACATTGTGCTCATAAAGGGATGGACATGGGCAGCAACAATACTCAGGTAGGCTGTGGCGTTGTACCAAGGGGCCCAAAGAGTGCCAAGAAAATACTCCCCACACCATGACACCACCACCACCAGCCTGAACCGTTGATACAAGGCAGGATGGATCCATGCTTTCATGTTGTTGACGCCAAATTCTGACCCTACCATCCGAATGTCACAGCAGCAGAAATCGAGACTCATCAGACCAGGCAACGTTTTTCCAATCTTCTACTGTCCAATTTCGATGAGCTTGTGAAATTGTAGCCTCAGTTTCCTGTTCTTAGCTGAAAGGAGTGGCACCCGGTGTGGTCTTCTGCTGCTGTAGCCCATCTGCCTCAAAGTTGGACGTACTGTGCGTTCAGAGATGCTCTTCTGCCTACCTTGGTTGTAACGGGTGGCGATTTGAGTCACTGTTGCCTTTCTATCAGCTCGAACCAGTCTGCCCATTCTCCTCTGACCTCTGGCATCAGCAAGGCATTTCCGCCCACAGAACTGCCGCTCACTGGATGTTTTTTCTTTTTCGGACCATTCTCTGTAAACCCTAGAGATGGTTGTGCGTGAAAATCCCAGTAGATCAGCAGTTTCTGAAATACTCAGACCAGACCTTCTGGCACCAACAACCATGCCACGTTCAAAGGCATCAAATCACCTTTCTTCCCCATACTGATGCTCGGTTTGAACTGCAGGAGATTGTCTTGACCATGTCTACATGCCTAAATGCACTGCCGCCATGTGATTGGCTGATTAGAAATTAAGTGTTAACGAGCAGTTGGACAGGTGTACCTAATAAAATGGCCGGTGAGTGTATAATGATGACCTACAATATCCTTAGAAGAGATTATCAATATAAATTAAGCTGATCGGAGTGGGGGGGAGGGGTCACGACCCAACGACCTGATGTTGATCCCCCGTTCTAAGGATGTTCTTAGTGTTTACCTAGAAAATCCCTTTAACATTCCCTTTTAGATCCCATTAAGCTGCCTACTTATCCGAATAAGAATAATCTGCATTAAAAAAAAAATAAACACCACGGGTAAAATCCAGTCCACAAAATATATATCCGAAAAGGTCCCGTTAAAATTTAGGGAATGTTTTCATTAAAAAAAGTTACGAGACCAAAAAATTTGAGCCAAAAAGGCAAGTTCATTGCCACTAAATCCATAGAGGAGATATTTTTGTGGAATCGAGGACTCATTTTGGTTTAGGCCTCATAACAAGAAGTTTATTTTTTGGAATCAAAAAGATCAAAAAGTGAAAGGAAAAACAATATAAAAATACAAAAACTAAAAAATATGGGTCCAGCTCTGAACTCGTGGGAACAACATCTCACCTAACAACTACGGGACTTTCAATTGCTAAAAACCGACCAATCAGGTTTGGAAGGCCAGAAAATGGAATTTGCCTGAGGCCAATATTTCCGAAGATACAAAAAAGGCAAAATTACTTTACTTAAGGAACTTAAGAGCCCCGAGCCGCCTGCAGAGGAAACTCAGAAGGGAGAAGCTACGATGAGGACCCTTCCCGCACTCGTCTGTCTCCTGGTCCTTATTCACCGGGGTAAGTTTTATGGATGATTCATTTTAACATGTAACAAAAAAAGGTTTGTTTTTTTTTCCTTTTTTTTATTTTCATATTTCTTTTTTTTCATTTCTCTTTTTCATTGATGTTTTTTAATCTCGATACATTTTTTATTCCGTCCGTTCTTTACAAAAAACAATAACACTTTTTTTTCAAATTAGTCTTTTTTGTTATTAATCAGTTTTATTTAATTTTGCCAATTATTATTCTTTTCACATTTACATTTTAAAATTTTCCTTTATAATGTTGTTTTATCCAGAAAGTTTATTTATTGCATCGATTAACGAATAGGATGATAAAATGTATAAATGTACAATTATTCCCACTCATTGAGGAGGTGTAAGAGGGGAGGTAAATGTGACAGAAGAAGTCATGTGCCACCCATCCCCCTTCCCCGTGTCTGTAGAAATCACCGGATTGTAATTATTTTATTTTACTTTTTAATTATTTTTTATTTTTAAATGGAAATACAGTTTGTTCCATGCACTTACTTGTTTTATGTATATAGTCAATGAACTACTGGCTGGTTTTGCCCAACATGTACATGTACATAACATTACACATTGGGGCTCATTTGCTAAGGGTCTGCGGAGCACGATTCCATCGGGCTTCCTGAATATTTCAGTTTTGTGCTGAATTGCCCCGGGTTTTCGGCGCACACGATCAAATTGTGCCGCATCGGCACCGGCTTGCATGTGACAGAAATCAGGGGGCGTGGCCGTCGGGCAACTCTACAGATTCGGACAAACCGTGAAATTGAAAAAACTAAATTGTGTCGCAAGATCAAGCACTCACATGCACCAGGAAGAAGAAGGTGAACTCCGGCGGATCTCAGCGCAGAAGCAACGCATGAAGGAACTCGGGCGCACGATCTTAGTGAATCGCAACAGACCCGAATCCTCGTCAGACAACGCACTGCGGGATCGCGTCAGGACCGGGTAAGTAAATCTGCCCCAATATATCACATAAAATTTTATAAACAAGAACATATTTCTATATACCAAATTCTTGTGACAACGCCGTTGGCCAAATAAGGTAAGTGGTTTACGATATTAATATACCAATATTTACTAAGGGTCCCGTGGACGCATTTCCGTCGGGTTTTCCAACGTTTTGAGGGATCGCGCCACTGGGTCAGGTATCTAGAAGGGGATTGTGTTGCATATAATCGTATTTTGGCGCATCAGCACCAGCTTTTATGCGACAGAAACAGGGGGGGGGGGGGGCGAACCATCAGATGATCCAACAGATTTGGGCTGAACGTGGATTTCACTTTAAAGTTGTGTTGCATGACAATGCATTTACATGCACCAGGAAGAAGAAGGTGAACTCCTGGGACTTGAGCGGGGGAAGCGACACATGCAGGATATTGGGTCCACGATCTTAGTGAATTGCGCCGGAGTGCATGATCGTCGGACAATGCACCATGGGATTCTGACAGGACCGGGTAAGTAAATGTGCCCCATAGTGTTCAAACCCTAGGTTATTTGGTTTGTCATTTTGGTGACTCTCAGTGTTCACATGCTGCATTGTTCAAGACTAGTGGTGGTGCAGGTTGCAATATAATATAATACAACAGAAACTTAATTAACCCCTTAAGGACGCAGCCGTTTTGTAGCTTAAGGCTCATCTCCATTTTTTGGATTCGGACTTGCGTCGCTTTATATGGTTATAACTCTGTCACTTATCAAAGAGATTCTGAGATTGTTTTTCCCCACATGTTGTACTTCATTTTAGTGGTAAATGTTGGATGATAAGTTTTGTGTTTATTTACAAAAAAAGCAAAAATGATGAATTTTTTGAAAAATTTTCGAAAATTCTAAATCATTGCGTTTTCAGGCAGATAGATTTACCAGTTTTTAAGTTTCTGAATAACATTTCCCATTTGTCTACTTTGCATTTTTATAATATTTGAAATGTCTGGATAATTTATTTTGAGGTCACGCGGCTACAACACGAATATCGCTTTTTTGGATTTTCAGAATTGACTATTTTGGGTGTAAATACTGTTTTCATAGAAATTTTACATATTTAGCATTAAAATCCCCCTATATAATCATCCCATTTTCAAATCTGCCCCCCTCAAGCTATCAGAAACAGCTTTTAGGAAGATTGTTAACCCCTTGAGATCTTCATAGTAATTGAATCAAAATGGAGGTGAAATTTACAAATTTAGATGGCTATACATTCATTTAGCCCTTAAACTTACACATTTCCAAAAGATAAAAAGCGAAAACCCACCATACAATTTGTTATGCAATTTCTCTCGAGTGCAGAGACCCCCACATGTGGCCGTTACTTCTCCCGAGTACAGAGACCCCCCACATGTGGCCATTACTTCTCCCGAGTACAGAGACCCCCACATGTGGCCGTTACTTCTCCCGAGTACAGAGACCCCCCACATGTGGCCATTACTTCTCCCGAGTACAGAGACCCCTCCACATGTGGCCGTTACTTCTCCCGAGTACAGAGACCACCCACATGTGGCCGTTACTTCTCCCGAGTACAGAGACCCCCCACATGTGGCTGTTACTTCTCCCGAGTGCAGAGACCCCCCACATGTGGCCGTTACTTCTCCTGAGTGTAGAGACCCCCCACATGTGGCCGTTACTTCTCCTGAGTGCAGAGACCCCCCCATATGTGGCCGTTACTTCTCCCGAGTACAGAGACCCCCCACATGTGGCCGTTACTGCTCCTGAGTGCAGAGACCCCCCACATGTGGCCGTTACTTCTCCTGAGTGCAGAGACCCCCCACATGTGGCCGTTACTTCTCCCAAGTACAGAGACTCCCCACATGTGGCCGTTACTTCTCCCAAGTACAGAGACCCCCCACATGTGGCCGTTACTTCTCCTGAGTACAGAGACCCCCCGTATGTGGCCGTTACTTCTCCTGAGTACAGAGACCCCCCACATGTGGCCGTTACTTCTCCCGAGTACAGAGACCCCCCACATGTGGCCGTTACTTCTCCCGAGTACAGAGACCCCCATATGTGGCCGTTACTTCTCCTGAGTACAGAGACCCCCCACATGTGGCTGTTACTTCTCCTGAGTACAGAGACCCCCCACATGTGGACGTTTCTTGTTTTATGGGTGCACAGCGAGGCGCAGAAGGGAAGGAGCGCCCTGCAGCTGCCAGGAATTTAGTTTCCTCATTGGCCCCTTTTGTAGACTATAAAATTTTAGCTTTTTCGTTATCGGGACCATGTGACGGAATTTTTTTTGTGGGATGAGAAGCTTTTTCCACTGTTACCATTTTGGGGTTGGTATCACCTATTGTTGAAAATGTAGGACCTTTTTTTTGAGGGCAGGAGTAGAAAAGCATCAATTCTGTACTGGATGTTTTATTTATTTATTTTTTTGGTGTTCACCGTATAGCCTAATAATCATGTTATCTTTATTCTATGGGTCGATATGATTACGGGGATACCAGACATGAATATTTTTTCATACATTTTACTAAATTTGCCACATAAAACCCTAATGTGGAGAAAAAATCTATCATTTTTGCATTGCCGTCTGGCAGAACATTGTTACTTTTTTGGCTACGGAGCTGGTTGATGGCTTGTTTTTTGCAGGACATGTTGTACTTTGCAACAATATCATTCTGGAGTACATATGTTTTTGTTATCACTTTTTGTAGCATTTTTGTGGGATTGAATAGGTAAAAATGCTAATTTTTGGCAAGTTTATAACAGTTTTTTAACGGCGTTCATTGTGCGGGTTCAATAATTATTTACTTTTATTCTATGGGTTGTTACGGATGCGGTAATACTATATATGTGGGGTTTGTGTTATGATTTAGACCTTTTCTTAGCACTATATTTATGTATATATGTTATGGGACTTATGGGTACTTTTATTGATTTTTTTACTTTACTTTTTATTGAATAACATTTTCTTTTAACTTTTTTACTATTTTCATCATGGGACATCTGATCACTTGTTCATCATAATACTCTGCAATACTGATATATTGCAGGGTATTAGCACATGCATAGGCTGACACTGTGCCTTTAAGATGACGTCACAGATGCCATCTTTCAGGCACTTCTTACAGGCAGCTGATCGGACCCCAGGGTTGCCATAGCAATGATCGGCACCCCAGAACACGGCGGTGGGGGGGGGCAATCGTTGGGAAAAGACCCCCCCCCCCAAAGGCATGTTAAATACTGGGTGACACTGACCACACATTTAACGGGTTAAACACCCGCGATCGGAGCCCACTCCGACCACGGGTGTTACACTCGTGTGTCCCGATGCCGATTCGGCTCAGATCTTGAGCTGAACCGGCATCGGCTCTGGCCAACGGTGGTGAAACAACAATTTGGAATATAGAAATATGTTCTTGTTTCTAAGATTTTCTCCTGTGATATAACGTGTAATTGTATGTAATAAATATATGTTGGGGAATAACAGCCGGAAGTTCATTGCATATAAACATGTTATGGGCCAAAACAGGTAAGTGCCTGGTACAAATTATATTTCCATTTACCTTCTTACACATACCGAGGGGCACAGGGTATTACCAGAGCACACTTCCCAATAGGGGGCTATCCAACAGGCTGAGTGCCGTTTAGAGTTTTTCTTTTTTTTGCCATTTTATTTTTAATCCCATTCTCGGCAAAATGGAGATTTTAAGTAAAAACCTTAAAAAAGGCGGATTGATAGTGAAAAGTGACTTTGCTTTATGATATGTTTTTGGAATATTTGTTACTGGTTACTCCAGATACAATCAATGTCATTTATATTGAGTTGAAGTAACTATTTTTTTTTAATTAATTACCGTATATACTCGAGTATAAACCGACCCAAGTATAAGGTGAGGCCCCTAATTTTACCACAAAAACCTGGTAAAACCTATATATTTTTTTACTCGAGTATAAGCCGAGTTTGGGGTTTCAGCACATTTTTTTGTGCTGAAAAACTAGGCTTATACTCAAGTATATATGGTAGATGAGTATTCTGTGTATGTTGCTGCCTCCGCAGGTCATTGTCTGAATTGCATCAAGTGTATGAACCAGCACGGCCTGAGCTGCCCACAGCCCCAGGTCACCTGTGATACGGATCAGGACGTCTGCCAGTCCACAGTTTTTATAACTTCTGGTAAGTGATTAATAGAGTGCCCCCCTCTTTATCATGTGACCCCACAATGCGCTGTGTTATTATAGTACTGTATGTACAGATGCAGCAAAGTGTAACTTAGAGCATAACACCTTAACCCCATAATGCCGAGGCCATTTCTTATTTTTGTCTTCCCATTTTTTACTCCCCACCTTCAAAAATCTGTAACTTTTTATTTTTCCTTGTACAGAGCTGTGTGACGGCTTCTTTTCTGTGTAACAAATTGCACTTCATAGTGATGGTATTTATTATTCCGTGTCATGTACTGGGAAGCAGGAAAAACATTCCAAATGCAGGGAAAATGGTGAAAACAATCAATATGCGCCATTTTCTTATAGACTTGGTTTCCACGGCTCACGCAGTGCACCCTGAATGTCAGGTCTCTTTTATTTTTTGGGTCGGTACGATCACGGGGATAACAAATGTATATAGGCTTCATTATGTTTTAATACATTTAGAAAAATTACAAATTTCTTTACTAAAAAAATTTTTTCTCTATTTCGCCATGTTCTGGTGCTTGTAACTTTTTCATACTTCGGAGCTGTGTGACATTATATTTTAGATTTTTTGATTTTTTTTGCTGAGCCGATGTTTTTATTGTTACTATTCTGAGGATCATACAACCATTTCATCACTTTTTTTATAAAATGCTGAAAATGGAGAAAACATAGCATTTTTTAACCACTTACCGACATGTGACGTAGTATTACGTCACATGCCGGGTGCGGGTGCATGGAGAGGGTTCACGGGCTGAGCCCTCTCCATAGCCGGTAAGTATTTGCTGCATATTGCAGCAAAGGCTTACCGGTAACACCCCGATCAGTGCAGGAACCGATGGCGGGAGTTTTTACGCTGATTGCCGCTGGCTAATGGGTCCGTTGGCTAATGGATCCGTTGCCATGACAGCCTCAGGTCTTCCAAAGACCCGAAGCTACTTCGGGTTAACCCATGCATTACAATGTGCTATCAGCACATTGTAATGTATGAGGAGTAAAATCCCCACATATATATATATACTGTAGTATGGCAGTATATGATAGGATCGTACAGACACCGTAGGGTTAAAGTACCCTAGGGAGTCTGAAAAATAGTGAAAATAAAAATTAAAAAATGTTTTTAAAAAATTATCATAAAAAACCTAAAAACTCAAATCACCCCCCTTGTCCTAGAACTGATATAAATATAAATAAACAGTAAAAATCATAAACACATCAGGTATCGCCGCGTCCAAAAATGCCCGATCTATAAAAATACGATAACGTTTTTTCACTGCGTTTAACCCCGTAACAGAAAATCGCAACCCAAAGTCGAAAATGTCATTTTTTTGCCATTTAAAAAAAAGGAAAAAATTCTATAAAAAGTGATCAAACGGTCGTACAGTCCTAAGAATGATAACATTGTAAATGTCATCAAAATCCACAAATAACGACACCACCCACAGCTCCGTACACCAAAGTATGAAAAAGTTATTATTGCCAGAAGATGGTAAAATCCCCCCCAAATTTTTTATAATATAATATACAATGTTATAAAACCGATACAAATACAAATCACACGACCCAAAGAATAAAGTAGAATAAATGTTATTTGAGGCGTGCAGTGAAATCCGTAAAATCCAAGCCCACAAGAATACGGCACAAATGCGTTTTTTAACCAATTTAACTGCATTTGGAATTTTTTTCCCACTTCCCAGTACATGGCATGGAATATTAAGTACCAACATTTTGAAGTGTAATTTGTTACACAGAAAATAAGCCGTCACACAGCTCCGTACAGGGAAAAATAAAAAATGTATAGATTTTTGAAGGTGGGGAGTGAAAAATGAAAATGCAAAAACGCTATTTACCGTTACAGGGGTAAACGCCGGGAATAACCGTTGTAATAGGGTGCGCCATACAGAGCTGTATTACCCTCCTCCATATTACAGCTGTCCTACCAGTGTTCTGGCTGAGATCTAGAGGCAGAGACTGTAGCACGTAGGTTGTTATATGGGCATAGAACTTTTTGCCCTAGAAGAGGGCACTGCGCTTTGTTATGCAGTTATGTGGGTGCACCAGAAGTTATGGGATGAATATATTAGGCTGTTATGGGATACTTGTGTGTGTATACTGTAGCAGCAGTGTGATATTACAGCATGACACTTATGGGGTCTCTCCTAGTGGTGCCCTCAGGCTCTGCCCCAGTCTACACAGTAAAGCTGAAAAGTCAGCAGCAGAAACCTAAATCATAGCTCATTTTATTTTAATACTTGTAATGTTACAGAATCATTTCTGCAATGTCCGAGTTATTAATTGTTTTTCAAAAATCCTGATTTTATAGATTTTTTAGGGCGCAACACGACCAGCATCTACCGGGGGTGCGGAAAGTCCCAATTCTGCGACTTCTTCTTTTCTTATATCAATGGACTCGATACCATAGACGTATCGGTCAGCTGCTGCGCGGAGGACGACTGCCGGTCACCGCCTCCTGATGGTACGTGGATTGGTTATGTTTTATACAATGTCCACCCTTAAAGGGATTTCCAGTTTGTGCATATATGACCTGTCCATAATGTAGATCAGATCTGTAGGAGTTCAGCACTTGGGATGAGGTGGATCAACCGATTCCATTGTCCTCCATCAGAATCAGAGTCAGCACAAAGATGAAAGATGGATGAACAGCTCCATTCTCTGTGTAGTGGCCATGGCGGGTAACTACAACCTTTCTTCAGTGCTGGAGGCATCTGGAATCAGATACTTGAGGACTTGAGTTTTATGATTAATCCTCTATAGTATGAGGGTGGAAAACCCCTTTAATTTTGCTCCAAATCCAAAGAGTTGACACATGAGCGATGTCTATACATTCCATCATGTCCTTCCCTTGTTAACCCTTTATTACAGCGATGTAACCATAATAAGGGTCCATTTCCTGTTTAACCCCTTACTTTCCCGTGTCACCACAGAGCGCAGTAATGGATTAGAATGTCCCTCGCTACATTCTAGGACCAAAACCTCTCCACAAGTTCTGCAATGTAAAGGGAACCAGAGGAAATGCTTCTACACAACGGAGACCGTGGGCTCAGGTGAGGACAGAGATGCAAGGATTCCCAAAGGTTTTCTCTGTAATGGATAAATCACCCCTGATGTTTGGATCCTCTAGATCGGAATTTTCCTCTTCTGGGGGAAGAAGAAGTTGTTGAAAAATGTTTCAGTGAAAACTAAAATGAATCACCTAGAATTGTACAATCAGAATTGTCCCAGATGAACCCGTAGTGCACCAATTGTCCTAGAAATTGTTATACAACCCCTTCTAGTGATGACAGGACCCGATCATGTTCAGGTTCGGCCACACCTTAACCAAAAGATGGGTTTGGGCACCTGAACCCAAACACCCGCCGGTAACACCCGCTGGTAACACTCACAATCAGTGCCGCACAATCATGAGTTGTAACCCTATAAATGCCGCCATCAATGCCGCCTGTGCTTTCATAGAGAAGACGACAACAAAAATGTGTTTTTGAGAGGACTAATAGGAGATAATAGGAGAGCCGTAGATATGTACAGCCCAATTCCCTCAGGGATCAATAAAGCTTATTGTATTCAATTCAAACCAAAACTGAAACTTTTTGAAAATTTTACTTCAGCAAATTGAATCCTGAATGATTTGCTCCTCTCCTACCAGCACACACTTTTATAATGTAGATGATCCTGCAGGGTCCTGAAGAAGTCCTCTTGTGCAGGGCCCGAGGTGAGCTATGGAAGTGTCAACTTTTAAAGTGTTAGGTCCTGCATTGCAGCAGCTGACTGAACCCCTGATGCTGCCCACGTATTGCTGTCGGTGGTGCTGCCTGAGGCAGAAAGCTCAACTCGCCTCACTGTAGTATCTCTGTTACTCTAGTATTTTCCGGAACGTGGAGGGATGTACGTACATAGTCATCATAGTATTATCTGTAGGTGATTATAGCCCCCACTAAACAAGGTTTAATCAATAATAGGGGCGGAGCTTTTTTTACCATGAAAACTCTCAATCTGTGAAAAAGCCAAGCTCAGGAGCAGAGCACAGCAGGGACAGCAGAGAGCTCAGGAGCAGAGCACAGCAGGGACAGCAGAGAGCTCAGGAGCAGAGCATAGCAGGGACAGCAGAGAGCTCAGGAGCAGAGCACAGCAGGGACAGCAGAGAGCACAGGAGCAGAGCACAGCAGGGACAGCAGAGAGCTCAGTAGCAGAGCACAGCAGAGACAGCAGAGCACTCAGGAGCAGAGCATAGCAGAGCGCTCAGGAGCAGAGCACAAGAGCACAGAAGGAACAGCAAAGAGCTCAGGAGCAGAGACAGCAGAGAGATCAGCAGCAGAGCACAGCAGTGACAGCAGAGAGATCAGGATCAGAGAACAGCAGGCAGAGGAGAGAGCTTAGGAACAGAGCACAGCAGGGACAGCAGAGAGATCAGCAGCAGAGCACAACAGTGACAGCAGAGAACTCTTGAGTAAAGCACAGCAGGCAGAGGAGAAAGCTTAGGAACAGAGCATGACAGGGACAGCAGAGAGCTCAGGAGCAGAGCACAGCAAGGAAAGCAGAGAGCTCAGGAGCAGAGCACAGCAGGGACAGCAGAGAGCTCAGGAGCAGAGCACAACAGAGACAGCAGAGAGTTCAGGAGCAGAGCACAGCAGGGACAGCAGAAAGCTCAGGTGCAGAGCACAGCAGGGACAGACGAGAGCTCAGGAGCAGAGCACAGCAGGGACAGCAGAGAGCTCAGGAGCAGAGCACAGCAGGGACAGCAGAGAACACAGCAGGAACAGGAGAGAGCTCAGGAGCAGAGCACAGCAGGGACAGACGAGAGCTCAGGAGCAGAGCACAGCAGGGACAGCAGAGAACACAGCAGGGACAGCAGAGAGCTCAGGTGCAGAGCACAGGAGGGACAGCAGAGAGCTTCAAAAAGGGCCAAGATGCCTTTTTACATCTAAATAAAATTGACGGCTATGTCAATCTATGATACTATGAAGTATAAGATGTGAATGTCTATCAGTAACGATGTTTTCTCCTCCCAGGAGACATCATCTCCACTCTCGGCTGCGCCAATCACAATTACTGTTCCGGATTCATCACAAACATGACGGAGATCCGGTGTCAGGATGCGACCCCCTCCGCCACGACCACTACAGCAATGGCCCCCGATGGTCACTACAGGCTCCTCCCCCCCTCCAGCCGGGCCGGCGCCACCGCATATTCTCAGCTTCTGTGTCTCCTGGGTCTAATCTTATTATATGTTTCTCAAAAATCGTGACTGAATTAACATCTCAATGGGGCGAGGAGTCGGAATGGACACAATAGATCTGTTATCAATGGTGACATCTGGGGAGGGATCCTGTGAGATCACTTCTTCATTCTCCTTTATTACATCTTTTGCTTCTGATCCTGAGATCTTATTCGGAATGATTGTAATTTACTGATTTATTTAATAAAACCGGATTCTCCTGGATAAATGATGTCTGAATTACTGAGAACACACAGAACGCAGCAGACACTGGCGACATCACAATACACAGGTACAGCGCAGGAGGAGACATCACAATACACAGGTACAGCACAGGAGGAGACATCACAATACACAGGTACAGTGCAGGAGGAGGAGGAGACATCACAATACACAGGGACAGTGCAGGAGGAGACATCACAATACACAGGGACAGTGCACGAGACATCACAATACACAGGTACAGCGCAGGAGGAGACATCACAATACACAGGTACAGCACAGGAGGAGACATCACAATACACAGGTACAGTGCAGGAGGAGGAGGAGACATCACAATACACAGGTACAGCACAGGAGGAGACATCACAATACACAGGTACAGTGCAGGAGGAGGAGGAGACATCACAATACACAGGTACAGCGCAGGAGGAGACATCACAATACACAGGGACAGTGCACGAGACATCACAATACACAGGTACAGTGCAGGAGGAGGAGACATCACAATACACAGGTACAGTGCAGGAGGAGACATCACAATACAAAGGTACAGTGCACGAGACATCACAATACACAGGTACAGCGCAGGAGGAGGAGACATCACAATACACAGGTACAGTGCAGGGGGAGACATCACAATACACAGGTACAGCGCAGGAGGAGACATCACAATACACAGGTAGAGTGCAGGGGGAGACATCACAATACACAGGTACAGTGCAGGAGGAGACATCACAATACACAGGTACAGTGCAGGAGGAGACATCACAATACACAGGTACAGAGCAGGAGGAGACATCACAATACACAGATGCAGTGAGGGGAGACATCACAATACAGGTACAGTGCAGGGGGAGACATCACAATACACAGGTACAGCGCAGGAGGAGACATCACAATACACAGGTAGAGTGCAGGGGGAGACATCACAATACACAGGTACAGTGCAGGAGGAGACATCACAATACACAGGTACAGTGCAGGAGGAGACATCACAATACACAGGTACAGTGCAGGAGGAGACATCACAATACACAGGTACAGAGCAGGAGGAGACATCACAATACACAGATGCAGTGAGGGGAGACATCACAATACAGGTACAGTGCAGGGGGAGGAGACATCACAATACACAGGCACACCGCAGGAGGAGACATTGCAATACACAGGTACAGCGCAGGAGGAGGAGACATCACAATACACAGGTACAGAGGAGGAGACATCACAATACACAGGTACAGCGCAGGAGGAGACATCACAATACACAGGTGCAGTGAGGGGAGACATCACAATACACAGGTAGAGTGCAGGGGGAGACATCACAATACACAGGTACAGAGGAGGAGACATCACAATACACAGGTACAGCGCAGGAGGAGACATCACAATACACAGGTGCAGTGAGGGGAGACATCACAATACACAGGTACAGTGCAGGGGGAGGAGACATCACAATACACAGGCACACTGCAGGAGGAGACATCACAACACAGAGGTACAGCGCAGGAGGAGGAGACATCACAATACACAGGTGGGTGGTGAAAAACCGGTCACAGCTTTACTCACAAGTTATAAATCTTAAATATTTTAATCGTTATAAAACATCTTGAGGTATAAATCTCCAGTGAAATAAACAGCTTGGGCTGCATTATGACCATCTGGACTCCCAGATGACAAGTCGGCCAGACGAGCAAAGCATTATATTCATCATATCTCCGTTTTTCAAGGCCACCAGTAGCTTTATGTACAACCACCACCCAACAAGAACAGAGCCTGTTCCACACCATCCTCTAGACCGAATAAAAATATATCAGTGCCGATATCGTTCAGGCCCGTAGCTTTGATCCACGGTCAAGCAGAACGTTGACCCGCGCACAGGATTAAGAAATGCCCGAGATACCACAGAGCTGGGCGAAGAGATTCCTAAGAACCTGAGAAACAAAAACACACATTAAAGTAAGTCAGGGCGGACATAGCGCACAGAAAAAGAAGATCGCCACCTCCCAATCTGCATCACATCAGCATCCGCCAGACCAGCCCTAGTTGCTTCTGTAGCTGCCCCAATACGAAAAGAGTGCATACCGTAACATCCAACAACAGCATCCAACACCTCAAGGCACCGCCTGAAACGGATCTAACCTGATAGACAGTCAACGGTGAGCCATTGCCATGAGATAATTAATGGTGCCCAGAAGAAGACAAATCCCCATAATCCTGTGAAAGAGCAACAGGGCACTCAGGGCCAGGCATGGTGCACTCATACACCCTGACCATAAGGGTCCGTTTACAACCTGCACACCCGAATCCGCAAACACCCAGGGCCCAAGCAAACATCTCCCGGCATTAAACCACCACTTCTACTAGAAGATGGAAGATGCAACTCCTTTATCCTAAACGCTCCAAAAAATGGCCAAACTAAAGGCAAAAGAAAAAAGAAGAGACAGGGAAGAACAAACCGAGGCGGCCACCCTTATCAGGTCACGCAGGAGTGTAGAAGACAACAGGCGTATAGCCTAGCCAGGCACATGCTCCAGGCGTCAACCTCAGATAACCTCCATTGGGCAACCCCACATCAACTCTATGGGCCATAAGGTCAAGCACATCCAAGAACAACACGCCTCCCACACCTCACCCACCATACTGCTGCTAAGTGGAAGGCGCCACAGATGACTGCACCATGGCAATCATATGTGGATCAGGCCCCACAGGAAATCCTGACACGCTTGCCCTTTTAGGGATGCCGAAGGGTGGCGCATACGAAAATTCTGAAAATCGAAGCGAGACAGTAGGTCAAACACCACCTCTGGAGATATCCTGTAATTCACAGACGAGCCTCTAGGAAAGGACAAGTGGGGAATGAGTAAAACTTCCTCGGCTCCTTTTTGGGCACAACGCCCAAAGGAGAATGTTGTTTGGGGATGGCAGGGAAGGAAAGGGGCCCTCAATCCTACCCAGATCCACCTACTTTGGAATCTTATCCCTCAACACAGATGGGTGCTCAGCAGCAGATTTAAAATTTTTGGCAAAAACTCTGTTCTCCATGTACGTAAAGAGGATAAAAAAACCCATATGTTCCGTAAGTCCAGCTGTTCCAGCACATCTTTATCAGGATACTGGTCGAGCCACAGCGCCGTCTTTTCGGTCAGGGGAGGTGCGGGCCTCACCCCCAGGGGGTGGGCATCGGTTGGCAGGATCGGCTCCTTCACTAGAGAAGCACTCATGCCTGTACTTGCACAATGCATAAAAGACAACTTCCTGTTGTTAAATAATGAGCATTCTCCAGGGCGGTGGAGCACCACCGATCCCTGAGCCGCTGAAACTGGGGAACACTGTGGACATAGAATGAAAAGGCGGCTTCTGAGGCGCAACCAAACATCCGCTACCTTCACACCCCACCCCATATCAGGCTGCAGTGAAAACCGCTTCCTAAAATCCTCATCATAGTGTCACCATGCTCTACCGCCATGTGTCTTATAGGACAGATACATAACATCCTGGTACAAAAACAACTCGGAACAGCGTTTTGGGTGCAATTGACCCATGACGTGACCAAAGACCGAGAAACCCTGTTTCCAGTTATTTATTGTCTTTGCAACCTGAGATTTCCGATCCTGCGGTTGGGCAGCAGCCACAACCTTTTCATGGTCCACTGTGTGCTGATCTACCGATACTAGGGACCACATACATATGTATGAATTGGCCCAAATTCTGTCCTTCACATCAGCATCCAAATGTGCGCCAAGAAAAGTAACACTACGATACACTGAATGCTTGTGGATACCCGCCATGGGAGGGGAATAGGACACTGGCGGAGGGGCCGCCAGAGCAGGAAAAGGGGCCGGGGGGAGTAATGATCTAACAATGACTTAATAGATGCTACAAGCGAAGAACCCGCAGAAACACCCTCACCCCCAAGGGGGGGAGCCAAAGCAGAGGAGACTGGAGCGACAGGGGACAGCACCTGCGCCAGCCACCCCTACCCTTCAGCTCTAACTTGGGTGTGAAGCGCCTCAATCAAAGGGTCATCCATAATAATTACCCAACACAGGCGCTGAACCTCCTACTGCCTCAGGTGCCTCAGTTCGATGAGGACGAGCAGAGGGTGCAAGCCCCTTATAAGAGCAGGAATCAGGAAGGGTGGGAGGAAGAGACACATAGCTAACACCACTGCAAACATTAAAGTGCCTGTTAACCCCCAGGGAAATTTTTCCCAGAATTCTATATAAATCTGCCTCTCCCTGCACACCTTGGCGGATCTTCGTGCCTTTGTCCTAGAGAAAGCTGTGTACTATGCTCTGTGCTGATATTGTGATTTCCCGTTGTGACCCTGGTTCCGTTCCTGAATACGCTCCTCTGCTGCCTGCCTTGACCTATCGTTACGTCCCTGACCCTATCCTGTGCTTCCTGTCTCAACCTCCTGCCTGTCCCTGACCACGAGTTTGCCTGACGATTTTGTACTTTGCCTTGTCCGCCACCGCAGACAAAGTCACACCTGTGGAACGACTTGGTGGTACCACGCCGCAACAAGTCCAGCCTGCTTTGCGGCGGGCTCTGGTGAAAACCAGGTACCACTTAGACTCCGCTCCCAGGTGTCGGCTTGTGTCATCGTCCGCGGTGGTACAGAGGATCCACTTCCACTCATCCTGAGAGTCTGTGTGCACCCTTCTTATGCATCCGGGTGTCCACCCCAGATACAGTGCAGGGGGAGACATTACAATACACAGGCATAGAGGTTAATGATGTGCAGGGATGTACAAGGTGTGGTTCCTCTCCTTTGGGTGCAGTCAGTTACTCACCGCTCCCTGTTTTCTCTGCCATCATGTTCTTAGCTCCCAGCCGCGGGAGATGCTTATGTGTTTCTGGCAGCCACAGTAGATTAATTAGAGGATCACTCAGGGGGTCACTTGTTCACGGGGTCTCTCAGGGTAATCATGGGGTCTGTCACAGGAGAGGTTTCCCTTAGGAGGTCTTTAGGGATGGTGGGAGTATCACCTGGGGAGTGGGGGGGGGGGTGTTACTGGAGGAGTCACTCTCTACACATCACACTTATGTCCTAGTACAAGGGGTGTAATACAGAGTTAAAGAATGCAGTCTGTACATCTCCTGTCACCTCAACACCTTCAAGTGCAGGTCGTAGAGCAGGTCTTAGTGCAAGTCATAGTGCAGGTCATAGTGCAGGTCATAGTGCAGGTCATTACATTTTTTAATAATGTTCAATTGTAACCAATTCTCTGCTGTGAAATGTCCAAAATACAGGAAAACAGGACGCCTCACTTTCCGTTAAATCGGTGAGACGGCGACTCCTGTACGTAAAGATTTATTCTATGTCAAGTGGCCGGGGGTGATGAGTGATGAGGGGGGTTCGCGAATTTGTGAACAAGTTTGTTTCGGGTCCCGAACATGGTTGATCTTGACCCTGAATCTGAACCTCATTGATATCATTGGGAACTTGAATTTAAACACCCAAAGTGGCAAGGGGAGGGGGATGTGGGGGTAAGAGTGTCCATTAAAAAAATAACAACATTAAAAAAAAAAGATATAATACTCCGGGGGGGGGGGGGGGCTGAGCCAAACACAACCCAGAACCTCTAATGATGTGATTGGGTCCACTCAGCACTAACTGTGGCCCTTCTTCATCTAGGGGATCGGGGCACAGGACCCCCAGACCCTCCTGCCCCCTCCCTATTACTCTGTAACAATCCAGCAGTGAGATATTGATACAACATTTACTGGATGTTACAGATTTGCTAAGTTTAGGAGGAGTGTAAGAGGTCCCTACACAGCCTTGTGCCCTCTGACCCCTGTCACCAGGATGAAGCATCTAGGGGGGATCTGAAACGTGTTTTTACAGCCTGTTACACAGTATTTTACGGAAACCTTTTATCAATAGATCTTTTTGCGCTTGTTGGTGGAAATCTTTTCGTCAATTCGGGATCTGGACGATCCCAGCTGCGGCAGCACCTCTAATCCTGCTGGCAGTGAATGGGTTAATGTGAGCGCCAGTGACAGTCAGACCTGGAGAATGTGACACCCTGTCAGACACCTGCTGTCTACACACCTTAAAAAACCTGCTCTCCCCTCATTTACCTCATTCCTGACGTAACCCACTCCCCAGGTGTATAATACACAGGTAATGCTGCACCTCACATACACAGAGAGCACTGCCCCCCGCACCATGAGAGCGACACTCACCGCCGCGCTAATCCTGGCCGCCTGCATCACCGCAGGTAAGAGACGCACAACACCGAAGCCTCTTATTCTCTGATTGTCTCTGGGAACTGTAAGAGAAGTCATCTGTGTATTAGAGGGAATCCACTGGTCAGACCTAGCGAGAGATAGAAGATAGATGTGTAGGTAGAAAGAGAGATAGATATGAGACCGATAGATTCATCCTTCTCTCCCGCACCCCAGCATGAGAATAACACTCACAGCAGCACCCAGGTGTGTGGCTAGCTGCACTCATTGATCTCCTCAGCAGTGGCTTCTCCTGGAGGGGAGTGCTGATCTTCTGTTGCCCCCTGTAATTCTGGCCGGTATCCTACTCAGACACTGCGACACGGGGACACTTCTCTGTACTGTCTCTCCCCCTCACCTTGCTCTTCTATCCTGCTACACGGGGACACTTCTCTGTACTGTCTCTGCCCCTCTCCCTGCTTTGCGATCCTGCTACATGGGGACACTTCTCTGTACTGTCATACCCCCTCTCCCTGCTCATCTATCCAGCTGTGTGGGGACAATTCTCTGTACTGTCTCTCCCGCTCTTCCTGCTCTTTAATCCTGTTACACATGAACACTTTTCTGTAGTGTCTCCCTCACACACCTCTATTATATTTTATGACATTGGAACACTTCTCTGTACTGTCTGTCCCTCTTTCCCTGCTATTCTATCCTACTACAGAGGAGCACTTCTCTGTACTGTCTCACCCTCTCTCCCTACTCCTCTATATTGCTAAAGTGGGACACTTCTCTCTACTGTCTATCCCCCTCTTCCTATTATTTTACCCTCTAACATGGGACACTTCGCTGTACTGTCTCTCCTGCTCTCCCTGCTCTTTTATCTAGCTACACAGGAACACTTCTCTGTAGTGTCTCCTAAACATAATTCTCTTTTATCCTACTACATGGGAACACTTCTCTGTACTGTCTTGCCCCATCTCCCTGCTCTTCTATACTGTTACTTGGGGACACTTCTCAGTAGTGTCTCCCACACACTTCTTTTCTATCCTACAACATGTGAACACTTCTCTGTACTGTGTGTCCCCCTCACCTTTTCTCTCCCCCTTTCCCTGCTTTTCTACATTGCTAAACAGGAACACTTCTCTGTACTGTCTCTCCCACTATCCCTGCTTTATATTGATACATGGGGTCACTTCTCTGTACTCTTTCTACCCTTCTAGCTCCTCTTCTATCCTGTTACATGGGGAACTTTGCTGTACTGTCTCTCCCTCTCACCCTGTTCTTCTATCCTGCTATAAGGGAACACTTTTTTGTACTGTCTCCCCCCCTCTCCCTGATTATCTATCCTGCTACATGGGGATACTTCTCTGTACTGTCTCTCCTGCTTTTACTGCTATTTTATCCTACTACACAGAACACTTCTCTTTACTGTCTCTCCTGCTTTTACTGCTTTTTTATCCTACTACACAGGAACTCTTCTATGTACTATCACCTTCCGTTCCCTACTTTTCTATCCTGCTACATGGGGACACTTCTTTGTGCTGTGTATTCCCTTCATCCTGCTTTTCTATCCTGCCACAAGGGGACATTCTCTGTACAGTCTCTCCCCATCTCCCCTGCTCCCCCCATCTCCATGCTCTTTTATTCCGCTATATGGGGACACTTTTCTGTACTGTTTCTCCTCCTCTTCCTGCTCTTCTATCCTGCAACATGGAACACTTCTCTGTTCTGTCTCTCCCACTCTCCCTGCTCTTCTATCCTACTACACTGAAACACTTCTCTATACCGTCTCTCCCCCATTCCCTGTTCTTCTATCATGCTACTTGGGGACACTTTTCTGTACTGTCTCTCCACCTCTACCTGCTCTTCTATCCTGCTACATGGGACAGTTCTCTGTACTGTTACTCACCCTCTCCCTTTTTTCATCCTGTTACATGGGGCACTTCTCTGTACTGTCTCTCCCCCTTTCCCTGCTCTTGTATTCTGCTACAAGGGGACACTTGTCTATACTGTCTCTTCCCCTCTCCCTACTTTTCTATCCTGCTACTTGAGTACACTTCTCTGTATTGTCTCTCCCCAGTTCCCCTACTCTACTATACTGCTACACAGGTACACCTCTCTATGCTTTCTCTAACCCTCTCCCTGCTCTTCTATCTTGTTACATGGGGGACACTAATCTGTACTGTCTCTACCCCTCATCCTGCTAGATGGGGACACTTCTCCATACCGTCCCTCTTCCTACTCTTCTATCCTACAACATGGGGACACTTCTCTGTACTGTCTCTCCCCCTCTCCCTGCTCTTCTATCCTACAACATGGGAACACTTCTCTGTACTGTCTCTCCCCCTCTCCCTGCTCTTCTATCCTGCAACACACAACACTTATCTGTACAAGGGATACACTTCTCTGCTGCTGTACTATACAGGGGATACACTGCTCCGCACAAGACCTCAGTGTTTGCTTCTCAGTCTATGCTACCTTCAGGCTGGAGAAGTTTTTGCCTAAATTGAGGCTAAATTAAAAAGTCAAGAATGAGGAATAATTATTGGCTCAGTAAAACAACTGAATTGGTAGGATAAATGAGGAAAACATGGTTATTTTGGATTCAAAGCAAGTTTGGTTTTTAGGCATAAAACTGGTGTAAAACACTGTGACAAAATGAAAAGAGGTAAAAAAAAAAGCAGAAAAGCAAGTTATACTTCTGGTCTCATGAGAATGAGGGACAGATTTTTGTTGTTGTTGTTGTTTTTGTGCCTTTTCATCCCACTGTATATGCCTATACTGTAGAATACGTCACCTCGGGACCCTCCCATCTACCCTTAATGCAGGGGAAAGAGTTACATCAGCAGCAGCGAGCTATTGGATGGGGTGCTCCACCAGTGATGTTACTGTCCAAATATCACCAAAGATAGGCAGTGACATCACCGGGTCCTCCCTTCTTCCGAGCAATGTTTGCGCTCGGCAGGTCTGTGAGGAGAGATGCAACATGCTATATCTGTTTCCCATAGCACATACGTCGCTTAGGCGGAGGCTGCTGGATGAAAAGACGTAACAACTATGCCTCCATCTGCAATTATTTGTCAATATATACACTTTCCCAATGTATATGCTTAGTGTACACAAAAAACATGATGTGAACCCACCCAGTACAGGGGAGTGTCCTTGTGTAGTATGATAGAAGAGCAGGGAGAGGGTAGAGACAGTACAGAGAAGTGTCCTGTGTAGCAGAATAGAAGAGCAGGGAGAGGAGGAGAGACAGTACAGAGAAGTGTCCCCGTGTAGCAGGATAGAAAAGCAGAGAGAGGGGGAGAAATTGTACAAAGAAGTGTCCTCGTGTAGAAGGATAGAAGAGCAGGGAGAGGGGGAGAGATTGTACAGCAGGAAAAAAGAGCATGGAGGGGAGAGACCATACAGAGAAGAGTTTTCATGGAGCAGAATATAAGAGCAGGGAAAAGACAGTACAGAGAAGTGTCCCCGTGTAGCAGTACATAAGAGAAGAGAGAGGGGGAGAAAGAGTACAGAGAAGTGTTTCCATTTGCAGGATAGACGAGCAGGGAGGGGAAAAGACAGTACAGAGAAGTGTCCCTGTGTAGCAAGATAGAAGAGCAGGGAGAGGGGAGACAGTACAGAGAAGTGTCCCTGTGTAGCAAGATAGAGGAGCAGGGAGAGGGGGAGAGACAGTACAGAGAAGTGTCCTGTGTAGCAGGATAGAAGAGCAGGGAGAGGGGAGACAGTACAGAGAAGTATCCCTGTGTAGCAGGATAGAAGAGCAGGGAGAGGCCTAAAGTAAAGTGCAGTTGCAAAATCACTTATTAATCAAGTGATTAATAAGAGGCTTGAACTCAACCCATCACAGATGGTTGTAACGTGTGATAATTCAGATGCAATAATGCACCTTATTAAGCTTTCTTAAAAACTAAAGTAGAGTGCCTCAACTGTGATACATTTGGCCATAAGATATTTATTACATTGTAATGTGGTAGGTACATTAAGACCTTCTAGATTATCGCCGACAGACATTGTAATGCAGTGTCACAGGCCCATACCACTATTCTCTGGAGATAGGTGTCTATAAGGTGCACACACACAGGTTGTAATTTCAGCCCATTATAGGGGCATGTGTTATACAAGTGGAGCTTTAGGGGTATTTCTGCCCATTTTGGGGGAGTCTGGTGGAAATATTCTACATGTATATATTTAGTACAGATTGATACCTGTTCTTTTATTCTAGGCCACTCCTTGAAGTGTATACAGTGCACCGGCTTCAGTCCCACACCTTGTACCGGGAGCTTACAAGACTGCACCTCCCAGAGTGATGTCTGCGGGACCACCGTCATCCGCACCCGAGGTAAATATTTCTTCTGTACAATATGGATTGGAGCTTCGCACTGGAGACGTCTCCTCACACTGCTGTGCTCTGTGCTCTCTGTAGCCAGTGATCAGTACTAAACACACACAAAAAGTCGCGAGTGCCGCTCGCCATTGTTTTGTCTCCCCTTGTTGGCAGAAAACTATTCCAAGTGTATACATTTCATGACAGTTTACAATACAAGCACAAGGAAAAAATGGATGAACGCGGCACTTCCCAGAAAGCGTCTTCCTTTTATTGGGCAATGTTTGAAAGCTTGTTTGGTAGGTACAAGTCATGGAGCCTACGCGTTTCAAGCAAATGCATAGGCTCCATGACTTGTACCTACCAAATATGCTTTTAGAATAAAGTCTTATTGGAACTGCAACGCTCATCCTTTTTTTTCCTAGTGTTCAGCATTGTTACAGGAGAGATGTGTAGTCAGGCCTTCATGTATGTTGGTAGTAGCAGCAGGACTGTGAAATCTGGATTTCTATTCAAGGACCTGTGTTCTACATATTCAATGGGGCATATCCTCAGACTGCTGTGTTCTGTGCTCTCTGCAGCCAGTGTTATGTATTGTCCATGGATAGATGTGTAATCAGACCTCACACTGCTGTGCTCTGTGCTCTCTACAGCCGGTGTCTAGTATTGTTCACGGAGAGATGTGTAATCAGACCTTGTCTATGGTGTTAGTAGCAGCAGGACTTCTTCTTTCCCAGGATACCGCTGGACGAGCTTCTACTACATTCGCTCCTGTGTGAATATGGCTGAGTGTTCCAATAACGCGAGTATCAGTGGTTTGCACACCACAACTGCATCACAAACAACCTGCTGCTTCTCCGACAACTGCACCACGTCCATCCCCAGCGGTAAGAGGTAGTCAGGTTCTGTGTATGTTCCTATACTGCTGCATCATATAAGCACAGTATATATTTATATGTCTTACTACCTACAGTGCCAGTGGAAAATTACACCCTGAATGGGTTAACGTGTCCGTCTTATGTTGTCACAACCATGGAGCCCTGTGATGTCAAGAACGCGTCATCCTGCACCGGGGATCAGACGCGATGTGTGCGCTATTCTGCTGCTACGCGAATAGGTGAGCGCCACATTGTGTGTTCTACATCAATCAGCAATAGTAGCAAATAATAGAAAAAAGTAAACGTTTGCGCCAATTTTCTCTCTGACTTTGCACTGTTAAGAACATGGAAACTGCTTGTACATGTATTTATAAAGTGTCTGCGCCAGTTTTGTGTTGCGGCTGCTCTGTGTCCGACAAGACAGAAAAAATGTGCAACAAAGGGGGCGTCCAGGTGCAGAATCGGACCCACGCCACAATTCTACAGCATGAACAAAGTGCATGAGAAAATAATGGTGCATTCTGCCAGAGCAGTGCAGGGGGCGCCAGATTTATGAACATTGTGGGGCACATTTGTCGGACAGTTCACTAAAAGTTTATAAAGTTTGTGCGCCAGAAATCATGAATGTGTCGCTTCCCCTCTCAGGTTTGACAGAATTCACCATCTTTTTTGTGGTGCATCTTTAACAGCTGTTTTAGCCATGAAGAACGTGCACTCTTCGACAAAAGTGCAGCGTGACCCTTAGTAAATGAGCCCCGGTGTGACACATTTCATCGCCGTAGTGTGTCTGATAGCAGTCTGATACATTGGACCAGCCAGGATGGGGCGGGCTTTATAAACCTGTACTCCCCTCCTCCGTCACTCCCAGTGTCCTGCACCATCTCCTGTCCCTCCCTTCTCCTGCTACAGCACTGGTACAGGGGATGGAACGGTTGGGGGTGCCAGGCGAACTGGAAGTTGTCAGAGTAAAGCCCGCCTCCTACAGACCGCGGCGCAGGGCACCAGGAGTGAGGGTGGAGGGGAGTACAGGTTTACTTTTTTTAAGAAACCCTCCCAAGCCCGGCTGGTAATTTTTTTATAACAGTCGGACAACCCCTGAGTGTCATCTGTAACTGAATGAAACAAAAGAAAACAAAACAGAAAGAGAAAGAAAGAGCAAGGAGAAGGAAAGGAAAGAGGTGTAAAGGGAGGAGAGGAGAAGGCAGGAGGGATGAGAGGGGAGACACATGGGGCAGGGAGACAATCACAAAGAAATGAGTGTGCAACATCCCTCACCGGGGCCTAGCCTTTTCTTGTGGCCTGGAGGCAGCCAGGGCCCAGAATACCGGAGTGGCTGGCGGTTGCGGCCTAAGCACGCTAGTGTCACGGTCCTTGGTATGGGGACCGGAGGGCTGTCCTACAGCCTGGCAGCTCTCCAGCAGGTGGTGTGTGCAAGAAATATAGAGGAAGAGGCTGCTATAGCGGATCTCCCTGGGGCAACCCCTGAGTGTCTGTAGTATGTGTCCCTGGGTGATGTATGGGGCGCCCTTGATGGTGATACAGCTGTAGCAGGGACCAGACGGAGGCAATGTTGTGCATAAAAGTAACTTACAGTTCTTTATTTGAACCAACAGCAGCAACAAGCCAAACAATTCTGTACAAGTGCAGGTTACTGGAGTGATCTTGGAGAGGGAACTTCAGGAGTTGTGTCACCAGCCTGGATGCAGGGGCAGGCTGGGATGTAGCTGTGTCCAATGCTGGAAGCTGCAGCTTTAGTCCTGTTTGTCCTGTGTCACTTTGTGTGTATTTGCTGAGGCCTAGGAGACCTGTGGGCAGAGCATGTGCTCTGAGGTCTCTCTGGTAAGAGCTGGATTCCAAGAGAGAGGTCTGCTCACTAGAAGAGCTGGGCCTGAAGAGCTAACTCCTCCCCTGACTAAGGGTTTAGTTAATCCCTGGTCAGGTGGTCTCACTATCCAATCACTCTCCAGTTACAAAGGTGGAACATTATTTGATGATAACATAAAACAATATTAACCCTTGCCTTACCAGACAGTATCTACCACTGCACAATTACCTCTGTACATGTATAGTGTCCTGCAGAGGAGCTGATCAGACTCTCTACTAGGGGAACACACATATTAGGGGCTTATTCGCAACAACTCCTCTGCCTTGCATTGGCAGGGGTGTTGCAAGGGGAAGGAAAGGAGGAGCCAGAAAACATAAGTGGGAGGGGAGGCAAAGAAAAGTATCGAAGGGAAGGAGAGGAAAAGAGGAAGAGAAAAGAGAAATGGGAAAACAAGGGGCAGGATGGGGCAAATATAAAGGAGGAGGTACAAGGGAAGAAATGGAGGTAAAGAATAGAAAGGTGGGATGAGCGAACCTGAACCGCTAAACCCCTTCCAGGAATGGGGAAGAAGGGAAGAGAGAGGAGAATTTAAGAAATTAGCGGAGAGGAGGGGTGATAAAAGGAGAGAAAGGGCAAAGAGAAAAGGAAGATGAAAATAATCTAAAGAAGGAGCAAGAGGATGGAAAGGACAAGACAAGGGGGATGAGAGGAGAGGAAGAGAAAAAAGGAAAGGACAGAAGAGGTGAAAAAAGAAGGATAGAAGGGATGGGAGAGGGTAAAAGCTGAAGGAAAAAATGGGAGTGGGAAGGTAGGGGGGGAGGAGGAAGAGGAGGCCACTGCAGTTTCTCACTGTATAATATAGGAAGGGAGAGGAGTCTGGGGAGATTTATACTTGACATTGTTCTCTTCTGTGTAAATTAATCAGAACCTTGAGATCAAATGATGTAAAAGCTCCAGAAAAAGTAATATTTTTGTAACATTTTCTGCAGGTTCCACCACATCCAGCCTTTACTTCGGGGGGTGCGCCACAGAGAGCACTTGCGCTGTGCAGAGCAGTTCTATCTATGGAAATGGCATCAGTCTGGAGATTAAGAGGAAGTGCTACAACAGCGGGGACAGCCTCTACACTGGGGCATTGTCCAATATGTTACCCCTCATTATAGGGATGTTGGGATATGTTCTCTCAATGTGAAGGACACAAGTGGATGATCCCAAAACACAGAAGAAGTCGAGATCCTCTTCTCCTACTGTAATCATCATGAAGTTTAGATGGGCCATTCGAAGTACGGTGGCTCTCTGGCCTTCTCCATACAGAGGATGTAACCTGGAGGTCAATCAATGGCTACCAAGGTCATGGATGATGGTCTCACCCAACAAGAAGATGGAGACATTACTTTAGAGATTACTTTAGAATGTTTTGAATTACAAGTATAAATATCAATGACAATTCTTCTTTGACCGAGGAAAATTTAAGGATCTCTGGGGGTTTTAAATCATGGACAATAGTCTTTTCTGACTTCTCTAAGTCCCACTTCTTTTTGCAGCTCATACAATTTTATTGATCAGCAGAGGAAAACAAGGATTATTTGTACTGTGTCTGCAGAAAGGACTCATGAACATTGAGAGACATTTATCTTACTAAGGAGTAGCTGGTGCATGTTCATAGCTATAGGATTACAATGTGAACATGGGGAAAAAATCAGACTTGTTTAATATAAAACCAGACGACCTGACCTGTAGAATGGGGGGTGCTGTCTGGAAAGTTGTTTACATCTTTAGAAACTTTCTGCGTCATTTCCATAGAATAGTATGTACGTCTGTAGGAGATTATTTTGTCATTGTTTGTGCTGTATATCAAAGGAACAGTCACAGTCTCCAGTGTCCTAAAATTAAGGAACAAAGTTTGGAAGAGGATAGTCTTACAGACTGCCTGATTGACCAGAAGAAGAAGCTGAGACAGAATACTCTGACATAAACCCTATATTGAGGGATTATCCACAGCGTCTGATACTTATTACATTACTGTAAACAGTGACAATAACATGAAGTAAACAAAAAGCCCAATAGGAGGGTGGAAGCTGCTTTTTCCGGGAACGCTACACAATGTCCTCTCCTGTATGGTCCACTGGGTGTAGGTCATGGTTATATCTGCGTTGTTACATAGACTGTGGTCAGCACAACCACGATGGAATACAGTCCTTGACTGAGGTCCTATAGACAAAAAATCATGATGAAAATTATAATAAAAATATACATTTTATTCACCTAAGTTTTTCCACAAGCCACAGATTCAGGAGTGTAAATAGAGCTGATATGGGTGCGGCCAGTACACCCAGGATACGGGTCCTATGTTGCCTCCGTATTGTTCTCTTACCCACTTTTTTGCACTGCACGACTTCCAAATGAAAAAGAAAACCTAAACTAATCAGAAATGTTCAAGCTGTGCCTTGTAATTGGTGTTATCTCCTGGAGGCTGATGGTAGGTGGTGACCTATGAGTGTAACATTGGGGCACATTTACTTACCCGGTCCTGTCGCGATCCCTGCTGTGCGTTGTCCGACGAGGATTCGGGTCTGCTGCGATTCACTTACATTGTGCGTCCAATTTCCTTCATGTGTTACTTCCCCCGCTGAGGTCCGCCGGAGTTCACCTTCTTGTTCCCAGTGCATGTGAGTGCTTGATCTTGCGGCACAATTCCCCCCCCCATTTCTGTTGCATGCAAGCCAATGCGCCACAATCCAATCGCGTGCACCAAAAACCTGGAGCAATTCGGCGCAAAAAGGAAATATTCGGGAAACCCTACAGAATCGTGGTCCGCGGACCCTTAGTAAATGTGCCCCATTGAGTCACTGTACCCTCCTAGGATGGACAGGCATGCACTTTTCTATCTTCTCCTAGTTTGTATGCCAGGCGCTCCCGATATTGCTTAAAGAGTCTTTGTTCTTGCCAATTTTATAAAAAAAGTGTTTACGTTCCCAGTGTTACTCTATCAGAGTTCAGCCAGCCTAGACCGCAGTCTCTTCCAGAATCTTCTCTCCCCGATTCTGTGGTACATCGTGCCCTCATCTTTAGACCCACCAAGGTTTGTGGGATACCCTGATCTATGTGATGACCTTATTACAGCAAAATCTAGATTTAAGTTTTGTGTGAATACAGATGGGGAATAGCCGGATAGATGGTGGAGCAGCTCCACATCCCACTGTCTGTTACCTCCTGCCATGTTTCCTGGAATCTGTCATAATTCTTCTCCTTAAAGACAACCTGTTCTCCCATGACCTGCATGTCCATCTTCTGATGGATCCTAACCCCCCCCCCTGCTCCTCCACCCATAATCGTTACTGGTGGGACATACCTTCCTATCTGTAGATATATGCTTAGTGGTTGACATACAGTTTATGGTTACTCTTACCTATGACCTCTGATAGACATATGTCTAGTATACGTTTTCCGTGGCATTGGATGTACCTTCAGTATTTAATTCTTCAGTCGTTTATAAAAACTCAATATAGTAATTTATAAAAAATGTGTGTGTTACCGTTCATCATTTTCATTGTGTAGGAAATACAACTCGTTGCGTTCCCAGTACAAGCGACGCGTTCTCCATCTGTGCAGTTACCGCGGTCCTTAATATAACAAGATTCACAGACGAGTCCATTGGTTTTGTTGCTTTCGGAAGGAACTAGATAAAGATATAAAAGTACTGAAGATTAAACTTCCTTAATAATCAATATAATAAAAGGGGAAGTCTGATCCGGGGTTGTCAGTCAAAGGTTCTCGATCACAAAAAGACTGAAACTGCAAAACAATTCTAATGTTGAATCCTCAGTGCAGATTCGGAAATCCATAGTCTTGCTCAGTCACAAACCCTTTATTGTAGGAAATTCACATAATTCAAGTTACATCGCACGATTATATGTAGTTATTAAGATTATCTGTACTTATAAACATTGGGGGTCATTTACTAAGGGCCCGATTCGCGTTTCCCGACGTGTTACCCGAATATTTCCGATTTGCGACAATTTTCCCTGTATTGCCCCGGGTTTGTGGCGCATCGGCGCCGGCATGCACGCACCGGAAATCGGGGGGCGTGGCTGAATGAAAACCCGACGGATTCGGAAAAATGCCGCATTTTTTAAAAAAAATTGACGCTCGGCACGCGCTTACCTTCACCGGCCCGGTGTATTCCAGTGCGTTCCGATGCTCTTCAGTGCAGCAGCGACATCTGGTGGATGGCGGAGGAACTGCCTTAGTGAATCGCCGGAAGACCCGAATCCACCGCAGAGAACGCGCCGCTGGATCGCGAATGGACCGGGTAAGTATATCTGCCCCATTATCTGTGGTCCACCTGTCCCCTTAAATCCAATTTTAAATTCTAATCCCAATTACACTTTAGGGTTAGGCAGCCATAAAATCTCTGTCAGGGTCTGTTACATCCCACCAGGAGACCTTAGTTCAAAGGACTTTCGGCTAATCCTACAAACATTGGACGCCTGGATTTACACATTTTCGCGGGAGATGTCTTAGCTCTCATCCTGAACAAAAGAAGAAGGCACTTTAATAAGCAAGTAGGGTTATGAAATTTAGAAGCCATTATTAGAAGTGCAACATCTCCCACCGGGGCCTAGCCATTTCTTTGGGCCTGGAGGAAGCCGGGCCCAGAATACCGGAGTGGCTGGCGGTTACGGTCTAGGACGTGCTGATGTCACGGTGCTTGGTATGGGGACCGGAGGGCTGTCCTACAGCCTGGCAGCTCTCCAGCAGGTGGTGTGTGCAAGATGGAGGGAGAAGCTGATCTAGTGGTTTACCCCTGGGGCATCCTCTGAGTGTTTGTAGGATGAGTTATTGGATGGGGAGCCCGTGTTGGTAAGCAGTTATATCCAGGGTTCAGAGGGAGACAACATTGTGCAAATCAACTTACAGTTCTATATTGAACAGCAGGCAATGGCAGTTATGGTAGTAGATGCAGGCTGGGATAGTTTAGATGGAGTTCAAGTGGTGGAAGCTGCAGTTCTGGGCTACAGTCTCCGGAATTGCCCTGCATGCCTTAGGCACTAGAATATACTTGGATTAATGGCTGTGGCAGCACTGAAGGTGTACTGCACACTCTGTCTCCTGACTGACTCCAAGATGGAGTCTCTAATTCTGACTAAACAGACCATGTGATCTCACCCAGCAGGGGTTTATATACTCCCCTGGTCAGGTGATAGCACCTCTCCAATCACCTTCCAGCTTCCATCATACCTCCGTAAATTAAATAACAACTCCACCGCTAGGTATAATACCTTATATTTAGTATGGGGTGATAGAGAAATGGGGATCCAGTTGATTGGAATCAGTTGCATAATTGTAACAATTTTCTGTGGATCAGATTGGCAAGTGAAAATCTAAGAATGTCCAAGAACATTAAAGAACATCCAATTTCACAGCCATAGAAGACCTTTTGTCAGTTTCACAAGCTAAACCTTTTGACACCTTCAAAAGAAATTGAGTGTTAATATGGAACTGTAAGTTTAAAAAGGTGAGGGTCATTGGTGACGGACCACGGCACTTCTGTGGGGATTTTGTGTCCGGAGGGCTTGTGACCACATAGGTGTCAACCATTATAGTTAAAGAGCGGCAAAAGTTAATGGCTGCTCCATTAACTCATTGTCTATAAAGAAACAATGGGTTTAGGGAAGCAAAGTATAAAGGGGAAACAATATCTGAGGCTGTTAAGAACTCTGGAGACTTAAAGGGCACCTACCACCACGATTCTACCTATAAAGGTAGAACGGGTGGTAGGTGGATGAATGGGACGTGAGGATAGCACTTTTTTGGCGTCCCGGCTAAACTTTAATCAATGGGTATGCAAATTTTTTTAAGCAGCTACTGGGGCGTGGAGTAGCCGGACATGAGGCTACCGTCGCGGCTACTCCATGCCCCAGTAGCCTCTTTCCTCCGCCTACCATGTCATCTTCGGCGCAACAGCAGGCCTGTGTTCTGCGCATGCGCAGAACGCCGGGTATTCGGACAAGGGCGCGCAGCTACTAGGAGTAGCGTGGAGTAGCCGCAACGGTAGCCTCATGTCCGGCTACTCCACGCCCCAGTAGCCGCTTAAAAAAATTTGCATACCCATGGATTAAAGTTTACTAAAGGATAGCTGGGACGTGACTATTAGCCCAAAAAAGTGCTATCCTCAGGTCCCATTCATCCACCTACCACCCGTTCTACCTTTATAGGTAGAATCGTGGTGGTAGGTGCCCTTTAAGTCTTCATGTATAAATTCAGTTCCCATGCAATAGTCACTAGGGGGAGCTATGAGCTGCACTATTAATTGTTATTATTTCAAGCATTGAATTTGCATTGAGGATTTTTGGAAATAATTGGCAGAATAAAATTGGAGGACAATCAGTTTATTGAGCTCTAACTCGCTAAAAGGAAATTTAGGTTCTTACCATCCGGAATTGGGGAGATACAGTTGTCAGTATAACAGCAGGAGGTGTTTCGGGAAGAAATCATCAGGGTGGAGGTTATGGTCCCCGCAGTCTTACACTCCGAGGAGAAGCCGCATCTCTTCATCATCTCCTTAAAGATCCTTCCTCCTGCTTTATAAAATCTCTGAGATAAATATGTGTCATCAGTAATAGCTGCAAATAAAAATTTAAAACTTAGGAGAGATGACACATCCCCTATATACTGACACGTCCTCTATATACCACGCACCACAGTAGACACAATGGGGCAGATGTACTTACCCGGTCAATTCGCGATCCAGCAGCGCTTTCTCTGTAGTGGATTCACTAAGGCAGTTCCTCCGACGTCCACCAGGTGTCGCTGCTGCGCTAAAGTCCGCCGAGGTCCGCCGGAGTGCGCGATCCATTGCCGGGTGAAGGTAAGTGCTTGTCCAGCGACCCTTTTTTTTTTAAAATGCAGCGATTTCTCCGAATCCATCGGGTTTTCGTTCGGCCATGCCCCTCAATTTCCGTCACATGCATGCCGGCGCCGATGCGCCACAATCCGGTCACGTGCGCCGAAATCCCGGGGAAATACACGGAAAATCGGCGCAAAACGGAAAAAATTCGGTTAACCCGTTGCAAAAACGCGAATCGGGCCCTTAGTAAATGACCCCCATCTTCTATATACTGCACCATACTGTAGACACATCCTCTATATACTGCACCACATAGTAGACACATCCTCTATATACTGCACTACACAGTAGACACATCCTCTATATACTGCACCACACAGTAGACACATCCTCTATAAACTGCACCACAGAGTAGACACATCGGGGCACATCTACTTCCCAGTCCTGACGCAATCCCGCAGTGCATTGTCCGACGAGGATTTGGGTCCAGCGCGATTCACTGAGATTGTGCATTTGCATGTGTCGCTTCTGCGCCGAGGTCCACAGGAGTTCACCTACTTCTTTCCGGTGAATGTAAGTGCTTCATCTTGCGACACATTTCCTTTATTAAATTCCGCTGTTTGTCCGAATCCATCGTGTTGTCCAGCGGCCACATCCCCCAATTTCTGTCGCATGCAAGCCGGCGCCGATGTGCCACAATCGTGCCCCATCCTCTATATACGACACCACACAGGAGAGCTGACACATACTCTGTATACTACACCACACAGGAGAGCTGACACATCCTCTATATACTACACCACACAGGAGAGCTAACACATCTTCTATATACTACACCATACAGGTGAGCTGACACATCTTCTATATAATACACCAAAGAGGAGAGCTATTACATCCTCTATATACTACACCACACAGGAGACACATCTTGTATATACTACACCACACAGGAGAGCTGACACATCTTCTATATACTATACCACACAGGAGAGCTGACACATCCTCTATATACTGCACCACACAGGAGATCTGACACATCCTGTATATACTACACCACACAGGAGGAGAGCTGACACATCCTCTATATACTACACCACACAGGAGAGCGGACACATCCTTTTTATACTACACCACACAGGAGAGCTGACACATCCTCTATATACTACACCAGACAGGAGGAGAGCTGACACATCCTCTATATATTACACCACACAGGAGAGCTGACACATGCTCTATATACTACACCACACAGGAGAGCTAATACATCCTCTATACACTACACTACACAGGAGAGCTGACACATCCTCTATATAATACACCACACAGGAGAGCTGACACATCCTCTATATACTACACCACACAGGAGATCTGACACATCTTCTATATACTACACAACACAGGAGAGCTGCCACATCCTCTATATACTACACCATACAGGTGAGCTGATACATCCTCTATATACATCACCACACAGGAGAGCTGCCTCATCCTCTATATACTGCACCGCACAGGAGAGCTGACATATACTCTATATACTACACCACACAGGAGAGCTAACGCATCCGCTATATACTACACCATACAGGAGAGCTGACACATCCTCTATATAATACACCACACAGGAGAGCTGACACATCCTCCATATACTACACCACACAGGAGAGCTGACACATCCTCTATATACTACACCACACAGGAGAGCTGACACATCCTCTTTATACTGCACCACACAGGAGAACTGACACATCCTTTATATACTACACCATACAGGTGAGCTGATACATACTCTATATACTACACCACACAGGAGAGATGACACATCCTCTATATACTACACCACGCAGGAGAACTGACACTTCCTCTATATACTGCACCGCACAAGAGAGCTGACAAATACTCTATATACTACACCACACAGGAGAGCTAATGCATCCGCTATATACTACACCACACAGGGGAGCTGACACATCCACTATATTTTACACCACACAGGAGAGCTGTCACATCCTCTATATACTACACCACACAGGAGAGCTGACACATCCACTATATACTGCACCACACAGGAGAGCTGACACATCCTCTATATACTACACCACACAGGAGAGCTGACACATCCTCTATATACTACACCACACAGGAGATCTGACACATCCTGTATATACTACACCACACAGGAGAGCTGACACATCCTCTATATACTACACCACACAGGAGAGCTGACATATCCTCTATATACTACATTACACAGGAGAACTGACACATCCTGTATATACTACACCACACAGGAGAGCTGTCACATCCTCTTTATACTACACCACATAGGAGAGTTGTCACATCCTCTATATACTACACCACACAGGAGACACATCCTCTATATACTACACCACACAGGAGAGCTGACACTTCCATTATATACTACACCACACAGGAGAACTGACGCATCCATAATATACTACACCACACAGAAGAACCGACACATCCTTAATATACTACACCACACAGGAGAGCTGACACATCCTCTATATACTACACCACACAGGAGAGCTGACACATATGGGCAGATTTACTTACCCGCCCATTCGCGATCCAGCGGCGCGTTTTCTGAACAGGATTCGGGTCCGGACGGGATTTATGAAGGTAGTTCCTCCGCCGTCCACCAGGTGGCGCTGCTGCGCTGGAAAGCATCGGACCGCGCCGGAATACACGAGCTGGACAAGGTGAAGGTAAGCGCTTCCCAAGCGACACATTTTCGGTTATTAAATGCGGCGGTTTTTCCGAATACGTCGGGTTTTCGTTCGGCCACGCCCCCCAATTTCCATCGCGTGCATGCCAGCGCCGATGCGCCACAATACGATCGCGTGCGCCAAAATCCCAGGGCAATTCAGGTACAATCGGCGCAAATCAGAAATATTCGGGTAACACGTCGGGAAAACGCGAATCGGGCCCTTAGTGAATGACCCCCATACTCTTTATACTACACCACATAGGAGAGCTGTCACATCCTCTATATACTACACCACACAGGAGAGTTGACACATCCTCTATATACTACAACACAGAGGAGAGTTGACACATCCTCTATATACTACACCCCACAGGAGGAGAGCTGACACATCCTCTATATACTACACCACACAGGAGAGCTGACACATCCTCTATATAATACACCACACAGGAGGAGAGCTGACACATCCTCTATATACTACACCCCACAGGAGAGCTGACACACATCCTCTGTTACTACACCACACAGGAGAGATGATACATCCTCTATATACTACACCACACAGGAGGAGAGGTGACACATCCTTAATATACTACACCACACAGGAGAGCTGACACATCCTCTATATACTACACCACACAGGAGAGCTGACACATACTCTTTATACTACACCACACAGGAGAGCTGACACATACTCTTTATACTACACCACATAGGAGAGCTGTCACATCCTCTATATACTACACCACACAGGAGAGTTGACACATCCTCTATATACTACAACACACAGGAGATTTGACACATCCTCTATATAATACACCACACAGGAGGAGAGCTGACACATCCTCTATATACTACACCACACAGGAGAGCTGACACATCCACTATATTTTACACCACACAGGAGAGCTGACACATCCTCTATATACTACACCACACAGGAGACACTTCCTCTATAAACTACACCACACAGGAGAGCTGACACATCCTCTATATACTACACCACACAGGAAAGCTGACACATCCTCTATATACAACACCACACAGGAGAGCTGACACATCCTCTATATACAACACCACACAGGAGAGCTGACACATCCTCTATATACTACACCACACAGGAAAGCTGACACATCCTCTATATACAACACCACACAGGAGAGCTGACACATCCTCTATATACAACACCCCACATGAGAGCTGACACATCCTCTATATACTACACCACATAGGAGACACAACCTCAATATACTACACCACACAGGAGGGCTGACACATCCTCTATATACTACACCACACAGGAGAGCCGACACATCCTCTATATACTACACCACGCAGGAGACACATCCGCTATATACTACACCACACAGGAGAGCTGACACATCCTCTATATACTACATTACACAGGAGAGCTGACACATCCTCTATTTACTACACCACACAGGAGAGCTGACACATCCTCTATATACTACATCACACAGGAGAGCTGACACATCCTTTATATACTACACCACACAGGAGAGATGACACATCCTCTATATACTACACCACACAGGAGAGCTGACAGATCCTCTATATACTACACCACACAGGAGAGCTGACACATCCTCTATATACTACACCACACAGGAGAGCTGACAGATCCTCTATATACTACACCACACAGGAGAGCTGACACATCCTCTATTTACTACACCACACAGGAGAGCTGACACATCCTCTATATACTACACCACACAGGAGAGCTGACACATCCCCTATATACTACACCACACATTAGAATCTGATTTATATATGCATTTGTAAGACATTATTATTATGTACTGTGTTAAATCACAGATTACGATACATACCTACTGTCGACTTTTTTACTTCAGTCAGACAGGCATCATTTTCTTTGCCACATTTAGCATATTTTTCGCATTGCTGGTCAGTAGATCCATGACATTCTTTGCACAGTAACATGTTGACTTCAATTAAACACAGATATTTAGATTTGTTACCAAATGTTTTTCTCCATTGTGGATATGAATGTGGTGGGGAAATAATTTGGTTACAATGAAATCTTGGGGATTGTAGACATTGGGGCAGATTTACTTACCCGGTCCATTCGCGATCCAGCGGCGCCTTCTCTGCACTGGATTCGGGTCCGTCCGGGATTCATTAAGGTAGTTCCTCTGCCATGCACCAGGTGGCGCTGCTGCGCTGAAAAGCATCAGAACGCGCTTGAGTTCACCGGGTCGGGCTGAGTGAAGGTAAGTGCAAGCTCTGCAACAGATTTTTTTGTTTTAAATGCTGCGGTTTTTCCCAATCCGTTGGGTTTTGTTCGGCCACGCCCCCAGATTTCCGTCGCATGCATGCCAGCGCCGATGTGCCACAATCCGATCGCGTGCGCCAAAATCCCAGGGCAATTCAGGGGATATCGGCGTAAATCGGAAATATTCGGGTAACACGTCGGGAAAACACGAATCGGGTCCTTAGTAAATGACCCCCATTGTGTTGGACTACAACTAGTATTTCCTACAACTCTATATCCTGGTACCTAACGCTGTTCTCTCAGCTCCATGTGATGGTTTGTGGGGGATATTCTCTGGAGAAGTCATGGGCAGCCTGGAAATCATGGGCTGTACACAGGTCAGGCTCCTCCCTGGAATATACGTGTAGATATGTGATTGTAATTATTACCAATACACAATGCAGATCACTCACCCACCGGCAGGAAGCTTTTTCTTGTTGCTAATTGACATCTTACTTCAATTAAAGGTGAATCAAGCTCATTTTTATAAATTTTCCCTATGTAACTATACGCAGTACAGTATCCGAATGATGAACAGCCGTGTAGGAACTCACTGGGGGTCCTGTCTGTTTACAAAAAATACATTTATAAGTTAGGAAAGTGTTATATGAAATGCGGCATGGAAACAATTCTGGTCCAATTTCCACCTGGATGCTGATGCTGTGTTTTTTCGCTTCTGAACTGAAAACATTTGTCCTCGTCTCCAGAACACTTCATGGCGTGACGCGGCTCATAGTCGTCCTCCATGAAGGAGGAAGAGGCCGGGCAGAGAAGTCCATTAAAGGTGGTGTTATCTGGTGGCACTAGAAAGACAAAGGGAGACAGAACGGTGTCTCAAATTGGTGACTCTTCCACCATTTTTCAGCTTACGTTATCATGGTTATACATTGCTACAGTATATGAGGGGGTTTTCTACTAATTGCAGAAAGATTCAGGAGACCAGAACAGGGGTTAGGAGAAGCTCAAAGAGAACCAGGTCACATGGATACCGGGGCAGATCTAATTACCCAGTCTTATAGATTTTTATCTGGGGCTCAAACTCCTAATCATTGTAAAGGTGACAGTCTTTGTATTCCAGCTTGGAATGACCTCCTGGATCTCTAACTTAAGAGTGCTGCTTAGTTTTCCAATCCCACCACTAACTTGGGAAGGGCAAGGGGTGTGCAGGGCCTGTACACCCAGAAGGGACAAGGTTTCAGTCTTTACCTGTCCAGTGAAGTGGGTTCTGCGACTGGACTCTATGGTCTCTGGAAGTCCAAACCTGCAGAAAAATCTCACTCACCACCTTCTTGGCTGCGGCTCTGGCAGTAGCCTTGGTCATGGGAGAAGCTTCTGGCCACCCTGGAAAGAGATCAATGCACACAAGCACGTATTCCTACGTGCCACTTTTTGGTAACTGGATAAAATCCATCTGCAGTCTTTGGAAGGGATACAGCGGCTTGGGTGTCACCTTCTGTGGGATCTTTACCACCTTACCAAGGTTGTGGCATTCACAGACTATAAAGGCTTTCACTAGTCTAGTGACAGGGGTAGTAATGCCCGGGCAAACCACTGATGGTTTTTGGATATGTGTGTGTGTCTGTGGGCTACTTGACTTACTGTCGGGTGCAGGGCTCCGAGCAGGCACACCATCTCTCCCAGCAACCAGGTCCCATCGGCATCTGGGCTCCAGCTCTCCTCCACACTTTCTTCACTTCTGATGACTCTCGGGCCACCAGGGACTGGAACACCTGTGGATCAAACTTTCCAACTCAGAACTCACCACTGAGACTTCAGGACAGTCTCTGGGTTCCATCTGTGCAGCTGCCTTAGCCATCCCGTCAGCCACATACTTGCCCTTGGCTTGTGGAGTTACCAAATTGTGTGTGCTTTTACTTTCACTTTCCCGACCTCTTGTGGAAGTAAGAGAGCATCCATGAGCTCTTTAACTAGCGTGCCATGCTTAAAGGGGGGTCCCTGCAGAGGTGAGGAAATATCTAAACTTCCATATGGGTTCATAGTCGTGTTTAGACCCCAGGACTATACCTTGAGTATAGATGTTTGCCCTTTTACCTTCCACCAGCTGTAGCACTTCCCTGAGTGTCATCACTTCACCTCCTGCACTGACCTATGCGGAGGGAGTGGTTCTGCTTGTACTACCTCATGTGCACCACTGACCACTGTATATCAAGCATAGAACCGTCTGTCTTCTCCTGCAGACCTGGAGCCACCTATGAGAAAAAACTGGGTTAATCACCCTTCTCTCCCCCCTCTCTGAATCCTGGAAGATTGGTGATAGAATGAAGGATTCAGAGCTGTGCACATTATCAGTGTCACGGGGCATCAGGAGTGCACACTGGAGTCTGAGCTCTGAGCAGTTGCTGGCTCCTAGGGCTGCTGTCACTGGGCCCGTAGTGGCTGTAGCATGGGGCTCTGCTGTGTGCACAGGGCCTGAGCTCCGTCTCCTAGAGTGTGGGAGGTCACTTCAGTAATGTTTCCTCCCCGTAACGCCCACTTGGGTCGGGCTGTCAGTGGACCGCAACTTTCTCTCAGTCTCACTTTGGCATGGTCTGTGAAACTACACTATTCCTTCTGTACGTCAATGTGTCAGAGTCCCTCCACCACATCTCCAGCCCAGTGTTCTGTGCTTTCTATAAAGTTCTGGACAGACTCCAACTTCTCAACAAAAGTCAGGTACACTTGTGTTGGTTTTTAATAAAAAAGAAACAAAAGTCAGTCATAGGCTCTGTAATACAGTTGGGGGGCTTGTTATTGCTTAGTCTGTTCGTGGAGTACACAGGAGAACTTCACATCACAATGTCTTTTTTAGATTGTCAGCTCTGTCGCCCCCACTTAACGCAGATTGCTTTCTGTGCTCTTCAAGGCCACTTCTCACACACAGATAAGGCGGCTCAGGCAGAGCCCTAGACTTTTGGAGAACTTCAGACGTCAAGGCCACTTACATGTCAGTTCTTCACAAAACAAAACGCAGCTACACAGCCCCTGAGATCTCCCTCTCGTTAACCCCTTAAACGCCAGAAAGCAGGTACCAGACACATTGCAACACTTTTCATAGAAATTTTTTTGCAATTGTCAGAATCAAATAAGTTTTAATAACACTCAAACAAACAACGTCCCACACTCCAAGACCCTTAGCAGACGCCCGAAACAGTGACATATCACCAGCCGGCGTTTTATTTCAAAACGTCTGCCAGGATGCCTGAAGCATGCTCAGCTGCTATCCTACAAGAAAGCCCCACAACCAGCCTTTATGACTGCCAACAGAGTAGAGTCATAGGCAATTGACTTTCAGAGACTTGAAGGGAATATAACTGTATTAAGATGGCCGCCACAGAAAAATGTCATCTTCTCTAACCACCAGATACCGGGGTGGAGTCTAAGAGGGTTCTGGTCTGCATTCCAAAAGACGCCATCTTTCTTTCTTTTCCTTCAAATTCTTTACAAATCAAAAACTTTCAAATGTCCCTTATTGCCTATCTCTTTCTTTAATGGGAACTCTCTAGGATTCCTGTCACTCTGTCCTGGTCCATCCGTAGTCACTGGTCTAAGTCTCCAGTAATCAACTCCATCCACTTTTGTCCAACCATTTGTCATTAACTCTCTACTCACATCAAGCCAACCTTCTGCCTTGGTATGCCACTTTTTGCCTTTGAGCTAGCCGCCATTTTCATCAAGTGCTGTCTCCCACCTTTGCACACTCAGGGGATCATTTAACATACCCAAAAACTTCAATACCTCATGACTTCCTTTTTCCCACTCTTTAGCTTTCCTGTGCTCACTACCCATTTTGTGGAATCTGTGGAATACCTGTTTTTGTCCAAGGGCTATAGATATCCTCCATAAATACAGCTCCAGCCTACCCCGTTACCTATCAGTAAGTACAAATTACAGACCTAATACAACAAACAATGGACCTTATTGTCACGGCAGGGATTAGACTCAGAGGAAATATTTTACAAAACTGCCTTTGGGCAGTCAAGATTAACCCATATCCGGACAAATGAAAAAATAAAGTAAAACATCACTTTTATTAGGGATTCTTAAAAAAGATTGCACTATATTACAAGCTGTTGTGGCACAAACCACTAGATGCATAGGACAAACAGTGGATTAAAAGCACAGTGTGAACTGGGTCATAGGCAGTTTGCAGGTGGTCAGTGGTATGAAATGTGAGATAGTGGGCACAATACGGGGTCCATATCCACCTATAATAATTGCTATAAGTCCACTATTGGCCAGATAAAGAGGACTGTCCTAAGCAGTATTGTCTGCTACAGTAATGTATCTTATTGTATGGATTAGAGCCCTAAAATGACCACCTAAACCATGAATAACAGTGTTGCCTGTACTGCCCCAGCAGGGGCCGCTGTGGTAGCAGGCTGTATTGTTATAAATACTGTATGGAGATCCTAGTCCTATCGTTAGAGATATAGTGGACTGAACGGTCTAGGTGTGATCTAGGTATGATACTATCTATCCCTATTGCAACTGATGGTATTATAATTATTGCCACTGCCTGCCTAAGATTCTACCGCACTGCGGATTAAAATTTTCCAAAACATTAGCCCCCCAAGGGGCTGATAGTATCAGACCTAGATCACACCTAGACCGTTCAGTCCAGTATATCTCTACCGATAGGACTAGGATCTCCATACAGTATTTATAACAATACAGCCTGCTACCACAGCGGCCTCTGCTGGGGCAGTACAGGCAACACTGTTATTCATGGTCTAGGTGGTCATTTTAATCCGCAGTGTGGCAGAATCTTAGGCAGGCAGTGGCAATAATTATAATACCATCAGTTGCAATAGGGATAGATAGTATCAGACCTAGATCACACCTAGACCGTTCAGTCCACTATATCTCTAACGATAGGACTAGGATCTCCATACGGTATTTATAACAATACAGCCTGCTACCACAGCGGCCCCTGCTGGGGCAGTACAGGCAACACTGTTATTCATGGTCTAGGTGGTCATTTTAGGGCTCTAATCCATACAATAAGATACATTACTGTAGCAGACAATACTGCTGAGGACAGTCCTCTTTATCTGGCCAATAGTGGACTTATAGCAATTATTATAGGTAGATATGGACCCCGTATTGTGCCCACTATCTCACATTTCATACCACTGACCACCTGCAAACTGCCTATGACCCAGTTCACACTGTGCTTTTAATCCACTGTTTGTCCTGTGCATCTAGTGGTTTGTGCCACAACAGCTTGTAATATAGTGCAATCTTTTTTAAGAATCCCTAATAAAAGTGATGTTTTACTTTATTTTTTCATTTGTCCGGATATGGGTTAATCTTGACTGCCTAAAGGCAGTTTTGTAAAAAATTACAGACCTTCACACAATGTTTCAGAAATCAAGGAGTTAACGCTCAACTGTAAAATTTCCGTCAGTATCCCTGAGTCTCTATTCCTTACCGCTTCACGGAGCCGATCCCAATCCCGAAAGAATGGTCATAACCTGGCCAAGGCTTGTCTCTGCAAACTTCCAGATTCTATCAGCGCTTACATAAACAAAAATCTCAACACCATCACAAACTTTCTGAACTAAATCAACAATCCACAAGAGGGCACTGCAGACCTTTTTCTACAACATATATAGTCACCGTCCTGTCCCTGTCAGTCACCTTACAAGTGATCCTTTGCCACAATTTAGTGAACATACTGTTATATACGGACATGACATTTAAGGCAAAGTACATAATATCACACAAGGAGATGACATTACCCAGTCCTTTTCAGCCAGTGAGGCAGGAGTGACATTCAGGGCAGACAAAAAATTAGACTTACCCTGACGAGTGCTCATTGTCAGCTCTGGTCACTGGCCGCCTGGACTCTTGCGGAGGTCACCTCGATGGTCAGATGTCCATAAAAGTATGGCCACACAAGGGACGTCAATTCTTATAGATTTTTATCTGGGGCTCAAACCCCTAATCATTGTAAAGGTGACTTTCAAATTATAACCAGGTCACATAGATACTGGGGCAGATCTAATTAGCCAGATTTTTATCTGGGGCTCAAACCCCTAATCATTGTAAAGATGGCATTCAAGACAAGTGTGATATCCTTAGCACCAGTCCTGTCGCGATCCGGCGGTGCGTTGTCCGACGAGGATTCGGGTCTGCCGTGATTTATGAAGCTTCTGCGCCGAGGTCCGCCGGAGTTCACCTGCTTCCTCCCGGTGCTTGTAAGTGTGTGTCTTGCGACACATTTCTAAATGTTAAATCCCGCAAGTTTCCGAATCCACAGGGTTGTCCGACGGTCATGCTCCCCAAATTCTGTCGCGTGCAAGATGGCATTGATGCACCAAAATCTGATGATGTGCGCCAAAATCCCTTGGGCAATTTGGCGCAAAACGGAAAACGTCGGGAAAACCGATGAAAATGCATCTGGTGGAGCCTTAGTAAATGAGCCCCATATAGTCAGGTTACAGAAGAAATGAAAGAAAACACTTTGAATGATGCACAGATGGGATGAATATTGGTGGTGATATTTTGCCATTGAAAACGACTATATTTTTTGTGCTTCTTTGCAAATATATGTCATTTTTATGCATCTCAGTGTGGACACATGCTTTACTTTGTAGCTAGAGAAGAAACAATAACCAATCTAGAGTGAACTGGCGATTAGGTCTTTACCCAGCTCTTGGATACAGCCCCCAGCAGCTGACTGGCTAGCCCTTGTATTACTCAAACAACAGCAGAGACTAAAACTGAGCTCCAGAATGAATTACCCAGCTTTCCAGATACAGATACAGCAAGGTAGCTGTCCATCAGCACCCATGAAGGCCACGCGGGGTGAGCTCCCAAGCTGTTAACTATACTTACAGCTCCCAAGCTCTGAAATCAGCAGCCAGAGTCCTGTAGGAGGGCGAATGTGTTTTGCTCTGACACTGTTCAATCAGCAGCGGACAGTGTCAGAGAAGCTGCTGAGCTCACATGTTGCAATTGCATTAACATTGCAATGTTAATTAAATTAGTTATTTGTGATCTGTTGATGGCTTTTCGTATGGCTTACAGGATGAGCTCAATGTGGAAAACTTAACTAATATACATATATTTTGTTACTAGCACCAAACAATGGCGACATTCTTTGCTGTGCTAACAATGATTGATGAGATGTTACACACAGAAGCAGGGAACATTCACTCTATATCCCCCCATTATACCTACACATTGGGATCGGCACACTGCAGTTATCTGTGGTGCAGCATCCGGTGCTGAACTTCATTTTATGTGATTCAGATGTTAATGCGCCACTTTTGTCACATCCCCTGTTGTCCATACACTGTCTTCTGACATAATGATGGGTTACTCCATTCAAAACTGAAAAAAATATCAGATATCAATATTATTGTAAAATATTTCATTATTTTATGGTATACAGTGGCCGGAAAAAATTGTGTTGATAATAGGTGGGCAAATTTTGTTATAAAGCTGCTCCAAAGTGTCTTAATAACACTGCCATAATGGGGCGCATTCACTAAGAACAGTACAGACTGAACTATGTGTGGTTTGCCTGTGTAGTGTACAGGGGGCACCAGCTGCAAAGTCTGACAGAAAACTGGCACAGTAAATGTGCCCCAATGTGTATAAATTACACTGCCCAATGTGTATAAATAAATCTGCGAAAATGTGTATAAATAACACTGCACCAATGTGTATGAATAACACTGCCCCAATGTGTATGAATAACACTGCCCCAATGTGTATGAATAACACTGCCCCAATGTGTATGAATAACACTGCCCCAATGTGTATGAATAACACTGCCCCAATGTGTATAAATAGCATTGCCCCAATGTGTATAAATAACACTGCCCTAATGTGCATAAATAACACTGCCCCAATGCATATAAATAACACTGCCCCAATGTGTATAAATAACACTGCCCCAACGTGTATAAATAACACTGCCCCAATCTGCATAAAAACTCTGCCCCAATGTGAATAAATAACACTGCCCCAATGTGCATAAATAACACTGCCCCTATGTGCATAAATAACACTGCCCCATAACACTGCCCCAATGTATATTAATAACACTTCCCTAATGTGTATAAAAAACACTTCCCCAATGTGTATAAATAACACTGCCCCAATGTGTATAACTAACACTGCCTCAATGTACATAAATAACACTGCCCCAATGTGTATAAACAACACTGCCCCAATGTGTATAAATAACACTGCCCTAATTTGCATAAATAACACTGCCCCAATGTATATAAATAACACTGCCCCAATGTGCATAAATATCACTGCCCCAATGTGCATAAATATCACTGCCCCAATGTGCATAGATAACACTGCCCCAATGTGTATAAACAACACTGCCCCAAAGTGTATTAATAACACTGCCCCAATGTGCATAGATGACACTGCCCCAATGTGCATAAATAACACTGCCCCAATGTGTATAAATAACACTGCCCCAATGTGTATAAATAACACTGCCCCAATGTGTATTAATAACACTGCCTCAATGTGCATAGATGACACTGCCCCAATGTGTATAAATAACACTGCCCCAAAATGTATAAATAACACATCCTCAATGTGTATAAATATCACTGCCCCAATGTATATAAAAAAAACTGCCCGAATGTGTATAAATAACACTTCCCCAATGTGTATAAATAACACTGCCCCAATGAGTATAAATAACACTGCCCCAATGTGTATAAATAACACTGCCTCAATGTGTATAAATAACACTGCCCCAATGTGCATACACACACACTTCCCCAATGTGTATAAATAACACTGCCCCAATGTGTATAAATAGCACTGCCCCAATGTGCATAAATAACACTGCCCTAATGTGTATAAATAACACTGCCCCAATGTGTATAAATAACACTGCCCCAATGAGCATAAATAACACTGCCCCAATGTGTATAAAAAACACTGCCCCAATTTGCATAAATAACACTGCCCCAATGTGTATAAATAACACTGCCCCAATGTGTATAAATAACACTGCCTCAATGTGTATAAATAACACTGCCCCAATGTGCATACACACACACTTCCCCAATGTGTATAAATAACACTGCCCCAATGTGTATAAATAGCACTGCCCCAATGTGCATAAATAACACTGCCCTAATGTGTATAAATAACACTGCCCCAATGTGTATAAATAACACTGCCCCAATGAGCATAAATAACACTGCCCCAATGTGTATAAAAAACACTGCCCCAATTTGCATAAATAACACTGCCCCAATGTATATAAATAACACTGCCCCAATGTGCATAAATAACACTGCGCCAATGAGTATAAATAACACTGCCCCAATGTGTATAAATAAAACTGCAACTGCCTCAATGTGTATAAATAACACTGCCCTAATGTGTATAAATAACACTGCCCCAATGTGCATAAATAACACTGCCCCAATGTGCATAAATAACACTGCCCCAATGTGTATAAATAACACTACTCCAATTTGCATAAATTAAAATGCATATAGTTATTACAGGAGGCTGTATATAGTGATTGCTGGGGGGCTTTGTATAGTAATTGCTAGGGGGGCTGTATACAGTTATTGCTGGGGGGCTGTAAACAGTGATCGCTGTGACTATATAAAGTGATTGCTTTGGGGCTGTTAATGTTGATTTCTGGGGGAGCTGTATATAGTGATTGCTGGGGGAGCTGCATATAGTGATTGCTGGGGGCAGTCTATAGTAATTGCTTGGGGGCTGTATATAGTGATTACTGCGGGGGGCTGTATATAGTGATTGCTGGGGGAGCTGTATATAGTGATTGCTGGGGGAGCTGTATACAGTGATTGCTGGGGGAGCTGTATATAGTGATTGCTGGGGCAGTCTATAGTAATTGCTTGGGGGCTGTATATAGTGATTGCTGGTGGATCTGTATATAGTAATTGCTTGGGGGCTGTATATAGTGATTGCTTGGGGAGCTGCATATAGTGATTGCTGGGGCAGTCTATAGTAATTGCTTGGGGGAGCTTTATATTGTGATAACTGAGAGCTGTATACAGTGATTTCGGGGTGGGGCTGTATATGGTGATTACTGGGGGAGCTGTATATAGTGATTGCTGGGGGAGCTCTATATAGTGATTACTGGGGGCTGTATATAGTGATGGCTGTGAAGGGCTGTATAAAGTGATTGCTGGGGGAGCTGTGTATAGCGTTTGCTGTTCCCTGTCTGGACTACACTCAATGGTGGCTTCCACCAGATTTTGCGTCCAGGGGCCCCCCTAGCAATCCCCCCCTGTCTCCTGGTGATGTCTTCTCTGCCAGTGACATGGCAGTCGGTGACATCATGTGGCCACTGAACAATCTGCTCAGTTTCTTAAAACAATAAACATTAAAAACTAAAAAAATTCTCATCTAAAACCTTTCAACAGGATCAAATTGGAGGGATCAGTTTACAGACAGGGCGCAATATCATGTTATTATGTGTCACCTGAAGGATAGCCTGCAGCACCGGTGTCATATTATACTCACTGTGTAATGTCCTGATGTGCAGTGTCATGCAAACCTGAAAATAGGCACACGGGAGGCTGAGACCGGTGCAGTCAGTGGGGCGAGCACCAGCCCTGAGACATGTTATACACTCCAGACAATTACCTGCAAATCACAGAACAAGAAGAAGAAGTGGGAGAAGTTATAATAGTAAAACCACAACAGAACAGCAAGGAACATGTCAGACACGGTGGGAGATGACTAGAGATGAGCGAGCACTAAAATGCTCGGGTACTCGTTATTCGAGACAAACTTTTCCCGATGCTCGAGTGCTCGTCTCGAATAACGAGCCCCATTGAAGTCAATGGGAGACTCGAGCATTTTTCAAGGGGACCAAGGCTCTGCACAGGGAAGCTTGGCCAAACACCTGGAAACCTCAGAAAAGGATGGAAACACCACGGAAATGGACAGGAAACAGCAGGGGCAGCATGCATAGATGCCTCTGAGGCTGCTTAATCGCACCATTATGCCAAAATTATGGGCAACAGCATGGCCATGACAGAGTGACAGAATGAAGCTAGATAGCATCTAAAACATCCAATAATTGACCCTGACACTATAGGGGACGGCATGCAGAGGCAGCGGCAGCAGCGGCAGGCTAGAGAGTGTCATGGCGACATACCCTAAATGGACTCAAGCTTCAAACCAATTAAAAGAAAATCCTTTTGGCGAGGGTAACGTGTAGAACTGTATGTATCAGTATTTTGCCTGGTTATGGCGGCAGAGAGGAACCAAAGGAGGTGAGCAAGAAGCACTGAAATGATTTCCTATGTGAACAAAAGGTTGACGGTATATTTAGTCGATAACACAGCATGGTGGCGACATACTGACCAAGTTCCATAACGTATCTGGTGGAAAACCCGAAAAATGAGCCTGACACAGCTCTTTTGATAAGGGGACGACATGTGGAGGCAGTCATGGAGACGACTTCCATGATTAAGAGTGACAGTATGGGGCATCCATATTGCGCTGCTATGATTGCAACTTCAGGTCTCCAGCATGGCGGCGACAGATGGGCCGAGTTCCACTATGTATCTGGTGAAACACCCGAAAATTCTGCCTGACACAGCTCGTTTGCTAAGGGGACGATGTATGGAGGCAGCTATGTGGACGACGTGTGGAGGCTGCGGCCGCAGCCTCGGGATGGCGATTGTCCAGGCGACATAACCAGAGTGTACTCCGGCTACAAACAGCATTTCTAAAAACCTTTTATGTACGATCAAGTGTAGCACTGTTCTTATAAGTAATTGGCCTGGTTATGGCGGGGGAGGGGAACGTAAAGAGATGCGCAAGTAGCGCTGAAATAATATCCTTCATAGATAAAAGTTTGGAGGTATATTTTGTGGATAACACAGCAGTGTGGCGACAAAGTTAACAAGTTTGATGTGGAAGCCGTTAAAACAACCCAAAGTTTTGCAGGACACAGCTCGTTTGCTATGGGGACGACGAGTGGAAGCAACTGTAGGGATGATGTGTGGAGGCATGTGGGGGGGAGACGTGCACTCAGTCATCCAGCTTTGCGTGCAATGTGAAAATGAGTGACCCATATAAAATGCCAGAAAATCACAGCTGGTAAAACACCCGAAAATGTAGCCTGACACAGCTCATTTGCTAAGGAGACGACGTGTGGAGGCAGCTATGGAGACGACGTGTGGAGGTAGCAATGGATACAACGTGTGGAGGCAGCTATAAAGACTACGTGTGGCGGCTGCTATGGAGACAATTACATTTGGATAGTGCCTGTATGTGGCAGTCCACAAAAGTTTTCAAAACAGAGGAGCGGGTAGGTGGCCCTCCAATAAAATTAAATAGATAGAGTGCCTGTATGTGGCAGTTCAAAAAAGTTTTCAAAACAGAGGAGTGGGTAGGTGGCCCTCCAGAAAAATTAAATACATAGAGTACCTGTACGTGGCACTCCCAATTTTTTTTAAAACAGAGGACCGGGTAGGTGGCCCTCCAGAAAAATTAAATAGATATAGTACTATAGCTAGAGCCAGTTGGCCCTGGTGAAAAATAGCCAGTTGCCTCTGCTTTAGTGTACAAAGAGGAGGAGAAGGAGGACAATGAGGAGGAGGAGTGCATACATTATTCAGGTTGAGCTGCTTTCACCTGGTGGAGAATGGAAATCCTGAGAAATCCAGGCTTTATTCATCTTGATAAGCGTCAGCCTATCAGCTCTGTCAGTCAACAGGCGTGTACACTTAGCGGTGATGATGCCACCAGCTGCACTGAAAACCCGCTCAGACAACACGCTAGCGGCAGGGCAGGCAAGAACCTCCAAGGCGTACAGCGCCAGTTCGTGTCACATGTCCAGCTTTGAAACCCAGTAGTTGTAGGGAGCTGTGTGATCATTTAGGACGATGGTATGGTCAGCTACGTACTCCCTCACCATCTTTCTGTAAAGATCAGCCCTACTCTGCCGAGACTGGGGACAGGTGACAGTGTCTTGCTGGGGTGACATAAAACTGTCAAAAGCCTTGTAAAGCGTACCCTTGCCAGTGCTGGACAAGCTGCCTGCTTGCCTACTCTCCCTCGCTACTTGTCCCGCAGAAGTACGCCCTCTGCTGCTAGCGCTGTCAGAAGGGAAATACTGTTTCAGCTTGTGCACCAGGGCCTGCTGGTATTCATGCATTCTCACACTCCTTTCCTCTCCAGGGATGAGAGTGTAAAGATTTTGCTTGTACCGTGGGTCCAGGAGAGTGAATACCCAGAAATCGGTGCTGGAAAAAATTCTTTCAATGCGAGGGTCACGGGATAGGCAGCCTAGCATGAAATCTGCCTTATGCAGATACAGAGTACCAACGCGCAAGAATTCACTCCCCTCACTGGCCTGACTCTCCATTTCCTCCTCCTCCTCCAACTCCTCTTCTTCTGCCCATACACGCTGAACAGTGAAGGACTGAGCAATGGTCCCCTCTTCTGTCTCGCCGACATTCTCCTCCTCTTCCTTCTCCTCATCCTCCTCCACCTCCTCCGATATGCGCTGAGAAACAGACCTAAGGGTGCTTTGGCTATCAACAAGGGAATCTTCTTCCCCGTCTCTTGTGACGAGCGCAAAGCTTCCGACTTCATGCTGATCAGAGAGTTTTTCAACAGGCCAAGCAGCGGGATGGTGAGGCTGATGATGGCGGCATCGCCACTGACCATCTGTGTTGACTCCTCGAAGTTACTCAGCACCTGACAGATATCAGACATCCACGTCCACTCCTCATTGTAGACTTGAGGAAGCTGACTGACCTGACTACCAGTTCTGGTGGAAGTTGACATCTGGCAGTCTACAATCGCTCTGCGCTGCTGGTAAACTCTGGATAACATAGTTAATGGAAGGTGGAATTCCACCTCGTGGGCACGTCGCACAACAGTCGCTGAGCGGGCAGTTGGAGGCGGCCCTGCACTGAGAGTGGCAGCATCTATGGTCAACTTTCTGAAATGCGCACAGATGCGGCGCATCTTCGTGAGCAAATCGGACAGATTGGGATATGTCTTGAGGAACCGCTGATCTTTCAGATTGAACACATGGGCCAGGCATGGCACATGTGTCGGTCTGCCGAGTTGCAGAGCCACCAGCAAGTTACGGCAGTTGTCACACACAACCATGCCTGGCTTCATGTTCAGCCTCAGATTGGTCTGTGCCGTGATGCACTGTAATAGCTCTTGGGCGGTGTGCCTTTTATCGCCTAAGCTCAGCAGTTTGAGCACCGCCTGCTGTCGCTTAGTCTCTACCAGCCTATACAGCAGCATCTCCAGGCTGAGTAATTTGTAGATGTGGACGTTGAGGGCTTGGGTGTGTTGGTCGGTTGGAACTGTATTTCCTCTTGCGCTCCATCGTCTGGGGTGTAGACAGCTGAACGCTGCGGATGGAGACATTGGTGGACGCTGTTGAGGATCGTGGGGGCGAAGGTGTGCTTTTCGAGTGGGAGTTGTTTGTGCCGGGGTCCTGGGCAGGGGGCTGACTAGAAGAGGCAGCAAATGACACAGGGGAAGGAGCAGTGGTCTGCCCGGCCGGAGGTGAACGGCCTTGGTTCCATTGAGTGGGGTGTTTAGCACTCATATGCCTGCGCATACTGGTGGTGGTTAAGCTAGTAGTGGTGGAACCCCTGCTGATCCTGGTGTGGCACAGGTTGCAAACCACAGTCCGTCAGTCATCCGCTGTTTCTTTAAAGAACCTCCAGACTTCCGAAAAACTAGTTATCTACACGGGAGCTTCCCTACGTGAAACATTTGGTGCTGATGCGCCAGCTCTGGCCCTGCCTCTCCATGTGGCCCCACCACTGCCTCTTCCAACCTGTTCTCGTATAGGACTCGCCTCTGTATCAGAAGCACTGTCTTCACCTGGGCTATCAACCAAGCTTGGGTCTATCACCTCATCATCCTCCGATCCCTCAGTCTGCTCCCCCTCGGACATCCTGTCCTGACAACAACTTCTTTTTTATATAATTGTATTTTTATTATTATTTTTCAGAAATATATAACAAACAAGTTATCGTGTACATGTATCACATAAAAGTTTTCCAGTAATAAAACAACTAAAAGACAAAAAAGGAATCTGTTTCCCCATAGAATATCAGCAGTGTAAATCTTCTGTTTGCGAATCAAAAATGCATAACATTTATAAAAAAAATAAAATTTATAACAGTAGAACAAATGCCAAAGATGGCATCTACTCAATGCCTAACCCATCTAAAAGGGTTGGGAAAAGGGATACAAACACAGACAGTCATTCATACTCACTATGACAACAATTAACACTTGGGTGGACACTAAAGGGATGGCCCTGTCACTCTCCTCCTCCTGCTCGTTCTTCTATCCAGTAGCGGTCCCAACGTTCCCAGGTTTTGTCAAACAGCGGGATCCGGTTGTTCAGGGAGGCAGTCAGATATTCCATACTGCGAGTTTCTCTTACCCTAGAGAGAAGGTCCATTCGGGAGGGGGGGGCTTGCCTCTTCCAGAACTGTGCTATCAGGCACCTTGCAGCTGTAAGAATGTGTAAGCTCAGTTTTGTGGTCGCTTTGGTCATGGGATGTGGAGAGACGTTCAGCAAGTGAAATAATGGGGAGAGCGGGATATCCACCTCTACGACCTCCCGAAGGAGAGTCTTTACTTCCTGCCAAAAAGGCTGCAACAATGGGCACGTCCAGAAGATATGTTGAAGAGTACCCCCAACTGAGCCACATCGCCAGCAAGTATCTGGCGTATCTGGAAATAATCTGTGCAGCAAGGATGGGGTGTGGTACCACTGCATCAACAGTTTGTATTGGTTCTCCTTGTGTGTGGCACATAAGGAGGTCTTAGCCACCCTATGCCAGATCAGTCGCCAAGTGTCCTGAGATATCGGCCCCCCCACTATGCTCTCCCACTTGGCCATATACGGGTGTGCAATAGGCTCGTCTGGGCTGGGATGGAGTAGAATCATGTAGATATCTGATATGAGTCCAGAAGTCTGGGTAGCAGTTTTGCAAATGTGTTCGAACGTGGTGGGTGCCGAGACTGTCTCAGCACTGTCCAGGGATTGTAAAAAGTGCCTAATTCGGATGTAGTGAAAATTGACCGTATGCGGGAGATGGAATTTATCTTGTAGGGCGGCAAAGGGCAAAAGCTTCCTATCGCGGTAGTCCACAATATCTGCAAATCTGAATAAACCCTTCTCATGCCAGGGTCTAATTTCCTGCCCAGCCCCAGCTTGTTGCATGAGGGGAGTGTGTAAGAAAGATTGCATAGGGGAACTCTTACACACTAGTGGGAATCTAGCCAGACAGGTCCTCCATAACTGAATGAAATAGGGCCTAGTTGGGGATCAGGCAGCGCAGGCGCCTCTTTAGGCCAAAGGTAAGAGTTAGGATGGAAAGGGGCCAGCCACAGTTTCTCTATCTCCATCCACTTAGAGAATGCCAGTAGGGTGGACCATGCAGGAATACGCCTCAAATGTGTTTCCCAGTAGTATCTGGTTATGTCCGGCACCGATAGGCCGCCCCTAGATTTGTGAGAGAGTAGAACAGACCTGGAAACTCTGTGTCTCTTTTTCGCCCAGATGAAGTGTAATATTGATGCTTGCAGGGACCTCAGAGCACCCAGCGACACTGCCACCGGCAGAGTTTCAAAAAGTTACAGCAGCTTAGGTAGAATAGTCATTTTGACCGCTGCTATCCTGCCAAAAAGGGAGAGGGGGAGACTGTTCCAATTATCAAGCAGAGTTCTTATTTCCTGAAAACTGCCAGGGAAGTTCTGCCCATACAGTGTGTTGTAAGAGGGGGTCAGGAGTATCCCCAGATACTTAATAGTGTCTGCTTTCCAATTATATCTGAATGTGGTCTTCAATTGGTCTACCAGCGGTTGGGTAATATTGAGAGGCAAGGCCACCGTCTTTGAGGTGTTCACTTTATAGCCAGAAAGACGGCCATATTGTTGTAACCTTGCTTGTAGGTTAGGTAGGGAGATTAGAGGTTGAGTGATGGTGAGTAAGATATCATCTGCAAACAACGACAATTTAAATTCCTTGTCTTTAACCATGACACCATGGATGTTAGGGTCCTGACGGATAATGGAGGCCAGGGGTTCAATGCAGAGTATAAACAAGAGAGGAGAAAGTGGGCAGCCCTGACGTGTACCATTCTTGATCCGCAGAGGTGGGGAGGACGCATGTCGAAGCTTAATTTCTGCTGTAGGATTTGAATATAACCCCCTCAGAGCCTGAAGGAAGGGGCCCTTTATTCCAATGTGTTCTAGCACTTGGAACATAAAGGGCCAGCTGAGGCGATCAAACGCCTTCTCTGCGTCTAAACTGAGAATTAGGGCCTGGTCTTTTTGTTTATTAATTACTTCAATAAGATCAATTGTTCTCCTCGTGTTGTCACCACCTTGTCGTCCCGGTACAAAGCCTACCTGGTCCTTATGGATTACCTGAGGAATCCACTGAATCAGGCGATTGGCCAGTAGTTTTGTGAATATTTTCAAATCTGCGTTCAAAAGTGCAATCGGTCTGTAATTAGCACAATCGGTCACATCTTTCCCAGGCTTGGGGATAAGGGTGATATAGGAATGGGTGAAAGTTGTAGGCATGGGTTCACCTTGTAAAAACACGTTAAACACTTTTGTCATATGTGGCAACAACACAGGGGAGAAGGTCTGATAGTAAAGATATGTGAGCCCATCTGGGCCCGGGGATTTCCCATTAGGCATTTCTTTAATCACCTCCTCTATCTCATCCGCTGTTAACTCAGAGCTGAGCGTCTCGATGGCCTCCGAGGGGAGTCCAGGGAGGGAGCAGGAGTTCAAAAAATCCGAAAGCAGCGTTTTTCTAAGGCCCTCATCTAGGGGTAGAGTATTTGGCAGGGAGTACAGTTTGGCGTAAAATTCTTGGAAGCGAGAGGCAATTGCTCTCGGGTCATGTAGTAGATTCCCCCCGGGATCCCGTATGATATGGGGAGTTTGGTGTTCTCTCTTCTCCCTCAGTTGTCTCGCTAGGAGAGAATGGTGCTTATTTTCTTGCTCATAATACCGTTGCCTAGTAAACACCAGTAATTTCTCTACCGCTTGAGTCTGAACCTCTCGCAACTGCTCCCTAACCTCAATTAGCTGTTGGAGTCTCCTCCTAGTTGGTTTGGCTAACAGAGCTGCCTCTTGCTTACCAATTTCCTTTCTCAATTCCTTTTCCAGATGGACCCTATTTCTTTTCAATCTGGTTCCCTGTTCTATGCAATGACCTCTGAAGACCGCCTTATGAGCTTCCCATATCATAGGGATACAGGGAATTGAATCCTCTATTAAGCTGGTAATATTCCCGTAGTGCTCCATTTAACTCCTCCTTGATCAGGGGTTTCTTAAGAAGGGATTCATTTAAACGCCAATGACATGCCCTAGTTGTGGAGGGGCCCTCTCTAAGCTGTAGTAGAACTGGCGCATGGTCCGACCACGATATGTCTCCCACCTCTGCGGAATGCATCATTCGCAAGAATTGGATGTCTCCAAACCAGTAATCTATACGGGTATGGGTGCCATGTGGCGCAGAGTAAAATGTAAATGAATGATCGCCTGGGTTGCCCACTCTCCATAAATCATACAAAGCAAACCTCCTGATGACTCTACGGAAAGCCGCTGAAATAGTGCTCTGTGATCTAGTGGTGGAATTGGGGTCGATTGGCAGTCGATCCATATTTTCTGAAAAGATTACATTGAAGTCCCCTCCTATCAGTAGGGGTGCCGCTGGGAGTCTGGCTATTTTATTCAGAACTTTGGTAATGAAGCGGACCTGTGAAGAATTGGGGGCATAAATATTGCATAAGAGCACAGGCGAGCCGAACATTTTACCCTGAACAATGATAAAGTGACCCATAGGGTCCCAAGTCACTGTCTCAGGTACTATGGGACACAAGGTTGAGAACAGGATCGCCAATCCTGCTTTTTTGTTCTCTGTGGATGCCATATAAGATACCGGGTAAAGGTGCTTAGCAAAATTGAAATTCCCCGTAGCATCATAATGTGTCTCCTGCAAAAACACCACATCTGCTCTACTTCTCTTTAGCTCATTGAGCGTAAGTCGTCGCTTGCGAGCTGAGTTGAGCCCCTTTACATTAAGTGTCAAAAGCTGAACCATGGTGAGTTAGCTAACATATACTCCTGGGCAAAATACGATGGCGCCCCTGAATAGGATGCAACTGGACAAGCTCTGGGGGGGGGAGGGGGGGAGAGGCTATGTATAGCTTTTCTTTTAAAGCTCTAGTGTGGTGGTACGGGTGGTCGGTGTATAGAGGCCTAGAGCGTCAGGGAGGCTAGGAAAGGCAACAAGAAGGGTGACAGGGGGAGGGACAAGACTTTCACACCACAAGAAAAACAGTCAAAACAGATAAAAAGAAAAAACAAGAAACCCCCCCGAAAAAACAAAAGGGGGGGGGGGGGTAATAAGAAAACAAGGATAAATTCCTACTACTATAACCAGGGGGAGGAAAACCTCCTGACCCTAGTGCGGGTCTATTCAGCCGGTCTGCCCCTAAGATTGGGGAGTATAGGCAGCTGAACCGGATTCACCACCTCCTGTATCAGCCCTATGTTAGGGTCAGAGGGCGGGATCCGGGAAAGACCCACCTGGTGGGGGAAAAACGTGGCAATAGAACCTAATAAAGGAAAAAAAGAAAAAGCATCAAGTGTAGTACTACACAAAAATAAGAACTGAGATATATCTCTAACTATCCAGACACTAACCCCGGTGCCCTTGTGCATATTACTTCCAAATTTACTAAGGAGGGGAAGGGTACCCCGAATCAAAGCAAATATGAGCAAACATAAGACCACCTTCAATCACGTATGATAACTATAAAGGATATATATGCAGCAGGTGTTCTCCTCTAGTCATAAGAGTCCTGAGATGGAGCTCTGGTTCGCGGCCTTCGTCTCTTCTGTTGCAGTTGGGTCTTATTCTGCATTTGGCGCAACTGAGGGGGAAGGTCCTCCCAGTCGTCCAGTCGTGGAGTCGGGATGTTCCAGATGTCGCAGAATTCCTGCAGCTCCTCCATTGCTGAGAGCGTCGCCGTTATTCCATCTTTGGTGGCCGACAGGGCAAAAGGAAAGTTCCAGCGATAGGAAATGTCATGCTCACGTAAAATGTCCAGCAGTGGTCGTAGAATCCGTCTTTTCTGAAGGGTGATCCCAGAAAGATCCTGATAAAGCTGTATGGTGTCCCCGTTGAAGACAAAATTATTTTTCTTCCGCGCCGCAAACATGAGGCGCTCCTTTAATTCAAAGTCATGCACACAACAGACCACGTCTCGCGGGTTTCCTCCCATTACTTTAGGCCTCAATGCTCTATGAGCTATATCAAGTTTTACTTGTGTTTCCGGTTCCCCCAGCAGTGTCGAGAAAAGCGCTTGAAGTGTGGCACGGACATCTTCTTTACCCTCCACCTTCGATAGGCCCCTCACCCTTATATTATTACCCCTTCCTCTATTGTCGAGGTCTTCCAGGTGTCTGGCCATGTCTTGTAATGTGACAGATTGAGAATGCAAGGCATGTTGCGTATGTGTAATCTGACGCCTTGAGTCCGCCTGTTCCGCTTCTAGGTGGTCAATTTTCTGCGTCATGCCCTGTATATCGCGCCGTATCTCCGAAATTTCAGATCTGAACGCCTCCTTAACTTCGGCAATTAAAGATTTAAAGTCCTCTTTAGTAGGCAGGTTCTGAAGGTGAGCGTGCCAGAGCGGTTCTGATACCGGTGGTCTCTTGTCTGCCATATCGTCTGTACCGAGGTGCTCAGGCGATGACGCCAATTCTGGGGAAGGTGCAGCATAGCAGGCGAGAGTGGGGGTTCCAGGAGAGTGGGACCGGAGGACAAACGGGGTTCCAGGAACAAATTCCCCAGGCTGTGGGAGTTGGGGGGACCTCAGTGGGAGGCTCCCAAAATGTCACCCCTGCCCTTCGTTTTCAAACTGACCCTCTTCAATAGGGTCGTGTTCGTCTTCTGGGGTCTGCAGATGTTGCAGGGTAGGCTCTTTCAGATGGAGGGATGACCCCCCCTCAATGTGTCGCAGGCTGCCTTTCTGGCCAGAGTTCTGTGGAAGCGTCACTTTATTCTGGCGCTGCTGCGCTGCTTCATTCTGGCGCTGCTGTATCACTTCATTCTGGCGCTGCTGCGCTGTTTCATTCTGGCGCTGCTGCGCTGTTTCATTCTGGCGCTGCTGCGCCATTTCATTCTGGCGCTGCTGCGCTGTTTCATTCTGGCGCTGCTGCTCTGTTCCATTCTGGCGCTGCTGCGCTGGTTCATTCTGGCGCCGCTGCGCCACTTTATTCTGGCGCTGCTGCGCATCGGGAGAGCCGCGCTGCCTGTCTGGCTGCAGGCCAAGATGGCGGCTCGGCGCGGCCTGAGAGGCCCTGGCTGGATCGCCGCGGGCCACGTGCGGAGACGGTGCGGCGGTGGACACCGCGGTTCCCCTCTTACCCGCTGCAGGCGTGGGTGCCATGGTGAGGGCTTCTGCCGGCTGCGACTGGTTCCTCAGCCGTTGGGTCTCCGGGTAGCACGCGGTCCTGTGCTGGCTGCTGCAGAAGAGCGGAGGAAAAAGTGGGTAAGTGGTATTTCGCCCACCCGTTTCGCGTTCTGGGGTCCTGAGGACTTCACTCCCCTTCTGGGGGTCTTTTTTGCTTTAGGGGCCAGGGTGAATCCCCTCCTTAAGGGTAAAATAGGCACCGGAGCTGCAGAGCTGTCTCAATGTGCGTCCATCAGGCTCAGGGTCTAGCCACGCCCCCCCTGACAACAACTTCAACACTGACAACCGTGTCTCCTCATCGTCCGACACCTCTTTACACACTTCTTCCACTACGTCAACAATGTCATTATCACCCACAGACTGCGACTGGTGAAAAACTTGGGCATCAGGAAAGAGAACAGCAGCAACCTGAGAAGTGGTTTGTGACTCTGGAAAGGGTCCAGAAAACAGTTCCTCAGAGTATGCCAGATCAAATTCCAAATTTTCCTGGGAGGGGGCAGACTGGGGGGAAGGAGGTTGAGGTGGAGGAGCTGGAGGAGTGCTTACTTGGGTAACATGGGTGGACTGCGTGGAAGACTGATTGGTGGACAAATGAGTTGAAGCATTGTCGGCAATCAACGACATCACCTGTTCGCACTGTTCTGGCCTCAACAGTGCTCTACTACGAGTCCCAGTAACTTGAGACATGAACCTAGGGAGTGTAGCTCTGCGGCGTTCCCCTGCTCCCTCATCAGCAGGTGGTGTCTCACCCCGCCCAGGACCACGGCCTCTGACCCCTGCAGTAATTGGATGCCCACGCCCTCGTCCTCTACCCCTAGCACTCGGGCTCAACATTTTCCAAATAAATGTCTATTTTATAGACAAATGAGAAATATAAACTGTAAATTTTTTTTGGTAATTTTTTTTTTATGTTTGTTATTTTTTTTGATTTGAAAAAAAAAAAAGTGTCAGACTGTGCCTAATTCAATCAAACCCCCAATAAATTGTCCCACTTAGCTTTTTCTAATGGATATGTGTGACACTAAGAGCCAAGAATAACGTTCGCAAGTCTCCCTGCAAACTCGTCACAAATATGTTAGTAGTTGTACTACTAGTGCCAGCAAGCCCAGCCACAAGCAAATAAAAAAAAAAACGCTATTGTAGCCCTAATAAGGGCTGTTGGGTTCTTGTAGAATCACTCCTGCCTAACAGTAATCTAATAGAACACCCTAACGCTTTCCCTGACCAGCAGCAGCTCTCTCCCTAGCGGCATCCAGACAGAGAATGATGCGAGCAGCGCGGGCAGGAGCTAGTCTATTCCAGGGTCACCTGATCAGGCCAGCCAATCACTGCTATCGACATGTAAGTGTACCACGTGATGCTGGGTGTACTGCAGAGTCTCCTGGCTTGTGATTGGCTCTGTTTCTGGCCGCCAAAAATAAAAAAAACCGGGAGATGCCATTTTCTCGAGCTGGCAAATTTTCGTCCGAGCAATGAGCAGTTTCGAGTATGCTAACGAGCATCAAGCTCAACGAGTATGTTCGCTCATCTTTAGAGATGACCTTGTAGTAGTAACAATAGTATTAGTGGCGGTAGTAGTAGTGGTAGTGATAGCAAGAGGCACAGCCGTGCAGCATGGAACATCATAGATCCTAAGTTTTGGGATCCAAAGAGAGGGAAAAAAGGTGAAGAACACTAAGAAAAATGTTTGTGCCCTGACCCCCGCCCATTGCCCCCCTCATTGTACCACCCCCAAGCATTGGATAATATGGACCTGACCCCTTCTTGTGACCTGCCCTAATTTATACCCATTTAAAGTTTGCAATGCAATTTATATTGTGGCCTCCTGTCCTCCAACCCTCATACTGTGGCCTCCTGTCCTCCATCCTCCTCATACTGTGACCTCCTGTCCTCCATCCCTCTCATACTGTAGCCTCCTGTCCTCCACCCCCTCATACTGTGGCCTCCTGTCCTCCAACACCTCATACTGTGGCCTCCTGTCCTCCTCATACTGTGGCCTCCTGTCCTCCCTCCTCCTCATACTGTGACCTCCTGTCCTCCAACCCCTCATACTGTGGCCTCCTGTCCTCCAACCCCTCATACTGTGGCCTCCTGTCCTCCATCCCCCTCATATTGTGGACTCCTGTCCTCCATACCCCTCATATTGTGGCCTCCTGTCCTCCAACCCCTCATACTGTGGCCTTCTGTCCTCCATCCTCCTCATACTGTGGCCTCCTATCCTCCATCCTCCTCATATAATGGCCCATGTCTTGCACCCTCAGCATATTGTGACACCCTGTTTTCCATACCCTTTGTAATTTTGCCCTTGTCCTCCATCCTCCTGATATTGGGACTCCCTGTCCTCCATTCCCCTTAAATTGTGACCAATGTCCTTCACCCCCCTCATATTGTGACCAATGTCCATCATCCCTCTCATGTTGTGGCCAAAGTCCTCCAATCTCTCTCATTTTGTGCCCCCCCCCCTGTCCTCCATCCCCCTAATTATGTGGACTGTTGCTCTCCATCCACCTAGTATTGTAGACACTGATTTCCAACCTTCCTTAAATTTTCATCCCTGCCCTCCATCCTCCTAATATTGTGACTCCCTGTCGTCTATCCTCCCTCATATTGAGGACCCCTGTCCCACATCCCCCTCACATAGTGGCCCACTTTCCTTCATACCCCTCATAAAGCAGCACAATGTCCTTTATCCCCCTCATATTGTGGCCAAATTCAATCAATCTCCCTCATACTGTGGCCCCTGGTTCTCAATCCCCATCCCCTCATATCGTGGTCCCAGTTCTCCATTCCCCTCATATTGTGTTCCCTCTCCTCCTTTTGTTGTTGTGTATTAAACTTCTAAAAAAAAACCCTTTCTTACTTACCTTTTTGTCACAGTCTCCCCCATCAGTCTTGCTCCCTCATCTTCCTCAGCTCTGAAGCCAGTTACATTGAGGCGTGGGGCTTGTCTGGGCTTATCTAGGGGAGCTGCTATCTCCAAACATGTCTACTGAATGGAGGTAGCAGGAAGCTGATACTTATACTGAAACATAGATTGCCCTGCAGGTCGGCAGCTGTAGGGGATCAGGACAAAGTGGAGCGGGACAAACACCCAACCGTCCTGGACAGCGGTGAAAAACAGGAACTCTGACACCAAATCCAGGATTGATGGACAAGTTAGGAGATGTCTGGCTGTGAAATACTAGTACTGGTGCAATCCACAAAAAAACATAACAAAAACATATGCAAAAGATAGATAGATAAACAACATTTGAAAAGTCCAGCAGCACCAAGATTGCCAAATAACTCTGTGGGTGCAAACCCCAATATCCTGGTCTTGACACACTAGACGATTATATCCAAGAAAAAAATGAGACTGCACTCCAAGGTAAATGTGAAAAAACGGACGGGAGCTTTATTAGCCCAAGTGCAACGTTTCAGACTTGAAAAAGGATCCTGAACAGGGTCTGAAAAGTTGCACTTGGGCTAATAAAGCTCCCATTCGTTTTTTCACATTTACCTTGGAGTGCAGTCTCATTTTTTTCTTAGATAGATAGATAGATAGATAAATGTTGGAAAGTCCAGGGCAGCACAGCAACTTAGTTGGGTGCAAAGTCCTTGACCCTCTCGCTAGAGCGTCTTAAATATATAATTCCAAAAACAGGCAGCACTCCAAGGTAGTGATCAAAATGATGGGGTGTCTTTATTCCATGTGCAACGTTTCAGCTCACGTAGAGCTTGATAAAGGCTCTACGTGAGCTGAAACGTTGCACATGGAATAAAGACACCCCATCGTTTTGATCACTACCTTGGAATGCTGCCTGTTTTTGGAATTATAGAGAGATATATAGATACATAGGAGATAGATAGATAGATATGAGATAGATAGATAGATAGTAACGACTTACCTAAAGCCATCAGTAGGGTCTGCGTGGAGAGGATCAGTAGGAGACTCATGCTGGAGCAGGTTCTGATGTGATTTGGCTTCTTCTCATGTAACATCAGGCGGAGGTCCCCGGGGAGGCAGCGCAGGACACAGGTGTCTTCACGAGTCAGAGAGGAGCAAAACAAAGTCTAAGATATAACATTATATGAAAGAAAAACAAGTTCACTCCTGGTCAAATACTAGACCCAGCCTGGTCATTGAGTAGCTACCTACCTGTTTGAATAGCAGCCATAAATAGTAAGGTATTGGAAAAGTACTAGCACCCACCAATAACATCCAGGTCAGGTACTGGTCTCCTTCTAGTGACATGCAGGTCAGGTACTGGTCTCCTTCTAGTGACATGCAGGTCAGGTACTGGTCTTCTAGTGACATGCAGGTCAGGTACTGGTCACCTCCTAGTGACATGCAGGTCAGGTACTGGTCACCTTCTAGTGACATGCAGGTCAGGTACTTGTATCCTTCTAGTGACATGAAGGTCAGGTACTTGTCTCCTTCTAGTGACATGCAGGTCAGGTACTTGTCTCCTTCTAGTGACATGCAAGTCAGGTACTGGTCTCCTCCTAGTGACATGCAGGTCAGGTACTGGTCTCCTTCTAGTGACATGCAGGTCAGGTACTGGTCTCCTTCTAGTGACATGCAGGTCAGGTACTGGTCTTCTAGTGACATGCAGGTTAGGTACTGGTCACCTCCTAGTGACATGCAGGTCAGGTACTGGTCACCTTCTAGTGACATGCAGGTCAGGTTCTGGTCACCTTCTAGTGACATGCAGGTCAGGTACTGGTCACCTTCTAGTGACATGCAGGTCAGGTACTTGTCTCCTTCTAGTGACATGCAGGTCAGGTACTGGTCTCCTCCTAGTGACATGCAGGTCAGGTACTGGTCTCCTTCTAGTGACATGCAGGTCAGGTACTGGTCTCCTCCTAGTGACATGCAGGTAAGGTAGTGGTCTTCTAGTGACATGGAGGTCAGGTACTGGTCTCCTTCTAGTGACATGCAGGGCAGGTACTGGTCTCCTCCTAGTGACATGCAGGTCAGGTACTGGTCTCCTCCTAGTGACATGCAGGTCGGGTACTGGTCTCCTTCTATTGAAATGCAGGTCGGGTACTGGTCTCCTCCTAGTGACATGCAGGTCAGGTACTGGTCTCCTCCTAGTGACTTGCAGGTCAGGTACTGGTTATCTTCTAGTGACATGCAGGTCATGTACTGGTCCCCCTCTAGTGACATGCAGGGCAGGTACTGGTCAGGTACTGTATACATCCCAACTAGAGATGGTCGAATCGATACTAACGAATTTCACTAAAACTTTGATTCGTCACAAATCCGAATTTTGTTCACGGGAAGAAAGTATTTTTTCCCCTTTATTAACAAAATGGGCATGGGCACAATGTGGGCACAATGGGACAGAGAACTCTGGGAAGAAGAAAGGAACACCCTCGATCACATTTGCAGACATGAAAGCCAATTAGCAACCATCAGGCTTATGTGATGTCACAGGCCAATAAAAGTGGGCAGCAATTTCCATTCTCGTCATTTCACACTGAATGTGCTGTATATAACCTCTATCTCCTTGTGTTCAGTAGCTGCTGGATCGATTTTTTTCTCTAAGTCCAGGGTGTCAGTTCTTGTGGTTCTGTATACCCCAAATTTCAAGTGTTTTTTGTTGATAAAGTAAATATCAGGAAATCTGTTTTAAATCAACATCGTTGATTGACCAATATGTCAGACAGGATGATGGCACTGGTCGCAGCACAGTAAGGGGACGTCGCGGCAGGGTTGACTCAGTGAGGCCAGAACTACTGGTGTCATTTAGCGCCAGTGTGTGGATTAACAACCCAAAGGTTCTCAATTGGTTGACTAGGACATCCACTTCCTCCCAAATGACATCTGACATCCAAGAGTCCGTGAGTTTGTCAGATACAACTCTTAGTTGGCATGGCCCAGATGCAGGTCCGTGGCACTCATATTTTCTCAACCAGCCTCTGTCCTATTCATTTCCCTCAACCAGAGATCTAAAAAGTGGTCTGGGCTCAGCACCACTATACAGAAAGGATGAATTCTTTGAGGACAGTGGAGTGAAGAGGTGGGGCAGAGATCCACTGCTTCGTGCAGTAGGTGGGAAAGTAGAGATGTGTAGAGTGGCACGGGAGGTTAGGTTGCACTTGCAAGTAGTTAGGCTGTGTATACTGAGACCAAATTCGAAGATGTAGCCGATCACACTTGGGAGTCGGGTGAAGCCAGGACTTTATCATCATCGTCGGGGGATGAGAGTGTCAGCTTGCGCGTCACGCAGCGAAACAGGCAGCAATTCGCTACTGTGGCCGTGAGTCAGCAGAATGGCAGCATTGCGAGGACGTGAGCCAAACAGCTGAGGGGTACAAACCCCGCTTCGCAGGTCCAATTAAGCAGTGGCGAGGCAGCGAGGCAGCGGCGTTAGTAGTCACTCAGTGCTGGCGGTCACTCAGTGGTGACAGTAAAATCACCACACCTCAGCGGTGGGGCAGTATATTGTCCACCGAAGCTTGTAGCTGCAACCACGGGTGGCCCAAAAGCATTGAGGACGTAGAACGGGGGAGCACATTAAATGACAATCTCTCCTTGTGTAACGCCCCAATTTGCAAAGACAGGGGCTCAGTACAATGGGACTGGGGCATGAAGAATCTGTCCAATGCCGGAAGGGATAATCAGCGGCTTCTCTAGGCGAACCACAGGATAGCAATGCTGGGAGACCCAGAACTGATAAGAGCAGGGACATTCAGACAAGGAGAAGCTTTGCTCTCACCTAGGAACACTACTCCCAAGAACCCTAGGTGCGGGAGTTTTCCCAGATGCTGTGGATGGACTGGACAAGATGAAAGAAAGTGCTCTGGTGAGGCAGAGATTCTCCTGTCTTCATCTGGAATGTTCCTGGGGAGATAGACAAGCTCTATCCAATTGCACAAGCTCCTCTGCAATAAGCACGAAAGATGACTGAGGTGATCTTTGGAAGACTGGAGCCAAGCGGGGCAGACGGCGGGTCCTGACTTGCGGTTATGCCAGACGTCATTCTTCAAAGTACTCAGTAAACTGGATGTCTAATTGAGTGGCCAGAGAGATCATTTCACTCAGCTTAGATGGAAGGTCCCGTGCATAAAGGGGACCTTTATTTCAGGCAAGCTCAGAAGCCAGGTTACGAAACTGACAGATGAGTTCAGCAGGGCGGACTCAGCAGAAGAAACTCGGGCTGATTCCTCAAAGACGGACTGGAACTCGTCAAAGAAGGTGGTGATATTAGGCATGAGTAGGCATGAGTTCAATGTGCAGGGAGCACTGAGTGTTAAAGCCCCTGCACAACTTGGGATCCACATTAGAGATGGGCAAATTTTTCTGAAAAAACTTGTTTCGACCCTTATCATGGCAAACCACGTTAAAAAACAGGTATTTCCTGGCTGCAGAGAGACTGTAGGGTATTGTAGAACGTTGTGCCATGCTCAATTATGCATAGGGAGCGTGGTTTGGGCTTCAAACAATGCTATGACAGCATACATAGGACAACTTCACCAAATAAGCGAAGTGGGAACGCAGCCTGACAAGGAAATGTCTGTGCCGAAAGCACCGAGCTGAGGGCCAAGATCCAACTATAACATCAAAGAGTGCACTCTTTTTACACTGACATCAGATGATTCCATAGACTACAGAACCTGTTCTGTTAAACGCTGATACATGTAGAAACACCCCAAAAGAGTGTAGAGGGTGTCGGCAGTAATTTTGATGATTTTGCCCTTCTGACAATTTCTGGAGGTTGCAGCAACATTGTAGGCCACAGAGTGACTGCAATATGAACACCTTGAACAGGAGGATGGTCAGCTTCTGCACCTTAGGATGGCTGGATGCATACAGTTGACTCTTTGTAATCACCTCATGCAACGACTGCTGGCGCCATGGGTAGCGAGGAACAGGAGCATGTGGACCGGGAGATGTTGTAAAAAAAAACAGCTCCCTTCAGCAGAGGTGCTAGAGTATTGACTGGCTGAAATGGCATGTGTGCCAATAGGTGCTGCTGCTGTTGCTGCGGCGGCAGGATGGACCAGCAAATCTGAGTCACGTTTCTCCCAGGCCATTGGATAGTGATGCTGCATGTGTTGACGCAGGGCCGTGGTGCCAACGTTAGATCCCTGGCCACGCTTCACTTTCTGCCTGCAGATTCTACATATGCATACTCTCAGCTCCGGTGGGCAGACTGGGATAATCCTACGCTGAGGACCAGAGTGCCATTCCCGGTGTCCGTCATACCTTCTGTGGACTCTCCCAAGCAGCTGGCAGGCTTTCCTTCTTCAACAATATCTTCAGACACTTACTCTGCATTTGTGTTGTTGTCTGCTTGGACGATATTCTGGTGCTTTTCTCCTGACCTACACTCTCATGTGATCCATGTCCGGCAAGTTCTCAGGCGCCTTAGGGCCAATCACTTATATGCCAAGCTTGAGAAATGCCAATTTCATCAGAGTAGTCTTCCATTTCTGGGATACATCATTTCTGACAAAGGACTACAGATGGATCCTGCCAAGTTGTCTGCTGTACTTCAGTGGTATCACCTCCAGCTCATGAGGCGCATTCCACCAATGTCTATGAGGTGAAAGAGGTCCTTGGTATAAAGTCAGTCAGAAGGAAGCGGTTCTTTCTTGTTGACTGGAAGGGGTTTGAGCCAGAGAAGAGGTCCTGGGAGCCCGTAAAAGACAAAATCCTGGATCCTGGTTCCTCCAATCTAAAAAGGAGGGGGAGAGAGAAGGGGTAGGGTGTACCTCCGTGTGCCCCATCCTCTAACTCACCTGTCCCTGCTCCAGTAGCGGTCCCTGCGATGTCCATGCTCTGGCACGTCGGCTCTGTAAAATTTTAAGACGAGTGCGCCGCTAATTGCCGCTGCCCAGCTGCCTGCCCTGATGAATTTCAGCCCCTTCCTATGTCTCCTTCTGGATCTTTGTGCTTCCATGCCTGAGAGAAAGCTGTATTCCAAGCCCTCTGCGATTATCCTGATTTCCTGTTGTAACCTCGATTCTGTTCCTTACTCCGATTCCATGCTGCCTGTCCCAACCTTCTGCCTGTCCCCGACCACGAGTTTGCCTTAAGTTTCTGTACTACGCCTTGGCTGCCACCAGGGACAAAGTCGAGCCTGTAGAACAACCTGGTGGCACCACGCCACAAAAAGTCCAACCTGCTTTGCGGCGGGCTCTGGTCATAGACTCCGGTCCCAGGTGTCAGATTATGTCATTGTCCGTGGTGGTAGAGAGGAACCACTAGGACTGATCCTGACACAGGAGTATTATATAATTTGGTGTATTATATAATTTGGTGTATTATATGACTTGGCTGATGGGAGACTTCCCCGGGCCTTGTATAATTGTTAGAATTAAACAGACCCTGTGAAAGTTTTAGGATGTGCGAATTTAGTACTCAATATGAAATAAAATAGTTTATATCAAGAGATTTATGTGGCCAAAGGCTTCTTGGAAATGGATAATTTTTTCTGGTAACGTCAGGATCCAAATGGTTTATATTTATGTCCAGTTTTAAATCCAATAATAATAAAATGAACTTTAGCTGTATTCCTATGTTAGTACGTTTTGATATACATGCCAATGATTTTTCCAATATGCTATTGTGTGTGAGTATATAACTGTCATTTCTCATGTTACCACCCAAAATCCTTTACAAAAGAATCGTGAACCCTCCTAGACTGGTGGTGTATAAAATAAAGATACACAGAGTTCCAGATCAGAGCTCCGTTGATGCAACAACATCTTGGTTGTGTCTATTTTATTGGTCGAAGCATTTATTTAGTTAATTACTCTCTGTCTGATGATTGAACCTGTAACATTTTTGGAGGCCCCAGCAAGATCCTGAAAGAGAAGACCCTCAGTCCAGGAATGCTGATCCTAGGTAAGTGAGCCATTGACTCAATGCTGTCCTATTCTGAGGGGTTCTTTAATAATAATAATAATAATATAAATAAATAATAAATTAAAATAATAAAAGCCACAGAAGCCTATATCTCTTCTGATTGGACATTTTTATTCATCAGAAATATTATAGGAGTGTAAATGTGTCAGAACTCACAAATTGTTCTGATGGGATCAGGTTTCAGCTCATTTTCTGATCCTGAGAGAGCTGGGTGTGTCGGAGTGATGGATGGCTGAGCCAGTCAGTACTGGAAGTAGTGTCCATTACTTCCTTATATTCTGCCCATTCCCTTCATTGGGTGCTGGTTATTCAGTCTCCTGGGTCCTCTAGTGCTCTTGCCATTGCAGTTCTTGCTATTCTGTGTATTGACTTCTGCTTTGACTTCTATTTCCTATACAATTCTGTACCTTTGCCACCATCTTGGTTTTGACCCAGTTTGTTTGACTCCCGTTGTCTGTCTGTATCTGTTGTTTGTCCCTCAGTATTGTTTATCTCCTAGTGTGACCCCTTCTTCCTGTCTCACTCTTGTGTTGGTTTCTGTGCACCAGTGTGAACACTGGTCTATTCCTGTATTCCGGTTACCTGTCCTCTCCACCATCCAGCAGCTGCCAGATGAAGTAAGTCTTCCCCGTCATCTTGTAGGGTCACTCAGGAACCGTCAGTTAGGTTCCTGATAGTGGGTTTGCCCTTGCCAGTGCAGCTTATCTGATTTAGGCAGTGCCTTAGCCCGCAGGGACATCGCAGGGTGAGTTTGCCACCACTTACTTAGTCTGACAGCTGGTTGTGGTTGTGCGGTTAATGGACAGGTACTGACAAAATGTGTATATGATTCATAGATGTGATATTTTTTATACCATTTTTTTATACCATTGCAGGTAAAGATACAACAAGGAATCCTTGTTTATTTAAATTTGGCCACATTTTATATTTTACATATTTCACATTTTATATACTCTCCCCTATTGGATAACCTAGTCAGTTACATTTTAGGAGTATAAATAGAGATTTACATGCAAGTCACTCATAGTATAGTATAGTAAAGGTACAACGGAGGAAATATATAACGATTGTTAGTTATCAATTTATTTATCTGTGTATTGTTTTATCTATTTCAATACAGGGGTTTTATGTATTAAATATTATTACAAAAATGCTGTATCTTTACTTGTATCTTTACTTTTTTTTACATTTTAGGCTATGGTGTCAGCCGATTTCTGAGCACAGTTCTGATCTGTTTAATTTAGGCAGAGTATTCTTATGACAGTCTGCTTTGTGTGCCATTTTTCATATTAATCATTGTAGTGTAACTTATGTATACTGCACATGCTCACTGCTATGTATCTCATGTATGCTGCACATGCTCAGTGTGTTAAGTATCTCATGTATGCTGCACATGCTCAGCTTGTTATGTATCTCATGTATGCTGCACACGCTCAGTGTGTTATGTAACTCATGTATGCTGCACATGCTCAGCGTGTTATGTTACTCATGTAACCTGCACATGCTCATTGTGTTATGTAACTCATGTATACTGCACATGCTCAGTGTGTTATGTAACTCATGTAAGCTGCACATGCTCATTGTATTTTGTAACTCATGTATGCTGCACATGCTCAGTGTGTTATATAACTCATTTATGCTGCACATGCTCAGTGTGTTATGTATCTCATGTATGCTGCACATGCTCATTGTATTTTGTAACTCATGTATGCTGCACATGCTCAGTGTGTTATGTTACTCATGTAACCTGCACATGCTCAGTGTGTTATGTAACTCATGTAAGCTGCACATGCTCATTGTATTTTGTAACTCATGTATGCTGCACATGCTCAGTGTGTTATATAACTCATTTATGCTGCACATGCCCAGTGTGTTATGTATCTCATGTATGCTGCACATGCTCATTGTATTTTGTAACTCATGGATGCTGCACATGCTCAGCGTGTTATGTTACTCATGTAACCTGCACATGCTCAGTGTGTTATGTAACTCATGTATGCTGCACATGCTCATTGTATTTTGTAACTCATGTATGCTGCACATGCTCAGTGTGTTATATAACTCATGGGTGCTGCACATGCTCAGCGTGTTATGTAACTCATGTAAGCTGCACATGCTCATTGTATTTTGTAACTCATGTATGCTGCATGTAAAATCTGCTTGGTTTTGGGGTGCCAGTTAATATTAAATTAACAACAATATTCAATGGATCTTTATAGGGGATTTATTAAGGGTACAATACAGGGGAATACACATAGAGGGTAAACTAACTAAGGGACAGAGAGATGGTGGGGAAGGAAGTGCTCTAACTAAAGATCTGTATACCATCTTATATACATACACACGTATCCCACACACACTTGCCCATCATCCCACCTCCACCACTGTCTTGGCCAATCCAATGATGATGTAGAGTCAATATATTCTTATCACACAAACTTGCAGGACAAGTAACTTGAGTCTTTGTTTCCCACAAGATCTGCAAGAATCCCCAGGGGCAATGACAAGCAGCTGTCCTCTGTGTGGTCAGGATAGCCCCAGCCTCCAGGTGTAATAGCACAGTCCATTGTAATCACATGCAGCTGTCTCTGCAATCTTTATTAGGGGCAATGTAGGCATTTATGGCTTAGTTCTTCCTCTGTCCACAAAGACCCTTACACTGTCTCAAGCCACATCATGTCATATTTCCAACACTGCACATGCTCAGTGTGTTATGTATCTCATGTATGCTGCACATGCTCATTGTATTTTGTAACTCATGTATGCTGCACATGCTCAGTGTGTTATATAACTCATTTATGCTGCACATGCTCAGTGTGTTATGTAACTGATGTAAGCTGCACATGCGCAGTGTGTTATGTAACTCATGGAGCGATGGATTGAGATGCAATTAAAGGAATCAGCGCATGACATGTCGAGAAATTTTAATCAGCATTCACGGGTTAAGTGAAGGTCTGAATTGTAGGTGGTGATGTTTATAGATGGACTAGTGAAGTCATGTACAGGGGAGGACTTACAGTGTATTTGTAAGTAAAACTACACCTGTGTGAGCCAGTCTAATACCGGATATTGAGGAGAAAATGTGGAAAGATTTTTGCAAAAAGCGAGTTCACGTGGAGCGCTATTAGTAATAACTTACCCAAACTATGAAATATACCAATGTTGAAACCAAAAGAAGTTTTATCAAAAGAATTTAATGTTATTTTAAAAAATAGTTAAAAAGTATATAAATCTTACAAACAAAGTCCAAATGACACGTTTCAGGTCGCAGACCCTTTCTCAAATATAGGACATAAATGAATGATCATATCAGTATTGCAGTCTTTAAATACAAGATAAGTGTGTACTTACAGTTGCGATGCTGTGCGGTGAATGGGTAGGGAAAATGGCGCGAAATGCGGGTTTTTGGCACGCCGACGGCAAGGAGCCGGGTAGCGCATGTAGCGCATGTTTATTCTGGACAAATAAATTCTCAATTTTTGACCAATAAGGAGTGCCAAGTTATCTTTTCTCTATATATATAGTGTAGTAACCTACTTGTGCACCCGTATACTCCGAAACATTGAGTGACGTGTATTCTTTCCAATTTCGTTTTTTTGGGGCCGGCGGCAGAAGTCCCTGAGTCCCCTCCTGGATGATGTGTATAATGCAACTGATTGCGGAACAGAGGACAGAAGGCCTCAGCTCTAGTGCATTAGTGGTGCAGTGCATGGCAGGAAGAGTGGCAATCGGAGCTGGATCGCTGAACCAGCAGTGAGAATCGGATGATGGGCGCAGCAGCAGCAAGCAGTCCACTTCAGATGGAATCTGGTGAGGGAGTAGATTCTTTGATATTCACTATGGCCACGGCCGTTGGAGCAACTGTAGGATCAGGTGAGGCCACCACTAATGCATCCATACGATTCTTGGGGATGGGTGGGTCAGCTTACACTAGAAGGAGTGAATACATTATTAATGGGCTCAGAGCAGCTGTTAGGGGCGCAGTAAAGCGCGGGTACCTGGTCTCCGCCAGCAGTATGACAGCAAGCAGAGAGTCAGGTGGCCCCGGGCAGGTCAGTGGGGAAGGTGATAACCCAAGGGGTGGACGCTGGGGGTTCTGTAGCAGAAACAGCAGCAACTGGGCCTGGGTCAGCAGTGGCATCACCATTGGTGGTGCTAGTGGCGGCAAGTAAGCAGGTGGACGATGTCTGGATGGTGGACAGCGCCAAAGTGGAAGTGTACGTGTGCTATGCGGGCTCACTGGGGAATCATTTAAAGCCATAAGTGCGGGAGCATATTTGGAAGGGGGAGTACGTGGAGATTTTCTCACTGCTCCCTTTAGAGAAGTTTATCTTAGAGGGGTTGAAAGCAGAGGAGAGCATGAAGGAAGATTGACGGCGTCATAGGCTTATACCACAGACGTTCTCAAGTTGGTTGCTATATTAGCGCAGCAAAATTGTACGGGTTTATTTTACTATTTAGACTCTATCGGTGAGGCATACAGAGGGTAATGCATGGCTACGCTATGATGAGTAGTTTCATCAGCGGAAAGCCATCTGGCGTTAAAGTGGGATCAGAAGGACATCAATTTGAGGAGGGTTTTGTATCCCGTGTGAGTTACGGGAGGAGTTGCAGGAACCACTTAACTTGGCTTCCACTTTAGCTCATCCAGAAGTGGTTAGGGACAAGTTATGGAAAGAAGTTGAATTGGGGCAGGTCACGGGGCCGTTTGATTCAGTGCCCATTCAGTGTATCTAGTATATGCTGCACATGCTCAGTGTGTTATGTATCTCATGTATGCTGCACATGCTCAGTGTGTTATGTAACTCATGTATGCTGCACACGCTCAGTGTGTTATGTAACTCATTTATGCTGCACATGCTCAGTGTGTTATGTAACTCATTTATGCTGCACATGCTCAGTGTGTTATGGAACTCATGTATGTTGCATGTGCTCAGTGTCACGGGTGGTCCTGCGATCCCCGTCGCGGATCGCGGGCTCACCCGTGCCGTCAGTCCCCCGCCAGCGCGCCGCAAGCGCTACTTACGGGTCCCGGCTCCTGCCCCACCGGCGTCGGCTCCGTCCGCAGCTTCCTCGTCCCCTTCGGCTGTGCGCGCGCGTCCCCGACAGCTAGGGCGCGCGCGCGGCAATTTCTGTAAATTTAAAGGGCCAGCGTGCCACTAATTGGCGCTGGCCTTTTCCCTTTAACTATTTAACCCTGCCTCTTCCTGTTACCCTTGCCGGATCTTTGTGCCTTGCGCCCTAGAGAAAGCTGTATTTGATGCCTTGTGCTGTTCTTGAGATTTCCTGTTGTGACCCCAGTTCCGTTTCTGACTACGCTCCTTTGCCGCCTGTCCTGACCTGTTGCTACGACTCTGACTACGAACCTGTGCTGCCCGTCCTGACCTCCTGCCTGACCCCGACTACGAGATTGCCTGCCTATTCTGTACCTCGACCTTGGCTGCCACTGCGGACAAGTCACGCCTGTGGAACGACCTGGTGGTACCACGCCGCAGCAAGTCCAACCCGCTTTGCGGCGGGCTCTGGTGAAAACCGGGTGCCACTTAGACTCCGGTCCCAGGTAGTGGCTTGTGCCATCGTCCGCAGTGGTTCAGAGGATCCACAACCTCTAAGCCTGACACTCAGTGTGTTATGTAACTCACGAATGCTGCACATGCTCAGTGTGTTATGTAGCTCACGAATGCTGCACATGCTCAGTGTGTTATGTATCTCATGTATACTGCACATGCTCAGCGTGTTATGTATCCCATGTATGCTGCACATGCTCAGTGTGTTATATAAATCGTGTATGCTGCACATGTTTCATTTACTAGCCAGGCCCTACCTAACAGCAAAGCCAGGCTTCCAGTGCAGTTTGCACAGCTTCAGGGCTATCACCCTTCTCTACAGGTGACACATTGACAGTGTTTGTGGAAGCAGCATAGTCAGGCCACCCCAATCCCTGGCAATCTGTTTGTAAGTCTTTCTACACAAAATTGGTCTTCATACATGTCCTCCAGAGAGTCAGTGCTTTCTATATTGATGTGTATGGAGGGTAGCCATTCTTTATTACAATGTCATGACATGTAGAGTTATCATTACACCTGTGTTATAGACGTTCTTCGGAATGATAGTGATGATGATCTGTGCAGATTCTGAAGCCAATGTGCCTTCTATTGGGCAGACGTGTGATGTCACATTTATGTTATACTGTTACAGTTTCTACTTCTCTCCCATTCATGTGGCAGAAGCTGAGCTGGAATATTAAGCGCAAGCACTATACATATTATACACATTCTATACACTATACACACAGTTCAGTGACTCCTCCAATAACTGTCTTTATTTTGAGGGATTATCCGGAGCGTCTGATACTTATTGCATTACTGTAAACAGTGACATTAACACAAAGAAGCCAAACAGCACGATAGGAGGGTGGAAGCTGCTTATTCCGGGAACACTACATAATATCGTCTCCTGTATAGTCCTCTGGTCGTAGGTCACTGATATATTTGCGTTGCTACATAGACCGGGGTCAGCACAACCGCGATGAAATATAGTCCTAGAGTCAGGTCCTGTAGATAAAAAATAATGATGGAAATTACTGAAAATACAAAAAATAAATATTTATATGGAGTATTTCCACAATCTACTAACTCAAGAATGTAGTTATAGAGGGAACGGAAAGTATTCAGACCCCTTAAAATTTTTCAATCTTTGTTTTATTGTAGCCAATAAATTTTTGCTCATTAATGTTCTCTCTGTCCCCATCATATAAAAAAGAAACTGAAATCTAGATATTTTTGCTTATTTATTAAACAAAAAATAACCTGGATTATCCCCTGGTGTTAATTGTTCTGTATTTGGCCCTTGGTGATAAGTATTCAGCCCCCGGTGATGAGTATTCAGCCCCCGGTGATGAGTATTCAGCCCCCGGTGATAAGTATTCAGCCCCCGGTGATGAGTATTCAGCCCCCGGTGATAAGTATTCAGCCCCTGGTGATAAGTATTCAGCCCCCGGTGATAAGTATTCATTCCCCGGTGATAAGTATTCAGACCCTGGTGATAAGTATTCAGCCCCCGGTGATGAGTATTCAGCACCCGGTGATGAGTATTCGGCCCCCGGTGATGAGTATTCTGCCCCTGGTGATGAGTATTCGGCCCCCGGTGATGAGTATTTGGCCAACGGTGATGAGTATTTGGCCAACGGTGATGAGTATTCGGCCCCTTTGCTCAGTGTTGAGTAGAAGCGGCTTTGGAGCTGGTGCAGCCAGTAGTCTTCTTGGGAAGATGCTACAAGCTCCTCACCCCTGGATTTCAACCTTTCCAATTCCCTCAGGTTGGATGGTGAACATTGGTGGAGGCCATTTTCCAGGCTTTGACTGAGCCACTACGGAATGGTCACAGAGAAGTTCTGAAGCCTCTGCTGTGTTATTTTAGCTGTGTGCTTAGGATCATTGTCTTTTTGGAAGGTGCGGAACAGTCTAAGTTCCAGAGCATCTGGAACAGGTTCTCATCTAGGATAGCTCTATTCTTGGCAACTTTCATCTTTCCTTTCATTACACCCAGTGGTCCTGACCCCCCCCCACACACACACACAGCCTGATGCTGCCCCCCATGTGTCACTGCTGGGATTGCATTTGGCAGGTAATGAGCAGCGCCTTTATTTTTCCACCTTGGGCAGTTCTTTAGTCCTCATGATTCACATGTGCTCTGACATGAATTGTGAGCTGTGAGTCCTGTTTGTTTCTGTCAAGATGGGGGAAGGGTGCACATTAATGGGTAAAAAATGAAGATTTTTCCTCTTACCAATTGGTTGCAGTAAAAAAAAGAGAGAAATATTTAAAGTGGTCTGAATACTTTTCATGCCCAGTGTAAAGATGACATGGAGGCAGCCAGTAGACACGGGCTGTGGGTTTTATGTTGCCTCCCTATTGTTATCTTAACTACTGTTTTGCATCACTTTACAAATTCCCCACAAAAAAATCAGACTAAACTAACTAAAATGTTCAAGCTGTGCACATGTTGTTCGTGTTATGGGCTATCTCCTAGGGGTTTATAGAGTATGGTCCAAAAACTTGTGATCTGGTTTGCCTTAGGAACCCCAGTTCTAGTTTACATAAGATCGTAATCATAATGTTCTGCTTTTTGCCCTCTGGTCAGAACCGCACCTCTGCTAGAGTTTTTCCTGCCTAGAGCTCAGCTTCTTCCAGACTAATCTCTCATTGATTCTGCGGTGCAGGACCCACCAAAGCCTCTGGACTACTCAGAGATGTATAGATTTGATGACTTTGTTACAACAAAATTTAGATCCAATTTTGGGTGAATACAGATTGGGAAAATGTGCTATCACCATTAGGATTAGCTAGATAGTTATGTTACCGTTCATTATTTTCATTGTGCTGGTAATACACCTCGTTGCATCCCCGGTACAAGCGACGCGTTCTCCATCTTTACAGCTACCGTGTTCCGTAAAATAACAAGATTCACAGATGTGCCCATTGGTTTTGTTGCTTTTGGAGGGAACTAGATAAAGAAATGCATAAGTATTGAAGATTAATCTGCCATAATTATAAATATTATAAAAGGGGAGGTATGAGAGGTTTGGAGGTTCTCCATCACAAAATGACTGAAACTGCAAAACAATTCTAACCATGAATCATCAATACAGCTTCCAAAATTTTGCTCAGCTGCAAACACTTAATCTAAAAGTTACATCGCAAGATAAGAACTTGTGGAAATAATAAATAAATATTGCCATATTGCATTATCTGTAGTGCGCTCATCTCCTAAGCTCCAATTCTAAATTCCAAACCTAGTTACACATTAAGCCATGAAATCTCTGTAAGGGCTCTGATACATCCCACCAGGAGACCTTAGTTCAAATGAGGCGTGGCTAATCTTACAAATATTAGGAGCCTGGACTTACACACTTCCCCGGTCCATTATGGGGTGATAGAGAAATGGGGATCCACTTGATTGTAATTAATTGTCCTATTGTAAAATATTTCAGTTGAAAGTTATTAGTAGAGATGGGCGAATTTCTTGAAATTTGATTAGACCTAATTCGGTGAATCTTTTGAAAAAATTTGATTTGACCCAAATCGAATCATGACTAGAGATGAGCGAGCACTAAAATGCTCAAGTGCTCTTTACTCGAGTCAAACTTTTTCCGATGCTCAAGTGCTTGTGTCGAATAACGAGCCCCATTGAAGTCAATGGGAGACTCGAGCTTTTTTCGAGGGACCAATAAATTGTGTCATTTTATTGAGAAATAAGGAAGTCAGTCCTGTTTCTTCATTTTTTTTATTTAATGGAATATTTGTGGAACTTCAAAAAGGAGAATGACCCGTGTTAAACATCTGCAATGTGTTCTTCACACATATTGTTCTTCACATACTATTGTGAAGAACACCTTTCTGTACTCATGTCTTCTGATAAGTTAGCAGATGTACGGAAACATGGTGTTCTTCACTGTGTTCACTGTGTTCTTCACTGTTCTTCACTGTGTTCCTTAAGTGAAAGCTCATTCTCCAGCAGGCGAAATACTCGTCTGAGCAAAGAGCCGTTTCAAGTACGCTAATACTCGAATGAGCATCACGTTCAGACAAGTATGCTTGTTCATCTCTAATCATGACAAATCACGTAAAATGGTATTTCCTGGCTGCAGAGAGCCCGTAGGGTGTTGTAGAACGTTGTGCCATGCTTAAATATGCATGGGGAGCGTGGTTTGGTCTTTAAACAATGCTGCGTTTTAGTATGACACGCACATGACAGCCTGCACTTTTAGAATTACTTCACTCTTTAATTCCATGGGCTTTTCCTGGGGTCAACTTCACCAAATAATTGAAGTGGGAACACAGCCTGGCAAGGTAACGTCTGTGCCAGCTTGAAAGGACTGAACTGAGGGCGAAGATCCCACTATAACATCACAGAGTGCACTCTTTTTACACTGACATCAGATGATTCCACAGATTACTACAGAACCTTTTCTATTAAATGTGGAAACGTAGAAACCCCACAAAAGAGTGGAGAGGGTGTCAGCAGTAATTTTGCATTGATGTCACTGATCATTTTGCCCTTCTTTTCATCTGTCAGTGTCCGCTTTCAATCCGTCAATAATCCTTCAGTATTGCCAAAGCCAAAAACAAACAGGAGTTCATCCCAAACAGAGATGGCCAGTAAATGGGATACTTGCATGTCCTCTGTGTTGTGTATCCACTCCTGCTTTTGGATATCAATCCTGAGGCTTTTCATTCCTTCAGACAGATGAAATGAAGGGGAAAACTAAACATAGTAGCAACGTCATAGAGCGGTGGAGGGTGAAAACAGCATTATCAAAATCACAGGGTGTTCCAGGGAGAAAGCGGTCAGATGGAGGCAGCATGAGTAGACCGCAGAGTGGCACAATGACAAATCATGGAGCTGGCGGAAACATGGTAGGCCACAGAGCGGCACAATGACAGAGTGTGGGGGTGGCAGCAACATGGTAGGCCACAGAGTCATACAATGACAGATTGTGGAGGTGGTGGCAGCAGCAGCAGGAGGCCAGAGTGGTACAATGGCAGAATGTGGAAGTGGCAACAACATGGTAGGCCACAGAGTGGCACAATGACAGGGTGTGGAGGTGGTGGCAGCAGCAGCATGAAGTCAGAGAGTGGCACAATGACAAATCCTGGAGGTGGTAGCAGCATGAGGCCACATAGTGGCACAATGACAAAGTGTGGAAGTAGCAGCAGCAGCATGAGGTCACAGAGTTGAACAATCAAAAATTCTGGAGGTAGCAGCAGCATGAGGCCACATAGTGGCATTTTGATAAAGTGTGGAGGTGCCAGCAGCAGTAGCAGGAGGTCACAGAGTGGCACAATGACAAGGAGGTGGGTGACAATTTCAGTCCCTGGTAAAGATGGTGGGAGGCAGATGGAGCAACTGGCAGCAGATGTGTGGCATCAGGCGGATGTGTGGCATCAGAATAGTGGCTGAGGCAGGTAGTTAGAATCCACAATTATTTCCCAACGTTTAGGGAAGGCGTCATGGCTGATCTAATCTGATGCATAAGGCATTGGTGTTTTCAAATCTTGGCTGATCCAAGCCTGATTCATCTTGACAAAGGTCGGTCTCTCCACAATTTGGCCGGGCAGGACAGCTTTTATACTGCAAACTCCGCAAGTTGCAGTCATGCATCAAGTTTGGCTGCCCAGTAGTCCAGGGGATCCTCTACTGGGGGTGTTAGAGTGCTGTCCAAGTAGGCCACCACCTGCTGGTGCAGACTCTGCTCCATTTCCTGCTGCTGGTGGTGGAGGCTACCCTGCTCACTAGGCTGGTGATGGAAGCTGCTCATTAAGGACTCCAGACTTAAGCTGCTGCTGATGGAGCTGCTACTGCTCCTACCCCCCCCCCCAGCTCCCCACAGCAGCCGTGGCAGTAGTACATGAGCGATGACTGCCTGGAATCCCTTTGTCAGACCTGACAGAGGATGGACAATGGTGCACAAAAGCAGCAACCACCTGTATTTTCAGTATCTCTCTATAGTATGCCAGTTGCTTCCACCCTCTCGGCAGCTGGAAAAAGTCACCCATTTTTGACCGGTAGCAGGAGTCCAAGAGGGTGGAGAGCCCATTCGGCTGTCACTAGTTAGGCAAAGCAGCATGTTGAGGGCCATCTGCTCAAGTGACTCTGAGGGACTCCCGGCCTCCATCTTCACTGTATACTGCCAATGTGCTTCTGGGTCATCTGCCTTGTCTTCTACCTCCTTTGAATGCTCCTGCTACTCCTCTCTTGTCACCTAAATGACAAGAGGCTGGTTGAGGACAGATAAGCGTCGCTGACCTGCACCTGGGCCATGCCAGCTAAGGACTCTTTGCTGTGGTTGTCAGATGTCATCTGAGAGGAAGTGGATGACCTAGTCAACCAATTGACAACCTTTGGGTTGTTTATCAACACACTGCCGCTAGATGACACCGGCAGTTCTGGCCTCACAGAGACACCTTTGCTGCGATGTCCCCCTACTGTGCTGCACCCTCTGCCTGCTCCACCTGCCACCTCTCTGTCTGACATATTGGTTAATCAACTAGGTTCATTTGACTCAGATCTACTTTATCTACCAAAAAAAATGCTATTTGCGGTATACAGATCCCACAAAACGGACATCCTGGGATTGGAGCAGAAATCACTAGAGAAACTATGTGGATTTTACAGATTTCTTACTATTAACTTCAGCAACAAAGAAAACCTGCTATTTGGGGTATACAGATCCCCCAAAACAGACACCTTGGGATACGAGCAGAAATCACTCCAGCACAGTACAGTAGAAGCAGCTGGACGCTACAGGCAGCACATGCAGCATTATATACTATATAAAAACAGGCAGGCAAGTCCTACTTACCTTCCGGTGCCCTTCGGTATCCAGCGCTGCTGTCACTCCGGTCCGTGCGCCATGTAAACAAACATGGACGCCGGAGCAGTGCTGGACCTGCGCTGCTCCGGCGGCCATGTTTGTTTACATGGCACCTGGACCGGAGTGACAGCCTCGCTGGATACCGGAGGGCACCGGAAGGTATGTAGGACTTTATTTTTTTTAAAAAGCCGTCTCCCGGCCACTTTTAGTTTTTTTCAAGAACTCAGACAACCCCTTTAAGTGATAAGATTGGAAATGGTTGCCTGTTTTTATAGGGTTGTGTGACATCATATAAGCCTGCCGATTGCTGATTGTCTTAAAGGTCTGAACATGTGATCGAGGGTGTTCCTTTCTTATTCCCAGAGTTTTAGAGTTCTCTACCCCGTGTAACATACTGTGCTCATACCCATTCTGGTAATAAAGGAGAAAAAAAAAACTGCGCCGACGAATCACCGTAAACTTCGGATTCGTAAAAAATCTAATTTCCCTGAAATTCGGACCGAATTCCACTTTGTTCTAATCGATTTGCCCATCTCTAGCTATAAACTTTAATAAGAAGCCACTAATGGGCAGGAACAGACAAATTGGCAAGTGAGTATCCAAACATCCAAGAACATTTTAGAACATCTAATTTGGAAGGCAATTTCAAAAGAAACTTGATGTAAATATAGAACCAGAAATTTAAGAAAGGAAGGGGCCAATGATGGTGGACCACACCACTGCTGTGGGGCTCTTGGGTCCATATAAATTGTGGACCTCGTAGTTGTTGCACGTTCTAGTTAGAGGGCAGCAAAAGTTATTGGCTGCTCCATAATGTCTATGAAAAAATAATGCCTGACGTGGGGGAAGCAACGTATAGTAGGAAACAATGTATAAAGGGAAGCAATATGCTCAGCGCTGTCTAAGAGGTAAAATGTCTTCAAGTACAAATTCAGTCCCCATGTACCAGTCACCGAGGGAAATATCTGCTGAACTGATAGCAAAACTTTGCTGTTAACTTTTGTTATTTTAAACATTGAATTGCATTGAGGAAATACTCAGTAGATAAAATTTGGGTTCTTACCATCCGGTATTGGGGAGATGCAGTTATCAGTATAACAGCAGGAGGTATTTCGGGAGGAAATCATCAGGGTGGAGGTTATGGTCCCCGCAGTCTCACACTCCAAGGAGAAGCCGCATCTCTTCATCATCTCCAAAACGATCTTTCCTCCTGCTTCATAAAATAAATTAGATAAATATGTGTCATTATTAAAATCTGCAAATAGAAATGTACAAATTGCAAATAAGAGTTCCCACACAGAAGACATGACACATCCTCTATATACTACACCACACAGGAGAGATGACAATTCCTCTATATATTACACCACACAGGAGAGATGACACATCCTCAATATACTACACCACATAGGAGAGCTGACACATCATCTATATACTACACCACACAGGAGAGCTGACACATCCGCTATATACTACACCACACAGGAGAGATGACACATCCGCTATATACTACACCACATAGGAGAGCTGACACATCATGTATATACTACACCACACAGGAGAGCTGACACATCCTCTATATACTACACCACACAGGAGGAGAGCTGACACATCCTCTATATACTACACCACACAGGAGAGCTGACACATCCTCTGTATACTACACCACACAGGGGAGATGACACATCCTCTATATACTATACCACACAGGAGAGATGACACATCCGCTATATACTACACCACATAGGAGAGCTGACACATCATGTATATACTACATCACACAGGAGAGCTGACACATCCTCTATATACTACACCACACAGGAGGAGAGCTGACACATCCTCTATATACTACACCACACAGGAGAGCTGACACATCCGCTATATACTACACCACACAGGAGAGATGACACATCCTCAATATACTACACCACATAGGAGAGCTGACACATCATGTATATACTACATTACACAGGAGAGCTGACACATGCTCTATATACTACACCACACAGGAGAGATGACACATCCTCAATATACTACACCACACAGGAGAGCTGACACATCATGTATATACTACATCACACAGGAGAGCTGACACATCCTCTATACACTACACCACACAGGAGGAGAGCTGACACATCCTCTCTATACTACACCCCACAGGAGGAGAGCTGACACATAATTTACATACTACTCCACACAGGAGAGCTGACACATCCTCCATATATTACCCCACAGAGGAGACACATACTCTATATACTACACCACACAGGAGGAGAGCTTACACATCCTCTATATACTACACCACACAGGAGAGATGACACATCCTCTATATAATACACCACACAGGAGAGCTGACACATCATGTATATTCTACATCACACAGGAGAGCTGAGACATCCTCCATATATTACACCACAGAGGAGACACATACTCTATATACTACACCACACAGGAGAGATGACACATCCTCAATATACTACACCACACAGGAGAGCTGACACATCATGTATATTCTACATCACACAGGAGAGCTGAGACATCCTCCATATATTACACCACAGAGGAGACACATACTCTATATACTACACCACACAGGAGGAGAGCTGACACATCCTCTATATACTACACCACACAGGAGAGCTGGCACATCCTCTATATACTACACCACACTGGAGAGATGACACATCCTCAATATACTATACCACATAGGAGAGCTGACACATCCTCTATATACTACATCACACAGGAGACACATACTCTATATACTACACCACACAGGAGACACATCCTCTATAAACTGCTCCAGGCAGAAGAGGTAACAAATCCTCGATATACTACTCTGTTACTACATCACACAGGAGAGCTGACACATCCTCTATATACTACACCACACAGAACACACATCCTCTGTTACTACACCACACAGGAGAGCTGACACCTCCTCTATATACTACACCACACAGGAGAGATGACACATCCTCTATATACTACACCACACAGGAGAATTGACAAATCATGTATATACTACATCACACAGGAGAGCTGATACATCCTCCATATACTACACCACACAGGAGACACATCCTCTATAAACTGCTCCAGGCAGAAGAGGTAACAAATCCTCGATATACTACAACACAGAGGAGAGCTGACACATCCTCTGTTACAACATCACACAGGAGAGCTGGCACATCCTCTATATACTGCACCACACAGGAGCGCTGACACATCCTCTATATACTACACCACACAGGAGAGCTGACTCATTCTCTATATACTACACCACACAGGAGAGCTGATACATCCTCTATATACTACACCACACAGGAGAGCTGACACATACTCTATATACTACACCACACAGGAGAGCTGACACATACCCTATTTACTACACCACACTGGAGAGCTGACACATCCTCTGTTACTACATCACACAGGAGAGCTGACACATACTCTATATACTACACCACACAGGAGAGCTGACATATCCTCTGTTACTACATCACACAGGAGAGCTGACACATACTCTATATACTACACCACACAGGAGAGCTGACACATACTCTATATACTACACCACACAGGAGAGCTGACACATACTCTATATACTACACCACACAGGAGAGCTGACACATACTCTATATACTACACCACACAGGAGAGCTGACACATACTCTATATACTACACCACACAGGAGAGCTGACGCATCCTCTATATACTACACCACACAGAACACACATCCTCTGTTACTACACCGCACATGAGACACATCCTCTATATACAACACCACACAAGAGACACATTCTCTATATACTACACCACACAAGAGAAACATCATCCATATGCTACACCATACAGGACGAGAGCTGACACATCCTCTATATACTACACCACACAGTAGACACATCCTCAATATACTACAGCACACATGAGACACATCCTCTATATACTACACCACACAGGGGACAGATGATCTATATACTACCCCATACAGTGTAGCTGACTAGAGATGAGCGAACATACTCGTCCGAGCTTGATGCTCGTTCGAGCATTAGCGTACTCGAAACTGCTCGTTGCTCAGACGAATACTTCGCCCGCTCGAGAAAATGGCATCTCCAGCCGTTTTCCTTTTTGGCGGCCAGAAACAGAGCCAATCACAAGCCATGGTACCCTTACACGTCGATAGCAGTGGTTGGCTGGCCAGATCAGGTGACCCTGGAATAGACTAGCCCCTGCCTGCGCTGCTCGGATCATTCTCTGTCTGGATGCCGCTAGGGAGATAGCTGCTGCTGGTCAGGGAAAGCGTTAGGGTGTTCTATTAGAATAGTGTTAGGCAGGAGTGATTGTACAAGAACCCAACAGCCCTTCTTAGGGCTACACATTTACACATTATACATTTTTTTTTTTTATTTGCAGCTAGTACCATATTGTGAGGAATTTGCAGGGGGACTTGCTACCGTTGTGTTTAGCGCTTAGTGACACACATATCCACCTCAAACACCAAAGTGGGAAAATTTATTAGGGGTTGGATTTCAATTAGGCACAGTCTGCCATTTCCTTTTTATTTTACGTTTATATTTTCATAACTCAGCGTCATCTCATCTGGCATAGCAGTGTGCTTTCATACTTGGCTAGAAAATAGCCATAGCAATAGGATAGCATCGTTTGGTTTTAAAAACTAAAAAACACAAAAAAAAAAATTAAAGTTATAACTTTCATTTTCAAAATGTTTAACCCGAGGGCTAGGGGTAGAGGACGAGGGCGGGACGTGGGCATCCAACTACTGCAGGGGTCAGAGGCCGTGGTCCTGGGCGGGGTGAGACACCACCTGCTGATGAGGGAGCAGGGGAACGCCGCAGAGCTACACTCCCTAGGTTCATGTCTGAAGTTACTGGGACTCGTGGTAGAGCACTGTTGAGGCCAGAACAGTGCGAACAGGTGATGTCGTGGATTGCCGACAATGCTTCGAGCAATTTGTCCACCAGTCAGTCTTCCACGCAGTCCACCCATGTCACTGAAATCGGCACTCCTCCAGCTCCTGCACCTCAGCCTCCTCCCCCCCAGTCTGCCCCCTCCCAGGAAAATTTGGCATTTGAACCGGCATACTCTGAGGAACTGTTTTCTGGACCCTTCCCACAGTCACAAACCACTTGTCCGGTTGCTGCTGAGCAATTTTCCGATGCCCAGGTTTTCCACCAGTCGCAGTCTGTGGGTGATGATGACCTTCTTGACGTAGTGGAAGAAGTGTGTAAAGAGGTGTCCGACGATGAGGAGACACGATTGTCAGACAGTGGTGAAGTTGTTGTCAGGGCAGGAAGTCCGAGGGGGGAGCAGACTGAGGGATCGGAGGATGATGAGGTGACAGACCCAAGCTGGGTTGAGAGGCCGGGTGAACACAGTGCTTCTGAGATGGAGGAGAGTCCTCGACGAGAACAGGTTGGAAGAGGCAGTGGTGGGGCCAGACGGAGAGGCAGGGCCAGAGCAGGTACATCAGCGCCAAATGTGTCACGTAGTGAAGCTCCCGTGGCGAGGGCTCCCACGGCGAGGGCTAGATTTTCAGAAGTCTGGAGGTTCTTTAAGGAAACACCAGATGACCGACGGACTGTGGTGTGCAACCTTTGCCAAACCAGGATCAGCAGGGGTTCCACCACTACTAGCTTAACTACCACCAGTATGCGCAGGCATATGAATGCTAAACACCCCACTCAGTGGCACCAAGCCCGTTCACCTCCGGCCGTGCACACAACTGCTCCTTCCCCTGTGTCAGCTGATAGTCAGCCCCCTGCCCAGGACCCTGGCACAAAAACCCCATCGTCGCCTCCACGATCCTCCACAGCATCCACCAGCGTTCAGCTCTCCATACCCCAGACGCTGGAGCGGAAAAGGAAATATAGTGCAACCCACCCGCACGCCCAAGCCCTTAATGTCCACATCTCCAGATTGCTTAGCCTGGAGATGCTGCCCTATAGGCTAGTAGAGACCGAGGCCTTTCGCAACCTCATGGCGGCGGCCGCCCCTCGGTATTCGGTTCCCAGCCGCCACTACTTTTCCCGATGTGCCGTCCCAGCCCTGCACCAGCACGTGTCAGACAACATCATCCGTGCCCTGACCAACGCCGTTTCTGACAAGGTCCACCTGACCACGGACACGTGGACGAGTGCTGCCGGGCAGGGCCACTATATATCGCTGACGGCACATTGGGTTAACTTGGTGGAGGCTGGGACCGAGTCTGACCCTGCGGCTGGTCATATACTGCCGACGCCGAGGATTGCGGGGCCTACCTCGGTCCAGGTCTTTCAGGCCTACTATGCCTCCTCCTCCTCCCACCCCTCCTCCACCTCCTCCTCCGAACTACCATCCGTGGGCATGGCGCCATCAGTCGGTAGCTCTAGGCACAGCAGCAGTGCCGTCGCTAAGCGACAGCAGGCGGTGCTCAAACTGCTGAGCCTAGGCGATAAAAGGCACACCGCCCAAGAACTATTACAGGGCATCACGGCGCAGACTGATCTGTGGCTGGCACCGCTGAACCTGAAGCCAGGCATGGTTGTGTGTGACAACGGCCGTAACCTGGTGGCGGCTCTGCAACTCGGCAGACTGACACATGTGCCATGCCTGGCCCATGTGTTAAATCTGATAGTTCAGCGTTTCCTCAAGACATACCCCAATCTGTCTGATTTGCTCACGAAGGTGCGCCGCATCTGTGCGCATTTCAGGAAGTCCAGCACAGATGCTGCCACTCTCATGGCAGAGCAGCGCCGCCTCCAACTGCCCGCTCACCGACTGTTGTGCGACGTGCCCACGAGGTGGAATTCAACATTAACCATGTTATCCAGAGTTTACCAGCAGCGCAGAGCGATTGTAGACTGCCAGATGTCAAACGGGGGAAGAAGATTCCCTTGTTGATAGCCAAAGCACCCTCAGGTCTGTTTCTCAGCGCATATCGGAGGAGGTGGAGGAGGATGAGGAGGAAGAGGAGGAGAATGTTGGCGAGACACAAGAGGGGACCATTGTTCAGTCCTTCACTGTTCAGCGTGTATGGGCAGAAGAAGAGGAGTTGGAGGAGTTGGAGGAGGAGGAAATGGACAGTCAGGCCAGTGAGAGGAGTGAATTCTTGCACGTTGGTACTCTGGCGCATATGGCAGATTTCATGCTAGGCTGCCTATCCCGTGACCCTCGCGTTCAAAGAACTTATTCCAGCACCGATTACTGGGTATTCACTCTCCTGGACCCACAGTACAAGCAAAATCTTTCCACTCTCATCCCTGGAGAGGAAAGGAGTGTGAGAATGCATGGATACCAGCAGGCCCTGGTGCACAAGCTGAAACAGTATTTCCCTTCTGACAGCGCTAGCGGCAGAGTGCGTAGTTCTGCGGGACAAGTAGCGAGGGAGAGTAGGCGAGCAGGCAGCTTGTCCAGCACTGGCAAGGGTACGCTTTACAAGGCTTTTGCCAGCTTTATGTCACCCCAGCAAGACACTGTCACCTGTCCCCAGTCTCGGCAGAGTAGGGCTGATCTTTACAGAAAGATGGTGAGGGAGTACGTAGCTGACCATACCATCGTCCTAAGTGATCACACAGCTCCCTACAACTACTGGGTTTCAAAGCTGGACATGTGGCACGAACTGGCGCTGTACGCCTTGGAGGTTCTTGCCTGCCCTGCCGCTAGCGTGTTGTCCGAGCGGGTTTTCAGTGCAGCTGGTGGCATCATCTCCGATAAGCGTACACGCCTGTCGACTGACAGCGCTGACAGGCTGACGCTTATTAAGATGAATAAAGCCTGGATTTCTCATAATTTCCAATCTCCACCAGGTGAAGGAAGCTCAACCTGAATAATTTATGCACTCCTCCTCCTCATTTTCCTCCTTCTCCTCCTCTTTGTACACTAAAGCAGAGGAAACTGGCTATTTTTTGACAGGGCCCACTGGCTCTAGCTATAGTACTTTATGCATTTAATTTTTCTGGAGGGCCACCTACCCGGTCCTCTGTTTTAAACAATTTTTGGGAGTGCCACATACAGGCACTCAATCTATTCAATTTTTCTGGAGGGCCACCTACCTGCTCCTCTGGTTTGAAAACTTTTTTGGACTGCCACATACAGGCACTGAATCTATTTCATTTTTCTGGCGGGCCACCTACCTGCTCCTCTGCTTTGAAAACTTTTTTGGACTGCCACATATAGGCACTCAATCTATTTCATTTTTCTGGAGGGCCACCTACCTGCTCCTCTGGTTTGAAAACTTTTTTGGACTGCCACATACAGGCACTCAATCTATTTCATTTTTCTGGAGGGCCACCTACCTGCTCCTCTGGTTTGAAAACTTTTTTGGACTGCCACATACAGGCACTCAATCTATTTCATTTTTCTGGAGGGCCACCTACCTGCTCCTCTGGTTTGAAAACTTTTTTGGACTGCCACATACAGGCACTCAATCTATTTCATTTTTCTGGAGGGCCACCTACCTGCGCCTCTGGTTTGAAAACTTTTTTGGACTGCCACATACAGGCACTATCCAAATTAAATTGTCTCCATAGCAGCCTCCACACGTTGTCTCCATTGCTACCTCCAAAAGTCGTCCATATAGCTGCCTCCATACATCGTCCCCTTATCAAACGAGCTGTGTCAGGCAGAAATTTGGGTTGTTTTCATGGATTCCACATCAAAGTTGTTAACTTTGTCGCCACCCTGCTGTGTTATCCACAAAATATACTGGCAAACTTTAATGATTAACCGATATTATTTCAACGCTTCTTGCGCATCTGTTGATTACATTGCTGTGTAATCCACAAAATATACTGCCAAACTTTTACCATTTACGGATATTATTTCAGCGCTTCTTGCGCATCTGTTTACATTCCCCTCACCCGCCATATCCCAAACTTATAAGAATGCTACTACACTTAACTTGGTGGAGGCTGGGACCGAGTCTGACCCTGGGGCTGGTCATATACTGCCGACGCCGAGGATTGCGGGGCCTACCTCAGTCCAGGTCTCAAAGGCCTACTATACCTCCTCCGACTCCCACCCCTCCTCCACCTCCTCCTCCTCCGAATTACCATCCGTGGGCATGGCGCCATCAGTCGGTAGCTCTAGGCACAGCAGCAGTGCCGTCGCTAAGCGACAGCAGGCGGTGCTCAAACTGCTGAGCCTAGGCGATAACAGGCACACCGCCCAAGAGCTATTACAGGGCATTCCACATCAAACTTGTTAACTTTGTTGCCACCCTGCTGTGTAATCCACAAAATATACTGGCAAACTTTTATCATTTACCAATATTATTTCAGCGCTTCTTGCGCATCTGTTTACATTCCCCTCACCCGCCATATCCCAAACTTATAAGAACGCTACTACACTTGATCTTATACAAAAGGTTCTTAGAAGTGCTGTTTGGGGAGTAGCCTAGAGACAGGGGCTTGGATTGGCGAAAGCTCGCCTGGAAGCGGAGCGCCAGCTCCATCCCAAGATCCAACTAACATAGTTTTAACTGCAGCACCTTTAATCTACTACTAGTTCACTGCCTCCATAATAATAATAATAATCTTTATTTATATAGCGCCATCATATTCCGTAGCGCTTTACAAATCATAGGAAACAAATACAAATGTAATGTAACAGAGCACAACATTTGTATGGAACAACAGGAGTGAGGTCCCTGCTCGCCAGAGCTTACGGTTTATGAAGATGATGGGGTAACACGAGGTAAAAGAATATTTAATGGTCAAGCCATTCTTCTTAGGGAATAGAACAAAATATAATAAATGGAATTGCTGTCGCTTGAACCACTCAGCCGTCATCTTATATACCAGGTCCAGGGTGAATGGGACTGCAGAGAAGTCTGGTGCCTGTTGGTTGCTGGATTACAGATGGGAGGACGACACAGGACGGGTTAGTAGAAGAGTTAAAACTTCATGCAGTTAATGAGTGTTATAGGCTTGCCTAAAGAAATGGGTTTTAAGAGCACGTTTGAAACTTTGGAGGTTAGGTATTAGTCTGATAGTCCGGGGCAGAGCATTCCATAGAATTGGTGCAGCTCTAGAGAAGTCTTGGAGACGCGAGTGAGAGGTCCGCACTAGGGTAGAGGTTAATCTAAGATCACTGGCGGATCTAAGAGCACGGGTTGGGCGATAGACTGAGATAAGAGAGGAGAGGTAGGGGGGTGCAGCATTATACAGAGCTTTATGGATGAGGGTTATTATTTTAAACTGTATTCGAAAGGAGACTGACAGCCAGTGCAGCGACTGGCATGAACTGTAGGCATACATGGTCCCCTTATCAAACGAGCTGTGTCAGGCAGAATTTTGGGTTGTTTTCATGGCTTCCACAACAAACTTGTTAACTTTGTCGCCACCCTGCTGTGTAATCCACAAAATATACTGGCAAACTTTTATCATTTACCAATATTATTTCAGCGCTTCTTGCGCATCTGTTTACATTCCCCTCACCCGCCATATCCTAAACTTATAAGAACGCTACTAAACTTGATCTTATACAAAAGGTTCTTAGAAGTGCTGTTTGGGGAGTAGCCTAGAGACAGGGGCTTGGATTGGCGAAAGCTCGCCTGGCTGCGGAGCGCCAGCTCCATCCCAAGATCCAACTAACATAGTTTTAACTGCAGCACCTTTAATCTACTACTAGTTCACTGCCTCCATACATGGCCTCCTTATCAAACGAGCTGTGTCAGGCAGAATTTTGGGTTGTTTTCATGGCTTCCACATCAAACTTGTTAACTTTGTCGCCACCCTGCTGTGTAATCCACAAAATATACTGGCAAACTTTTATCATTTACCGATATTATTTGAGCGCTTCTTGCTCACCTCCTTTGGTTCCTCTCTGCCACCCATTGGTTTTAAGCCTGAGTCCATTTGGGGTATGTTGCCAAGACACTCTCTAGCCTGCCGCTGCTGCCGCTGCCTCTGCATGCCGTCCCCTATAGTGTCAGGGTCAATTATTGGATGTTTTAGATGCTATCTAGCTTCATTCTGTCACTCTGTCATGGCCATGCTGTTGCCCATAATTTTGGCATAATGGTGCTGCCCTTGCTGTTTCCTGTCCATTTCTGTGGTGTTTCCATCCTTTTCTGAGGTTTCCAGGTGTTTGGCCAAGCTTCCCTGTGCAGAGCCTTGGTCCCCTTGAAAAATGCTCGAGTCTCCCATTGACTTCAATGGGGCTCGTTATTCGAGACGAGGACTCGAGCATCGGGAGAAGTTCGTCTCGAATAACGAGTACCCGAGCATTTTAGTGCTCGCTCATCTCTAGAGCTGACACATCCTCTATTTACTGTACCCCACCCCAGAGGCGACATATCCTCTATATATAACACCACACAGGAGAAACATCCTATATATATTACTTGATATAAGAGGAGATCAGACACATCCTCTATATACAACACCACACAGGAGAGCTGACACATCTGCTATATACTACACCACAAAGAAGGAGAGCTGAACATCCTCTATATAATACACCACACAGGAAACACATCCTCTATATACGACAACACACAGGAGAGATAACACATCCACTATATACTGAACCACACAGGAGATAATTTTGCTTTATACTACACGACACAGGAGAGCCGACACATCCTCTATATACTACACCACACAAGAAACACATCATATATATACTACACTACACAGGAGACACATCCTCTATATATACAACACCAAACAGGAGATCTGACACATCCTCTATATACTACACCACACAGGACAGCCGACACATTCTCTATATAATACATCACACAGAAGAGATGTCACATCCTCTATATACAACACCAAACAGGAGAGCTGACACATCCTCTAAATACTACACCACACAAGAGAGCTGACACATCCTCTCTATACTACACCACACAGGAGACACATCCTCTATATACTACACCACACAGGAGACACATCCTCTATATACTACACCACACAGGAGACACATCCTCTATGTACTACACCACACAGGAGACACATCCTCTATATACTACACCACACAGGAGGAGAGATGACACATCCTCTATATACTACTTCACACAGGAGAGCTGACACATCCTCTATATACTACACCACACAGGAGGAGAGCTGACACATCCTCTAAATACTACACCACACAAGAGAGCTGACACATCCTCTCTATACTACACCACACAGGAGACACATCCTCTATATACTACACCACACAGGAGACACATCCTCTATATACTACACCACACAGGAGACACATCCTCTATGTACTACACCACACAGGAGAGCTGACACATCATCGATATACTACACCACACAGGAGAGCTGACACATCCTCTATATGCTACACCACACAGGAGAGCCGACACATCCTCTATATACTACACCACACAGGAGAGCCGACACATCCTCTATATGCTACACCACACAGGAGAGATTACACATCCTCTAAATACTACACCACACAGTAGAGCCGACACATCCTCTATATACTACACCACACATGAGTGATTACACATCCTCTATATACTACACCACACAGGAGAGCTGACACATCTTCTATATAATACACCACACAGGAGAGCTGACACCTCCTCTACATACTACACCACACAGGAGAGCTGACACATCCTCTATATACTACACCACACAGGAGAGGACACATCCTCTATATACTACACCACACAGGAGAGCTGACACATCCTCTATACACTACACCACACAGGAGAGGACACATCCTCTATATACTACACCACACAGGAGAGCCGACACGTCCTCTATATGCTACACCACACAGGAGAGATTACACATCCTCTAAATACTACACCACACAGGAGAGCCGACACATCCTCTATATACTACACCACACAGGAGAGCTTACACATCCTCAATATACTACACCACACAGCAGAGATGACACATCCTCAATATACTACACCACACAGGAGAAATGACACATCCTCTATATACTACACCACACAGGAGAGCTGACACATCCTTTATATACTACACCACACAGGAGAGCTGACACATCCTCTATATACTACACCACACAGGAGAGCTGACACATCCTTTATATACTACACCACACAGGAGAGCTGACACATCATGTATATTCTACATCACACAGGAGAGCTGATACATCCTCCATATATTACACCACAGAGGAGACACATACTCTATATACTACACCACACAAGAGACACATCAAATATAAACTGCTCAAGGCAGAAGAGGTAACAAATCCTCGATATACTACAACACAGAGGAGAGCTGACACATCCTCTATATACTACATCACACAGGAGAGCTGACACATCCTCTATATACTACACCACACAGGAGAGCTGACACATCCTCTATATACTACACCACACAGGAGAGCTGACACATCCTCTATATACTACACCACACAGGAGAGCTGACACATCTGCTATATTCTACATCACACAGGAGAGCTGACACATCATCTGTTACTACATCACACAGGAGAGCTGACACATACTCTATATACTACACCACACAGGAGAGATGACACATCCTCTATATACTACACCAAACAGAACACACATCCTCTGTTACTACACCACACATGAGAGCTGACACCTCCTCTATTTACTACACCACACAGGAGAGATGACACATCCTCTATATACTACACCACACAGGAGAACTGACACATCCTCTATATACTACACCACACAGGAGAGATGACACATCCTCTATATACTACACCACACAGGAGAGCTGACACTTCATGTATATACTACATCACACAGGAGAGCTGATACATCATCCATATACAACACCACACAGGAGAGCTGACACCATCTCTATATACTACACTACACCGAAGAGCTGACACATCCTCTATATACTGCACCACAAAGGAGAGATTACACATCCTCAATAAACTGCTCCAGGCAGAAGAGGTAACAAATCCTTGATATACTACAACACAGAGGAGAGTTGACACATTCTCTGTTACTACATCACACAGGAGAGCTGACACATTCTATATACTACACCACACAGGAGAGCTGACACATCCTCTGTTACTACAACACACAGGAGAGCTGACACAAACTCTATATACTACACCACACAGGAGAGCTGACACATCCTCTATATACTACACCACACAGAACACACATCCTCTGTTACTACACCACACAGGAGACACATCTTCTATATACAACACTACACAGGAGACACATTCTCTATACACTACACCACACAAGAGAAACATTATCCATATACTACCCCATACAGGAGGAGAACAGACACATCCTTTATATACTACACCACACAGGAGACACATCCTCTATATACTACAGCACACAGGAGACACATCCTCTATATACTACACCACACAGGAGACACATGATCTAAATACTACCCCATACAGGGGAGCTGACACATCCTCTATTTACTACACCACACAGGAGAGCTGACACATCTGCTATATACTACACCACAAAGAAGGAGAGCTGAACATCCTCTATATACTACACCACACAGGAGACACATCCTCCTCCCAGGAGAGCTAACACATCCTCTATATACTGAACCACACAGGATATACTTTTGCTATATACTACACCACACAGGAGAGCCGACACATCCTCTATATACTACACCACACAAGACTCACATCATATATATACTACACCACACAGGAGGCACATCCTCTATATACAACACCAAACAGGAGATCTAACACATCCTCTATATACTACACCACACAGGAGAGCCGACACATCCTCTATATAATACATCACACAGGAGAGCTGACACATCCTCCATATACTACACTACACAGGAGAGCTGACACATCCTCCATATACTACACCACACAGGAGAGCTGACACATCCTCTATATACTACAACACACAGGAGAGCTGTCACATACTCTATATGCTACACCACACAGGAGAGCTGACACATCCTCTATATACTACACCACACAAGAGAGCTGACACATCCTCTATATACTACACCACACAGAAGAGCTGACACATCATCGATATACTACACCACACAGGAGAGATTACACATCCTCTATATACTGCACCACACAGGATAGCTGACACATCCTCAATATACTACACAACACACAGGAGAGCTGACACATACTCTATATACTACACCACACAGGAGAGATGACACATCCTCTATATCAGTGATGGCTAACCTATGGCACTGGTGCCAGAGGTGGCACTCAGAGCCCTTTCTGTGGGCACTCAGGCCATCACCAGAGATGACTCCAGGTATCTTCCTGCAGTCTCAGACAGCCCAGGACTTGCTGTGCACAGAGCTATGACAGCTCTGCCTGGGACTATTTTCTGCTTTATTGGTGTCCTCAGGGGGCTGGTATCAATGAAAACGGTGACAGAGAAGGGACTATAAATCACAAATTAAATTTCTGTGTTGGCACTTTGCGATAAATAAGCGGGTCTTTGTTATAGTTTGGGCACTCGGTCTCTAAAAGGTTTGCCATCACTGCTCTATATACTACACCACACAGAACACACATCCTCTGTTACCACACAAGAGAGCTGACACATCCTCTATATATTGCACCACACAGGATAGCTGACACATCCTCAATATACTACACAACACAGGATAGCTGACACATCCTCAATATACTACAGCACACAGGAGAGATTACACATCCTCTATATACTACACCACACAGGAGAGCTGTCACATCCTCTATATTCTACACCACACAGGAGAGCTGACACATCCTCTATATACTACACCACACAAGAGAGCTGACACATCCTCTATATACTACACCACACAGGATAGCTGACACATCCTCAATATACTACAGCACACAGGAGAGATTACACATCCTCTATATACTACACCACATAGGAGAGTTGACACATCCTCTATATACTACACCACACAAGAGAGCTGACACATCCTCTATATACTACACCACACAGGATAGCTGACACATCCTCAATATACTACAGCACACAGGAGAGATTACACATCCTCTATATACTACACCACACAGGAGAGTTGACACATCCTCTATATACTACACCACACAAGAGAGCTGACACATCCTCTATATACTACACCACACAGGATAGCTGACACATCCTCTATATACTACACCACACAGGAGGAGAGCTGACACATCCTCAATATACTACAGCACACAGGAGAGATTACACATCCTCTATATACTACACCACACAGGAGAGCTGACACATCCTCTATATACTACACCACACAGGAGAGGACACATCCTCTATATACTACACCACACAGGAGAGCCGACACATCCTCTATATACTACACAACACAGGAGAGCTGACACATCCTCTATATACTACACCACACAGGAGAGCTGACACATCCTCTATATAATACACCACACAGGAGAGCTGACACATTCTCTATATACTACACCACACAGGAGAGCTGACACATCCTCTATATACTACACCACACAGGAGAGCTGACACATTCTCTATATACTACACCACACAGGAGAGCTGACACATTGGGGCTCATTTACAAAGGGTCCGAATGCCGCCCTTTTATCGGGTTTCGTGATTTTTTCCATTTAACGCCGGATTGCCCCAGTTATTTGGAGCACGCGATCGGACTGTGGCACATCGGCGCCGGCTTGCATGCGACAGAAATCGGGGGCTTGGCCGTCAGACAACCTGACGGATTTGGACAAATCGCGGAATTTAAAAAAGGAATTGTGTCACAAAATCAGCACTCACATGCAGCAGGAAGAAGAAGGTGAACTCCGGCGGACCTCGGCGCAGGAGCAACACATGCAGGAGCTCGGGCGAACATTCTTAGCTAATCGCGCCGGACCCGAATCCTGGTCGGACAACGCACCGCGGGATCGTGACGAGAGCGGGTAAGTAAATCTGCCCCATTGTGTTTATTCACATAATATTATACTTACCTCTTGTGGACTTTAGTATTACAGTCACGCAGGCATCATGTTCTGGGCCACATGTTGTATAATTTTCGCATTGAGTGTGAATAGATCCATGACATTGGTTGCACAGTAACATGTTGACTGTAATAAAACACAGATATGTAGATTGGTTACTAACTGTTCTCTTATGTTGAGGATATGAATGTGGTCCGGAAATGTGTTGATTATCACGAACTTGTGGGGATTATTGACTCGTTGCGTTAGGCTACAACTATTATTTCTTATAAATATTTATATCCTGGTACATAATGCTGTTTTCTCGGCTCCATGTGATGGTATGTTGGCGATATTCTCTGTCATGGGCAGCCTGGAAATCATGGGCTGTACACAGGTCAGGCTCCTCCCTGGAATTTACGTGTAGATATGTGATTATAATTATAACCAATACACAATGCAGATCACTCACCCACCGGCAGGAAGCTTTTCCTCTGTGATACGTGACATTCAACATCAATTAAAGGTGATTTAAGCTCTTTTTTATAAAAGTTCCCTATGAATTTATGCGCAGCACAGTATGGGGAGGATGAGCAGCCGTATAGGAACTCACTGGGGGTCCTGTCTGTTTCCAAAAAATAAATTTATACGGTAAGGAAAGTGTTATATGAAATGCGGCATGGAAACAATTCTGCTCGAGTTCCCACCTGGTTGCTGTGATTTTTCGCTTCTGAACTGAAAACATTGGTCCTCGTCTCCAGAACACTTCATGGCGTGACCCGGCTCATAGTCGTCCCCCAAGAAGGAGGAAGAGGCCGGGCAGAAAAGTCCATTGAAGGTGCTGTTATCTGGTGGCACTAGAAAGACAGAAAGGTGTCTCAGATTGTTGGTGACTTCCACCACTTTTCGGCTTACGTTGTCATGGTTATACATTGCTACAGTATATGAGGGGGTTTTCGGCTTATTGCAGAAAGAGTGAAGAGACCAGAACAGGGGTTAGGAGGAGCTCAAAGAGAACCTTTTACCACCCAACCCATGTGAGGACATCCCATAATGAATGGTGGGAGAGATACCAGTGTCATGGTCAAAGAAACATGCAGATATAGGCGTATTAAGGAACAGGCATGCAGGCTCTGAAACAGGATTCATAGTACATGTTCAGGGCTGCGTATTAGGTTGGGGCTCAGCGTTTTTTGGCTAAGCAGTACACAAAATTCATACTTCCGAATCAGGCAGGATACAGGATCAAGTAACATTTCAGTGTGGACAAGTGCTTCATTGTGTAGCTACAGAGTAAACAATAACCAATCTAGAACTGGAGATTAGGTCTTTACCCGGCTCTTGGATATAGCCCCCAGCGGCTGACTGGCTAGACCTTGTATGACTCAACCCACAGCGGAGACTAATACTGAGCTCCAAAATTAATTACATAGCTTTTCAGGGTACAGATACTCCAAGATAGCTGTCCATCAGCACCCTTCAAGGCCTCCCTGGGTGAGCTCCCAAGCTCTGAACTATACTCACAGCTCCCAAGCTCCCAAGATGTGGAAATCTTTACTAATATAAAAAATACGTATATTTTGTTACTAGGAACCCCATAAGCATCAAACAATGGTGCCATTCTTGGCTGTGCTAACAATGATTGATGAGATGTTACACACAGATGCAGGGAACATTCCCTCTATGATCCCCCCATTATACCTACACATTGGGATCGGCACACTGCAGTTATCTGTGGAGCAGCAGTCTGTGGTGAACTTCATTTTATGTGATTGAGATGTTAATCCGCCACGTTGTTCACAGCCTCTGAAATCAATGCACTTTCTTCTGACAAAATGATGGGTTACTCCTTTCGGAACTGAGTAGGAAAAGCAGAATATTAGATATGAGAATACAATATTGTTTTAAATTATTCTATAGAGTATAAGCTGTCCGAAAAATCTGTGTTGATAATTGGTGGGGAAATAATTATAACACCGCTCCATAGGGCCTTAAAAAAACTTCCATAATGGGGCACATTCACTAAGAACAGCGCAGACTGAAATATGTGTGGATGTGTGGTGTACAGGGGGCACAAGCTGCAAAGGCCGACGAAAAACTGTCACTTAGCCCTTACTAAATGTGCCCCAATATGCATAAATAACACTGCCCCAATGTGTATGAATAACTCTGCCCCAATGTGTAGAAATAAAACTGCCCCAATGTGTATAAATAAAACTGCTCCAATGTGTATAAATAAAACTGCCCCAATGTGTATAAATAACACTGCCCCAATGTGCATAAATATCACTGCCCCAATGTGTATAAATAACACTGCCCCAATGTGCATAAATAAACCTGCCCCAATGTGTATAAATAACACTGCCCCAATGTATATAAATAACACTGCCCTAATGTGTATAAATAACACTGCCCCAATGTGTATAAATAACACTGCCCCAATGTGCATAAATAACACTACCCCAATGTGCATAAATAACACTGGCCCAATGTGTATAAATAACACTGCCCCAATGTGCATAAATAACACTGCCCCAATGTGTAAAAACAACACTGCCCCAATGTGCATAAACAACATTGCCCCAATGTGTATAAATAACACTGCCCCAATGTGTAGAATTAACACTGCCCCAATTTGCATTAATAACACTGCCCCGATGTGTATAAATAAAACTGCTCCAATGTGTATGAATAAAACTACTGTAATGTGTATAAATAACACTGCCCAAATGTATATAAATAACAGTGCCCCAATGTGTATAAATAACACTGCCCCAATGTGTATAAATAACACTGCCCCAATGTGCATAAATAACACTGCCACAATGTGTATAAATAACACTGCCCCAATGTGTATAAATAACACTGCCCCAATGTGTAAAAATAACACTGCCCCAATGTGCATAAATAACACTGCCCCAATGTGTATAAATAACACTGACACAATGGGGCACATTTACTTACCCGGTCCGTTCGCGATCCAGCGGCGCATTCTCTGCACAGGATTCGGGTCCGGCCGGGATTTGTGAAGGTAGTTCCTCCGCCGTCCACCAGGTGGCGATGCTGCGCTGAAAATCATCTCAACGCGCCGGAATGCACCACCTCGGACCAGGTGAAGGTAAGCGCTTCCCGAGCGACACTTTTTCGGTTTTTAAATACGGCGGTTTTTCCGAATACGTCGGGTTTTCGTTCGGCCACGCCCCCCGATTTCCGTCGCGCGCATGCCGGCGCCGATGCGCCACAATCCGATCGCGTGTGCCAAAAACCCGGGGCAATTCAGGTACAATCGGCGCAAATCGGAAATATTCGGGTAACACGTCGGGAAAACGCGAATCGGGCCCTTAGTAAATGACCCCCAATGTGTATAAATAACACTCCCACAATGTGTATAAATAACACTGCCCCAATGTGCATAAATAACACTGCCCCAATCTGTATAAATAATATGGCTCCAATGTGTATAAATAACACTGCCCCAATTTGTATAAATAACACTGCCCCAATGTGTATAAATAACACTGCCCCAAAATGCATAAATAACACTGCCCCAAAATGCATAAATAACACTGCCCCAATGTGTATAAATAACACTGCCCCAATGTGTATAAATAACACTGCCCCAATGTGTATAACTAACACTGCCCCAATGTGTATAAATAATACTGCCCCAATGTGTATAAATAACACTGCCCCAATGTGTAGAATTAACAATGCCCCGATTTGAATTAATAACACTGCCTTAATGTGTATAAATAATTCTGCCCAAATGTGTAAAAATAACACTGCCCCAATGTGCATAAATAACACTGCCACAATGTGTATAAATAACACTCCCCCAATGTTTATAAAAAACACTGCCCCAATGTGCATAAATAACACTGCCCCAATCTGTATAAATAATATGGCTCCAATGTGTTTAAATAACACTGCAACAACGTGTATAAATAAAAATACCCCAATTTGTATAAATAACACTGCAACAATGTGCTTAAATAACACTGCCCCCATATGTAAAAATAACACTGCCCCAATGTGTATAAATAACACTGCCCGAATGTGTATAAAAAACACTGCACCAATGTGTATAAATAGCACTGCCCCAATGTGTATAAATAACACTGCCCCAATATGTAAAAATAACACTGCCCCAATGTGTATAAATAACACTGCCCCAATGTGTATAAATAACACTGCCCCAATGTGTATAAATAACACTGCACCAATGTGTATAAATAACACTACCCCAATGTGTATAAATAACACTGCCCCAATGTGTATAAATAACACTGCCCCAATGTGCATAAATAACACTGCCCTAATGTGTATAAATAACACTGCCCCAATGTGTATAAATAACACTGCCCCAATGTGTATAAATAACACTGCACCAATGTGTATAAATAACACTTCCCCAATGTGTATAAATAGCACTGCCCCAATGTGTATAAATAACACTACCCCAATGTGTATAAATAACACTGCCCTAATATGTTAAAATAACACTGTCCCAATGTGTATAAATAACACTGCCCCAATGTGTATAAATAACACTGCCTCAATAAATATAAATAACACTGCCCTAATGTGTATAAATAACACTGCCCCAATGTGTATAAGTAACACTGCCACAATGTGTATAAATAACACTGCCCTAATGTGTATAAATAACACTGCCCTAATGTGTATAAATAACACTGCCCCAATTTGTATAAATAACACTGCCCCAATGTGGATAAGTAACACTGATCCAATGTGTATAAATAACAGAACCCCAATGTGTATAAATAGCACTGCCCCAATGTGTATAAATAACACTGCACCGAAGTGTATAAATAACACAACCCCAATGTGTATAAATAACACTGCCCCAATGTGTATAAATAACACTGCCCCATTGTGTATAAATAACACTGCCCCATTGTGTATAAGTAACAGAACTCCAATTTGTATAAATAACACTGCCCCAATGTGCATAAATAACACTGCCCCAATCTGTATAAATAATATGGCTCCAATGTGTATAAATAACACTGCCCCAATTTGTATAAATAACACTGCCCCAATGTGTATAAATAACACTGCCCCAAAATGCATAAATAACACTGCCCCAAAATGCATAAATAACACTGCCCCAATGTGTATAAATAACACTGCCCCAATGTGTATAAATAACACTGCCCCAATGTGTATAACTAACACTGCCCCAATGTGTATAAATAATACTGCCCCAATGTGTATAAATAACACTGCCCCAATGTGTAGAATTAACAATGCCCCGATTTGAATTAATAACACTGCCTTAATGTGTATAAATAATTCTGCCCAAATGTGTAAAAATAACACTGCCCCAATGTGCATAAATAACACTGCCACAATGTGTATAAATAACACTCCCCCAATGTTTATAAAAAACACTGCCCCAATGTGCATAAATAACACTGCCCCAATCTGTATAAATAATATGGCTCCAATGTGTTTAAATAACACTGCAACAACGTGTATAAATAAAAATACCCCAATTTGTATAAATAACACTGCAACAATGTGCTTAAATAACACTGTCCCAATATGCATAAATAACACTGCCCCCATATGTAAAAATAACACTGCCCCAATGTGTATAAATAACACTGCCCGAATGTGTATAAAAAACACTGCACCAATGTGTATAAATAGCACTGCCCCAATGTGTATAAATAACACTGCCCCAATATGTAAAAATAACACTGCCCCAATGTGTATAAATAACACTGCCCCAATGTGTATAAATAACACTGCCCCAATGTGTATAAATAACACTGCACCAATGTGTATAAATAACACTACCCCAATGTGTATAAATAACACTGCCCCAATGTGTATAAATAACACTGCCCCAATGTGCATAAATAACACTGCCCTAATGTGTATAAATAACACTGCCCCAATGTGTATAAATAACACTGCCCCAATGTGTATAAATAACACTGCACCAATGTGTATAAATAACACTTCCCCAATGTGTATAAATAGCACTGCCCCAATGTGTATAAATAACACTACCCCAATGTGTATAAATAACACTGCCCTAATATGTTAAAATAACACTGCCCCAATGTGTATAAATAACACTGCCCCAATGTGTATAAATAACACTGCCTCAATAAATATAAATAACACTGCCCTAATGTGTATAAATAACACTGCCCCAATGTGTATAAGTAACAGAGCCACAATGTGTATAAATAACACTGCCCTAATGTGTATAAATAACACTGCCCCAATTTGTATAAATAACACTGCCCCAATGTGGATAAGTAACACTGATCCAATGTGTATAAATAACAGAACCCCAATGTGTATAAATAGCACTGCCCCAATGTGTATAAATAACACTGCACCGAAGTGTATAAATAACACAACCCCAATGTGTATAAATAACACTGCCCCAATGTATATAAATAACACTGCCCCATTGTGTATAAATAACACTGCCCCATTGTGTATAAGTAACAGAACTCCAATTTGTATAAATAATACTGCCACAATGTGCATAAATAACACTTCCCCAATTTGTATAAATAACACTGACCAAATGTGCATAAATAACACTGCCCTTATATGTATAAATAACACTGCCTCTATGTGTATAAATAACACTGCCCCAAGGTGTATAAATAACATTGCCCCAAGGTGTATAAATAACACTGCCCCAATGTGTATAAATAACACTTCCCCAATGTGCATAAATAACACTGCCCCAAGGTGTATAAATAACACTGCCCCAATGTGTATAAATAACACTGCCCCAATGTGTATAAATAACACTGCCCCAATGTGTATAAATAACACTGCCCCAATGCGTATAAATAACACTGCACTAATATGTATAAATTACATTGCCATAATGCGTATAAATACCACTGCACAAATGTGTATAAATAACAATGCCCAATGTGCATAAATAACACTGCCCCAATGTGCATAAATAACACCGCCCCAATGTGTATAAATAACACTACCCCACTGTGCATAAATAACACTGCCCCATTGTGCATAAATAACACTGCCACAATGTGTATAAATAAAATACATAAAAGATAGTTTAGCATTACAGAGGGATTTGTGGAAGCTTGAGGAGTGGGCAGAGAAATGGTTGATGAGGTTTAATGTAGATAAATGTAAAGTTATGCACTTGGGCCATGGAAACAAAAAGTATAATTATGTTCTAAACGGTCAATTATTTAGTAAAACTGAAGCTGAAAAGGACTTGGGGGTATTGGTGGATGGTAAACTTAATTTTAGTGACCAGGGCCAGGAGGCTGCTGCTAAAGCAAATAAAATAATGGGATGTATCAAGAGAGGAAAAGATTCTCATGATAAACACATAGTTTTGCCCTTATACAAATCCCTGGTCAAACCACACATGGAATATTGTGTACAGTTTTGGGCACCAGTGTATAAAAAGGACATAGTAGAGCTGGAATGGGTGCAGAGGAGAGCAACCAGGATTATTAGGGGAATGGGGGGACTAGAATACACTGACAGATTACAAACTTTGGGATTATTCAGTTTAGAAAAAAGACAACTGAGGGGAGACCTCATTACAATGTACAAATACCTGAACGGACAGTACAAGGATCTCTCCAAAGATCTTTTTATACCTCGGCCTGTGACCAGGACAAGGGAACATCCTCTACACCTAGAGGAGAGGAGGTCCTACCATCACCATAGACAGGGGACATCCTCTACACCTAGAGGAGAGGAGGTTCTACCATCACCATAGACAGGGGGCATCCTCTACACCTAGAGGAGAGGAGGTTCTACCATCACCATAGACAGGAGGCATCCTCTACACCTAGAGGAGAGGAGGTTCTACCATCACCATAGACAGGGAGCATACTCTACACCTAGAGGAGAGGAGGTTCTACCATCACCATAGACAGGGGGCATCCTCTACACCTAAAGGAGTTGAGGTTCTACCATCACCATAGACAGCGGGCATCCTCTACACCTAGAGGAGAGGAGGTTCTACCATCACCATAGACAGGGGGCATCCTCTACACCTAGAGGAGAGGAGGTTCTACCATCACCATAGACAGGGGGTATCCTCTACACCTAAAGGAGTTGAGGTTCTACCATCACCATAGACAGGGGGCATCCTCTACACCTAGAGGAGAGGAGGTTCTACCATCACCATAGACAGGAGGCATCCTCTACACCTAGAGGAGAGGAGGTTCTACCATCACCATAGACAGGGGGCATCCTCTACACCTAAAGGAGTTGAGGTTCTACCATCACCATAGACAGGGGGCATCCTCTACACCTAGAGGAGAGGAGGTTCTACCATCACCATAGACAGGAGGCATCCTCTACACCTAGAGGAGAGGAGGTTCTACCATCACCATAGACAGGGGGCATCCTCTACACCTAGAGGAGTTGAGGTTCTACCATCACCATAGACAGGGGGCATCCTCTACACCTAGAGGCGAGGAGGTTCTACCATCACCATAGAAAGGAGGCATCCTCTACACCTAGAGGAGAGGAGGTTCTACCATCACCATAGACAGGGGGCATCCTCTACACCTACAGGAGAGGAGGTTCTACCATCACCATAGACAGGGGACATCCTCTACACCTAGAGGAGAGAAAGTTCTACCATCACCATAGACAGGGGGCATCCTCTACACCTAGAGGAGAGGAGGTTCTACCATCACCATAGACAGGGGGCATTCTCTACAAATAGAGGAGAGGAGGTTCTACCATCACCATAGACAGGGGACATCCTCTACACCTAGAGGAGAGGAGGTTCTACCATCACCATAGACAAAGGTTCTTTACTGTACGGGCAGTGAGACTATGGAACTCTCTGCCGCAGCAGGTTGTTATGGCGGAGTCTATGTACATGTTCAAGAGAGGCCTGGATGACTTTCTGGAGAGAAAAAATATCACGGGTTATGGGGATAAAACATTTATTTAATTCTTAAAGGTTGGACTTGCGTCTCCTTCCAGCCTTATATACTATGATACTATGATACTATGAAAACTGCCCCAATGTGTATAAATAACAGTGCCCCAATGTGTATACATAACACTGCCCCAATGTGTATAAATAACACTGCCCCAATGTGTATAAATAACACTGCCCCAATGTGTAGAAATAACACTGCCCCAATGTGTATATGTAACACTGCCCTAATGTGTATAAATAACACTACCCCAATGTGTATAAATAACACTGTCCCGTTGTGTATAAGTAACACTGCCCCAATGTGTATAAATAACACTGCCCCAATGTGCATAAATAACACCGCCGCAATGTGTATAAATAACACTGCCCCAATGTGTATAAATAACACTGCCCAATGTGTATAAATAACACTGCCCCAATGTGTATAAATAACACTGCCCCAATGTGTATAAATAACACTGCCCTATTGTGTATAAATAACACTTCCCCAATGTGTATAAATAACACTACCCCAATGTGTATAAATAACACTGCCCCAATGTGTATAAATAACACTGCACCAATGTGTATAAATAACACTGCCCCAATGTGTATAAATAACACTGCCCAAATGTGTATAAATAACACTCCGCAAATGTGTATAAATAACAGTGCCCCAATGTGTATAAATAACACTGCCCTATTGTGTATAAATAACACTGCCCCAATGTGCATAAATAACACTGCCCCAATGTGTATAAATAACACTCTGCCAATGTGTATAAATAACACTGCCCTAATGTGTATAAATAACACTGCCTCAATGTGTATAAATAACACTGCCCCAATGTGTATAAATAACACTGCCCCAATGTGTATAAATAACACCACCCCTAAGTGCATAAATAACACTGCCCCAATGTGCATAAATAACAATGCCCCAATGTGTATAAATAACACTGCCTCAATGTGTATAAATAACACTGCCCCAATGTGTATAAATAACACCACCCCTAAGTGCATAAATAACACTGCCCCAATGTGTATAAATAACACTGCCCCAATGTATATAAATAACACTGCCCCAATGTGTATAAATAACACTACTCCAATGTGTATAAATAACACTGCCCCTAATGTGTATAAATAACACTAACCCAATGTGTATAAATAACAGTGCCCCAATGTGTATAAATAACACTGCCCCAATGTGTATAAATAATACTGCCCCAATGTGCATAAATAACACTGCCCCAATGTGCATAACTAACACTGCCCCAATGTATATAAATAACACTTCCCCAATGTGCATTAATATCACTAAACCTATGTGTATAAATAACACTGCCACAATGTATATAAATAACACTGCCCCAATGTGTATAAATAACACTACTCCAATGTGTATAAATAACACTGCCCCTAATGTGTATAAATAACACTAACCCAATGTGTATAAATAACAGTGCCCCAATGTGTATAAATAACACTGCCCCAATGTGTATAAATAACACTGCCCCAATGTGTATAAATAACAGTGCCCCAATGTGCATAAATAACACCGCCCCAATGTGCATAACTAACACCGCCCCAATGTATATAAATAACACTGCCCCAATGTTTATAAAAAACATTGCCCCAATGTGTATAAATAACACTTCCCCAATGTGTATAAATAACAGTGCCCCAATGTGTATAAATAACACTCCGCCAATGTGTATAAATAACACTGCCCCAATGTGTATAAATAACACTTTCCCAGTGTGTATAAATAATGCTCCGCCTATGTGTATAAATAACACTACCCCAATGTGTATAAATAACTCTGCCCCCATGTGTATAAATAACACTGCCCCAATGTGCATAAATAACACTGCCCCAATGTATATAAATAACACTAACCCTAATGTGTATAAATAGCACTGTCCCAATTTGCATAAATAACACAGCCCCAATGTGTATAAATAGCACTGCCCTAATGTGTATAAATAACACTGCCCCAATGTGTATAAATAACACTGCCCCAATGTGCATAAATAATACCACCCCTAAGTGCATAAATAACACTGCCCCAATGTGCATAAATAACACTGCCCCAATGTGTATATATGACAGCGCCCCAATGTGTATAAATAACACTGCCCCAATATGCATAAATAACACCGCTCCAATGTGCATAACTAACACCACCCAAATGTATATAAATAACACTTCCCCAATGTGCATAAATATCACTAAACCTATGTGTATAAATAACACTGCCCCAATGTGTATAAATAACACTTCCCCAATGTGTATAAATAACACTGCCCCAATGTGTATAAATAACACTTCCCCAGTGTGTATAAATAACACTGCCCCAATGTGTATAAATAACTCTGCCCCAATGTGTATAAATAACACTGCCCCAATGTGCATAAATAACACCGCCCCAATGTGTATAAATAACACTGCCCCAATGTGTATAAATAACACTACTAGAGATGAGCGAACATACTCGTCCGAGCTTGATGCTCGATCGAGCATTAGCGTACTCGTAACTGCTCGTTGCTCGGACGAGTATTTCGCCCGCTCGAGAAAATGGCAGCTCCCGCCGTTTTGCTTTTTGGCGGCCAGAAACAGAGCCAATCACAAGCCAGGAGACTCTGCACTCCACCCAGCATGACGTGGTACCCTTACACGTAGATAGCAGTGGTTGGCTGGCCAGATCAGGTGACCCTGGGATAGACTAGCCGCTGCCCGCGCTGCTCGGATCATTCTCTGTCTGGATGCCGCTAGGGAGAGAGCTGCTGCTGGTCAGGGAAAGCGTTAGGGTGTTCTATTAGCTTACTGTTAGGCAGGAGTGATTCTAAAAGAACCCAACAGCCCTTCTTAGGGCTACAATAACGTTATAATTATTTTTTTTTTTTTATTTGCAGCTAGTACCATATTGTGAGGAATTAGCAGGGGGACTTGCTACCGTTGTGTTTAGCTCTTAGTGACACACATATCCACCTCAAACACCAAAGTGGGAAAATTTATTAGGGGTTTGATTAGAATTAGGCACAGTCTGCCATTTACTTTTTATTTTACGTTTATTTTTTTCATAACTCAGTGTCATCTCATCTGGCATAGTAGTGTGCTGTAATACTTGGCTAGAAAATAGCCATAGGAGAATACAAACGTCTTAATTACGCCTACAGTAGCGTTATATATATTTGATTTCTGGTTGATCTGCTGGTGGCTGTACTTGCTGCAGTGCATCTACTATCAAATTGGGAGCAATTTGGAGTCAGACTTGCGACCACTGTGTTTTAGTGACGAACATATCCATCGCAAAGACCGAAGTGGGAAAATTTATTAGGGCCCGGGGTTGTATTTCAATTAGGCACAGTCTGGCAGTTTCTTTTTATTTTACGTTTATTTTTTTCATAACTCAGCGTCATCTCATCTGGCATAGTAGTGTGCTGTAATACTTGGCTAGAAAATAGCCATAGCAATAGGATAGCATCGTTTGGTTTTAAAAACTAAAAAACACAAAAAAAAAACAAAAAAAAAAAAAAAAAGGTAAAAAAAAAATACAAGTTATAACTCTCATTTTCAAAATGTTTAACCCGAGGGCTAGGGGTAGAGGACGAGGGCGGGGACGTGGGCGTCCAACTACTGCAGGGGTCAGAGGCCGTGGTCCTGGGCGGGGTGAGACACCACCTGCTGATGAGGGAGCAGGGGAACGCCGCAGAGCTACACTCCCTAGGTTCATGTCTGAAGTTACTGGGAATCGTGGTAGAGCACTGTTGAGGCCAGAACAGTGCGAACAGGTGATGTCGTGGATTGCCGACAATGCTTCGAGCAATTTGTCCACCAGTCAGTCTTCAACGCAGTCCACCCATGTCACCGAAATCGGCACTCCTCCAGCTCCTGCACCTCAGCCTCCTCCCCCCCAGTCTGCCCCCTCCCAGCAAAATTTGCCATTTGAACCGGCATACTCTGAGGAACTGTTTTCTGGACCCTTCCCACAGTCACAAACCACTTGTCCGGTTGCTGATGAGCAATTTTCCGATGCCCAGGTTTTCCACCAGTCGCAGTCTGTGGGTGATGATGACCTTGTTGACGTAGTGGAAGAAGTGTGTAAAGAGGTGTCCGACGATGAGGAGACACGGTTGTCAGACAGTGGGGAAGTTGTTGTCAGGGCAGGAAGTCCGAGGGGGGAGCAGACTGAGGGATCGGAGGATGATGAGGTGACAGACCCAAGCTGGGTTGAGAGGCCGGGTGAACACAGTGCTTCTGAGACGGAGGAGAGTCCTCGACCAGAACAGGTTGGAAGAGGCAGTGGTGGGGCCAGACGGAGAGGCAGGGCCAGAGCTGGTGCATCAGCGCCAAATGTGTCAACTAGTGAAGCTCCCATGGCGAGGGCTCCTGCGGCGAGGGCTAGATTTTCAGAAGTCTGGAGGTTCTTTAAGGAAACACCGGATGACCGACGGACTGTGGTGTGCCACATTTGCCAAACCAGGATCAGCAGGGGTTCCACCACTACTAGCTTAACTACCACCAGTATGCGCAGGCATATGAATGCTAAACACCCCACTCAGTGGCAACAAGCGCGTTCACCTCTGGCCGTGCACACCACTGCTCCTTCCCCTGTGTCAGCTGATAGTCAGCCCCCTGCCCAGGACCCTGCCACAAACACCCCATCGTCACCTCCACGATCCTCCACAGCATCCACCAGCGTTCAGCTCTCCATACCCCAGACGCTGGAGCGGAAACGCAAATATAGTGCAACCCACCCGCACGCCCAAGCCCTTAATGTGCACATCTCCAGATTGCTAAGCCTGGAGATGCTGCCCTATAGGCTAGTAGAGACCGAGGCCTTTCGCAGCCTCATGGCGGCGGCCGCCACTCGGTATTCGGTCCCCAGCCGCCACTACTTTTCCCGATGTGCCGTCCCAGCCCTGCACCAGCACGTGTCAGACAACATAATCCGTGCCCTGACCAACGCCGTTTCTGACAAGGTCCACCTGACCACGGACACGTGGACGAGTGCTGCCGGGCAGGGCCACTATATATCTCTGACGGCACATTGGGTTAACTTGGTGGAGGCTGGGACCGAGTGTGACCCTGCGGCTGGTCATATACTGCCTACGCCGAGGATTGCGGGGTCTACCTCGGTCCAGGTGTTTGAGGCCTACTATGCCTCCTCCTCCTCCCACCCCTCCTCCACCTCCTCCTCCGAACGACCATCCGTGGGCATGGCGCCATCAGTCGGTAGCTCTAGGCACAGCAGCAGTGCCGTCGCTAAGCGACAGCAGGCGGTGCTCAAACTGCTGAGCCTAGGCGATAAAAGGCACACCGCCCAAGAACTATTACAGGGCATCACGGCGCAGACTGATCTGTGGCTGGCACCGCTGAACCTGAAGCCAGGCATGGTTGTGTGTGACAACGGCCGTAACCTGGTGGCGGCTCTGCAACTCGGCAGACTGACACATGTGCCATGCCTGGCCCATGTGTTAAATCTGATAGTTCAGCGTTTCCTCAAGACATACCCCAATCTGTCTGATTTGCTCACGAAGGTGCGCCGCATCTGTGCGCATTTCAGGAAGTCCAGCACAGATGCTGCCACTCTCAGGGCAGCGCAGCACCGCCTCCAACTGCCCGCTCACCGACTGTTGTGCGACGTGCCCACGAGGTGGAATTCAACACTGACCATGTTATCCAGAGTTTACCAGCAGCGCCGAGCGATTGTAGACTGCCAGATGTCAACTTCCACCAGAACTGGTAGTCAGGTCAGTCAGCTTCCTCAAGTCTACAATGAGGAGTGGACGTGGATGTCTGATATCTGTCAGGTGCTGAGTAACTTTGAGGAGTCAACACAGATGGTCAGTGGCGATGCCGCCATCATCAGCCTCACCATCCCGCTGCTTGGCCTGTTGAAAAACTCTCTGGTCAGCATGAAGTCGGAAGCTTTGCGCTCCTCACAAGAGACAGGGGAAGAAGATTCCCTTGTTGATAGCCAAAGCACCCTTAGGTCTGTTTCTCAGCGCATATCGGAGGAGGTGGAGGTGGAGGAGGATGAGGAGGAAGAGGAGGAGAATGTTGGCGAGACACAAGAGGGGACCATTGTTGAGTCCTACACTGTTGAGCGTGTATGGGCAGAAGAAGAGGAGTTGGAGGAGTTGGAGGAGGAGGAAATGGACAGTCAGGCCAGTGAGGGGAGTGAATTCTTACGCGTTGGTACTCTGGCGCATATGGCAGATTTCATGCTAGGCTGCCTATCCCGTGACCCTCGCGTTCAAAGAATTTATTCCAGCACCGATTACTGGGTGTTCACTCTCCTGGACCCACGGTACAAGCAAAATCTTTCCACTCTCATCCCTGGAGAGGAAAGGAGTGTGAGAATGCATGAATACCAGCAGGCCCTGGTGCACAAGCTGAAACAGTATTTCCCTTCTGACAGCGCTAGCGGCAGAGTGCGTAGTTCTGCGGGACAAGTAGCGAGGGAGAGTAGGCGAGCAGGCAGCTTGTCCAGCACTGGCAAGGGTACGCTTTACAAGGCTTTTGCCAGCTTTATGTCACCCCAGCAAGACACTGTCACCTGTCCCCAGTCTCGGCAGAGTAGGGCTGATCTTTACAGAAAGATGGTGAGGGAGTACGTAGCTGACCATACCATCGTCCTAAATGATCACACAGCTCCCTACAACTACTGGGTTTCAAAGCTGGACATGTGGCACGAACTGGCGCTCTACGCCTTGGAGGTTCTTGCCTGCCCTGCCGCTAGCGTCTTGTCAGAGCGGGTTTTCAGTGCAGCTGGTGGCATCATCACCGATAAGCGTACACGCCTGTCGACTGACAGCGCTGACAGGCTGACGCTTATCAAGATGAATAAAGCATGGATTTCTCCTAATTTCAAATCTCCAGCAGGTGAAGGAAGCTCAACCTGAATAATTTATCCACTCCTCCTCCTCCTCATTTTCCTCCTTCTCCTCCTCTTTCTACAGTAAAGCAGAGGAAACTGGCTGTTTTTTGACAGGGCCCACTGGCTCTAGGTATAGTACTTTATGCATTTAATTTTTCTGGAGGGCCACCGACACGGTCCTCTGTTTTAAACAATTTTTGGGAGTGCCACATACAGGCACTCAATCTATTCAATTTTTCTGGAGGGCCACCTTTCCGGTCCTCTGTTTTAAACAATTTTTTGGGACTGCCACATACAGGCACTCAATCTATTCCATTTTTCTGGAGGGCCACCTACCTGCTCCTCTGGTTTAAAAACTTTTTTGGACTGCCACATACAGGCACTCAATCTATTCCATTTTTCTGGAGGGCCACCTACCTGCTCCTCTGGTTTAAAAACTTTTTTGGACTGCCACATACAGGCACTATCCAAATTGAATTGTCTCCATAGCAGCCTCCACACGTCTCCATTGCTACCTCCAAAAGTCGTCCATATAGCTGCCTCCATACATCGTCCCTTTATCAAACGAGGTTTGTCAGGCCGAAATTTGGGTTGTTTTCATGGATTCCACATCAAAGTTGTTAACTTTGTCGCCACCCTGCTGTGTTATCCACAAAATACACTGGCAAACTTTTACCATTTACGGATATTATTTCAGCGCTTCTTGCGCATCTGTTTACATTCCCCTCACCCGCCATATCCTAAACTTATAAGAACGCTACTACACTTGATCTTATACAAAAGGTTCTTAGAAGTGCTGTTTGGGGAGTAGCCTAGAGACAGGGGCTTGGATTGGCGAAAGCTCGCCTAGCAGCGGAGCGCCAGCTCCATGCGCATCATGCGCTTCTTGCGCATCTGTTTACATTCCCCTCACCCGCCATATCCCAAACTTATAAGAACGCTACTACACTTAACTTGGTGCAGGCTGGGACCGAGTCTGACCCTGGGGCTGGTCATATACTGCCGACGCAGAGGATTGCGGGGCCTACCTCGGTCCAGGTCTCAAAGGCCTAATATACCTCCAAATCCTCCCACCCCTCCTCCACCTCCTCCTCCTCCGAATTACCATCCGTGGGCATGGCGCCATCAGTCGGTAGCTCTAGGCACAGCAGCAGTGCCGTTGCTTAGCGACAGCAGGCGGTGCTCAAACTGCTGAGCCTAGGTGATAAAAGGCACACCGCCCAAGAGCTATTGCAGGGCATTCCACATCAAACTTGTTAACTTTGTCGCCACCCTGCTGTGTAAGCCACAAAATATACTGGCAAACTTTTTTCATTTACGGATATTATTTCAGCGCTTCTTGCGCAGATGTTTACATTCCCCTCACCCGCCATATCCCAAACTTATAAGAACGCTACTACACTTGATCTTATCCGAAAGGTTCTTAGAAGTGCTGTTTGGGGAGTAGCCTAGAGACAGGGGCTTGGATTGGCGAAAGCTCGCCTGGCAGCGGAGCGCCAGCTCCATGCCAAGAACCAACTAACATAGTTTTAACTGCAGCACCTTTAATCTACTACTAGTTCACTGCCTCCATACATCGTCCCCTTATCAAACGAGCTGTGTCAGGCAGAATTTTGGATTGTTTTCATGGCTTCCATGTTAACTTTGTCGCCACCCTGCTGTGTAATCCACAAAATATACTGGCAAACTTTTATCATCTACCAATATTATTTGAGCGCTTCTTGCTCACCTCCTTTGGTTCCTCTCTGCTACCCATTGGTTTGAAGCCTGAGTCCATTTAGGGTATGTCGCCATGCCACTCTCTAGCCTTCCGCTGCTGCCGCTGCCTCTGCATGCCGTCCCCTATAGTGTCAGGGTCAATTATTGGATGTTTTAGATGCTATCTAGCTTCATTCTGTCACTCTGTCATGGCCATGCTGTTGCCCATAATTTTGGCATAATGGTGCATTTAAGCAGCCTCAGAGGCATCCATGCATGCTGCCCCTGCTGTTTCCTGTCCATTTCCGTGGTGTTTCCATCCTTTTCTGAGGTTCCCAGGTGTTTGGCCAAGCTTCCCTGTGCAGACCCTTGGTCCCCTTGAAAAATGCTCGAGTCTCCCATTGACTACAATGGGGCTCGTTACTCGAAACGAGCACTCGAGCATCGGGAAAAGTTCGTCTCGAATAACGAGTACCCGAGCATTTTAGTGCTCGCTCATCTCTAAACACTACCCCAATGTGTATAAATAACAGTGCCCCAATTTGTATAAATAACAATACGCAAATGTGTATAAATAACACTGCCCCAATGTGTATAAATAACACTGCCCCAATTTTTATAAATAACACAACCCCAATGTGCATAAATAACAATGCCACAATGTGTATAAATGACATTGCCCCAATGTGCATAAATAACAATGCCCCAATGTGCATAAATAACACTGCCCCAATTTGCATAAATAACACCGCCGCAATGTGTAAAAATAACACTTCCCCAATGTGCATAAATATCACTGCACCAATGTGTATAAATAACACTGCCCTATTGTGTATGAGTAACACTGCCCCATTGTGTATAAATAACACTGTCCCAATGTTGATAAGTAACACTTCCCCAATGTGTATAAATAATACTGCCCCTATGTGTATAACTAACACTGCCCCAGTGTGTATGAATAACACTGCCCCGATGTATATAAATAACACTGCACCAATGTGTATAAATAACACTGCCCCAATGTGTATAAATAACACTGCCTCAATGTGTATCAAAAACACTGCCCCAATGTGTATAAATAACAGAGCCCCAAGGTGTATAAATAACACTGCCCCAATGTGTATAAATAACACTGCCCCAATGTGCATAAATAACACTGCCCCAATGTGCATAAATAATACTGCCCCAATATGTATAAATAACACTCCCCCAATGTGTATAAATAACACTGCCCAAATGTGAATAAATAACACTGCCTAATGTGTATAAATAACACTGCCCCAATGTGCATAAATAACAATGCCCCAAAGTTCATAAATAATACTGCCCCAATGTTTATAAATAACACTGCCCCAATGTGCATAAATAACAATGCCCCAATGTGCATAAATAACACTGCCCCAATTTGCATAAATAACACCGCCGCAATGTGTAAAAATAACACTTCCCCAATGTGCATAAATATCACTGCACCAATGTGTATAAATAACACTGCCCCATTGTGTATGAGTAACACTGCCCCATTGTGTATAAATAACACTGTCCCAATGTTGATAAGTAACACTTCCCCAATGTGTATAAATAATACTGCCCCTATGTGTATAACTAACACTGCCCCAGTGTGTATGAATAACACTGCCCCGATGTATATAAATAACACTGCACCAATGTGTATAAATAACACTGCCCCAATGTGTATAAATAACACTGCCTCAATGTGTATCAAAAACACTGCCCCAATGTGTATAAATAACAGAGCCCCAAGGTGTATAAATAACAATGCCCCAATGTGTAAAAATAACACTGCCCCAATGTGCATAAATAACACTGCCCCAATGTGCATAAATAATACTGCCCCAATGTGTATAAATAACACTCCCCCAATGTGTATAAATAACACTGCCCCAATGTGAATAAATAACACTGCCTAATGTGTATAAATAACACTGCCCCAATGTGCATAAATAACAATGCCCCAAAGTTCATAAATAATACTGCCCCAATGTTTATAAATAACACTGCCCCAATGTCTATAAATAACAATGACCTAATGTGTATAATTAACACTGCCCTAATGTGGATTAATAACACTGCCCCAATGTGTATAAATAACACTGCCCCAATGTATATAAGTATCACTGCCCAATATATATATATAACACTGCCCCAATGTGTATAAATAACACTGCCCCAATGTCTATAAATAACACTGCCCCAATGTATATAAATAACACTGCCCCAATGTGTATAAATAACACTGCCCCAATGTATATAAGTATCACTGCCCAATGTGTATAAATAACACTGCCCCAATGTGTATAAATAACACTGCCCCAAAGTGTGTAAATAACACTGCCCCAATGTGCATAAATAACACTGCCCCAAAGTGCATAAATAACACTGCCCCAATGTTTATAATTAACACTGCCCCAATGTATATAAGTATCACTGCCCAATGTATATAAATAACACTGCCCCAATGTGTATAAATAACACTGCCCCAATGTATATAAATAACACTGCCCCAATGTGTATAAATAACACTGTCCCAATGTATATAAGTATCACTGCCCAATGTGTATAAATAACACTGCCCCAATGTGTATAAATAACACTGCCCCAAAGTGTGTAAATAACACTGCCCCAATGTGCATAAGTAACACTGCCCCAAAGTGCATAAATAACACTGCCCCAATGTGTATAATTAACACTGCCCCAATGTGTATAAATAACACTTCCCCAAAGTCTATAAATAACAATGCCTCAAGTTGTATAATTAACACTGCCCCAATGACTATGAATAACAATGCCCTAATGTGTGTAAATAACACTGCCCCAATGTGTATAAATAACACTACCCCAATGTGTATAAATAACACTGCCCCAATGTGTATAAATAACACTACTCTGATGTGTATAAATAACACTGCCCCAATGACTATGAATAACACCGCCCCAATGTGTGTAAATAACACTGCTCTAATGTGTATAAATAACACTGCCCCAATGTGTATAAATAACACTGCCCCAATGTGTATAAATAACACTGCCTCAATGTGTATTAAAAACACTGCCCCAATGAGTATAATTAACACTGCCCCAATGTGTATAATTAACACTGCCCCAATGTGTATAAATAACACTTCCCCAAAGTCTATAAATAACAATGCCTCAAGTTGTATAATTAACACTGCCCCAATGACTATGAATAACAATGCCCTAATGTGTGTAAATAACACTGCCCCAATGTGTATAAATAACACTACCCCAATGTGTATAAATAACACTGCCCCAATGTGTATAAATAACACTACTCTGATGTGTATAATTAACACTGCCCCAATGACTATGAATAACACTGCCCCAATGTGTGTAAATAACACTGCTCTAATGTGTATAAATAACAATGCCCCAATGTGTATAAATAACACTGCCCCAATGTGTATAAACAACACTGCCCCAATGTGTATAAATAACACTGCCCCAATGACTATGAATAACACTGCCCCAATGTGTGTAAATAACACTGCTCTAATGTGTATAAATAACACTGCCCCAATGTGTATAAATAACACTGCCCTAATGTGGATTAATAACACTGCCCCAATGTATATAAATAACACTGCCCCAATGTGTATAAATAATACTGCCCCAATGTATATAAGTATCACTGCCCAATGTATATAAATAAAACTGCCCCAATGTGTATAAATAACACTGCCCCAATGTCTATAAATAACACTGCCCCAATGTATATAAATAACACTGCCCCAATGTGTATAAATAACACTGCCCCAATGTATATAGGTATCACTGCCCAATGTGTATAAATAACACTGCCCCAATGTGTATAAATAACACTGCCCCAAAGTGTATAAATAACACTGCCCCAATGTGCATAAATAACACTGCCCCAAAGTGCATAAATAACACTGCCCCAATGTGTATAATTAACACTGCCCCAATGTGTATAAATAACACTGCCCCAATGTGTATAAATAACACTGCCCCAATGTGCATAAATAACACTGCCCCAAAGTTCATAAATAATACTGCCCCAATGTTTATAAATAACACTGCCCCAATGTCTATAAATAACAATGACCTAATGTGTATAATTAACACTGCCCTAATGTGGATTAATAACACTGCCCCAATGTGTATAAATAACACTGCCCCAATGTATATAAGTATCACTGTCCAATGTATATAAATAACACTGCCCCAATGTGTATAAATAACACTGCCCCAATGTCTATAAATAACACTGCCCCAATGTATATAAATAACACTGCCCCAATGTGTATAAATAACACTGCCCCAATGTATATAAATAACACTGCCCCAATGTATATAAATAACACTGCCCCAATGTGTATAAATAACACTGCCCCAATGTCTATAAATAACACTGCCCCAATGTATATAAATAACACTGCCCCAATGTATATAAGTATCACTGCCCAATGTGTATAAATAACACTGCCCCAATGTGTATAAATAACACTGCCCCAAAGTGTGTAAATAACACTGCCCCAATGTGTATAAATAACACTGCCCCAATGTGTATACATAACACTGCCCCAATGTGTATAAATAACACTGCCCTAATGTGGATTAATAACACTGCCCCAATGTATATAAATAACACTGCCCCAATGCGTATAAATAACACTGCCCCAATGTATATAAGTATCACTGCCCAATGTGTATAAATAACACTGCCCCAATGTGTATAAATAACACTGCCCCAAAGTGTGTAAATAACACTGCCCCAATGTGCATAAATAACACTGCCCCAAAGTGCATAAATAACACTGCCCCAATGTGCATGAATAACAATGCCCTAATGTGTGTAAATAACACTGCCCCAATGTGTATAAATAACACTACCCCAATGTGTATAAATAACACTGCCCCAATGTGTATAAATAACACTGCTCTGATGTGTATAAATAACACTGCCCCAATGTGTATAAATAACACTGCACCAATGACTATGAATAACACCGCCCCAATGTGTGTAAATAACACTGCTCTAATGTGTATAAATAACACTGCCCCAATGTGTATAAATAACACTGCCCCAATGTGTATAAATAACACTGCCTCAATGTGTATTAAAAACACTGCCCCAATGTGTATAATTAACACTGCCCCAATGTGTATAAATAACACTGCCCCAATGTATATAAGTATCACTGCCCAATGTGTATAAATAACACTGCCCCAATGTGTATAAATAACACTGCCCCAAAGTGTATAAATAACACTGCCACAATGTGCATAAATAACACTGCCCCAAAGTGCATAAATAACACTGCCCCAATATGTATAATTAACACTGCCCCAATGTGTATAAATAACACTGCCCCAAAGTCTATAAATAACAATGCCCCAAGTTGTATAATTAACACTGCCCCAATGACTATGAATAACAATGCCCTAATGTGTGTAAATAACACTGCCCCAATGTGTATAAATAACACTACCCCAATGTGTATAAATAACACTGCCCCAATGTGTATAAATAACACTGCTCTGATGTGTATAAATAACACTGCCCCAATGTGTATAAATAACACTGCCCCAATGTGTATAAATAACACTGCCCCAATGACTATGAATAACACTGCCCCAATGTGTGTAAATAACACTGCTCTAATGTGTATAAATAACACTGCCCCAATGTGTATAAATAACACTGCCCCAATGTGTATAAATAACACTGCCTCAATGTGTATTAAAAACAGTGCCCCAATGTGTATAAATAACACTGCCCTAATGTGGATTAATAACACTGCCCCAATGTCTATAAATAACACTGCCCCAATGTAAATAAATAATACTGCCCCAATGTATATAAGTATCACTGCCCAATGTGTATAAATAACACTGCCCCAATGTGTATAAATAACACTGCCCCAATGTGCATAAATAACACTGCCCCAAAGTGCATAAATAACACTGCCCCAATGTGTATAATTAACACTGCCCCAATGTGTATAAATAACACTGCCCCAATTTCTATAAATATCAATGCCCCAAGGTGTATAAATAACACTGCCCCAATGTGTGTAAATAACACTGCCCCAATGTGTATAAATAACACTACCCCAATGTATTTAAATAACACTGCCCCAATGTGTATAAATAACACTGCTCTGATGTGTATAAATAACACTGCCCAAATGTGTATAAATAACACTGCCCAAATGTGTATAAATAACACTGCCCCAATGTGTATAAATAACACTGCCCAAATGTGTATAAATAACACTGCCCCAATGTATATAAATAACACTGCCCCAATGTGTATAAATAACACTGCTCTGATGTGTATAAATAACACTGCCCCAATGTGTATAAATAACACTGCCCTAATGTGTATAAATAACACTGCCCCAATGTGTATATATAACACTGCCTCAATGTGTATAAATAACACTGCCCCAATGTGTATAAATAACACTGCCCTAATGTGTATAAATAACACTGCCCTAATGTGTATAAATAACACTGCCCCAATGTGTATAAATAACACTGCCCCATTGTATATAAGTATCACTGCCCAATGTGTATAAATAACACTGCCCCAATGTGTATAAATAACACTGCCCCAAAGTGTATAAATAACACTGCCGCAATGTGCATAAATAACACTGCCCCAAAGTGCATAAATAACACTGCCCCAATGTGTATAAATAACACTGCCCCAAAGTCTATAAATAACAATGCCCCAAGTTGTATAATTAACACTGCCCCAATGACTATGAATAACAATGCCCTAATGTGTGTAAATAACACTGCCCCAATGTGTATAAATATCACTACCCCAATGTGTATAAATAACACTGCCCCAATGTGTATAAATAACACTGCTCTGATGTGTATAAATAACACTGCCCCAATGTGTATAAATAACACTGCCCCAATGATTATGAATAACACTGCCCCAATGTGTGTAAATAACACTGCCCCAATGTGTATAAATAACACTGCCCCAATGTGTATAAATAACACTGCCTTAATGTGTATTAAAAACAGTGCCCCAATGTGTATAAATAACACTGCCCTAATGTGGATTAATAACACTGTCCCAATGTCTATAAATAACACTGCCCCAATGTAAATAAATAACACTGCCCCAATGTATATAAGTATCACTGCCCAATGTGTATAAATAACACTGCCCCAATGTGTATAAATAACACTGCCCCAATGTGTATAAATAACACTGCCCCAATGTGCATAAATAACACTGCCCCAAAGTGCATAAATAACACTGCCCCAATGTGTATAATTAACACTGCCCCAATGTGTATAAATAACACTGCCCCAATTTCTATAAATAACACCACCCCAAAGTGCATAAATAACACTGCCCCAAGGTGTATAAATAACACTGCCCCAATGTGTGTAAATAACACTGCCCCAATGTGTATAAATAACACTACCCCAATGTATTAATATAACACTGCCCCAATGTGTATAAATAACACTGCTCTGATGTGTATAAATAACACTGCCCCAATGTGTATAAATAACACTGCCCAAATGTGTATAAATAACACTGCCCAAATGTGTATAAATAACACTGCCCCAATGTGTATAAATAACACTGCCCAAATGTGTATAAATAACACTGCCCCAATGAATATAAATAACACTGCCCCAATGTGTATAAATAACACTGCTCTGATGTGTATAAATAACACTGCCCCAATGTGTATAAATAACACTGCCCCAATGTGTATAAATAACACTGCCCAAATGTGTATAAATAACACTGCCCCAATGAATATAAATAACACTGCCCCAATGTGTATAAATAACACTGCTCTGATGTGTATAAATAACACTGCCCCAATGTGTATAAATAACACTGCCCAAATGTGTATAAATAACACTGCCCAAATGTGTATAAATAACACTGCCCCAATGTGTATAAATAACACTGCCCAAATGTGTATAAATAACACTGCCCCAATGTGTATAAATAACACTGCCCAAATGTGTATAAATAACACTGCCCCAATGAATATAAATAACACTGCCCCAATGTGTATAAATAACACTGCTCTGATGTGTATAAATAACACTGCCCCAATGTGTATAAATAACACTGCCCCAATGTTTATAAATAACACTGCCCAAATGTGTATAAATAACACTGCCCCAATGAATATAAATAACACTGCCCCAATGTGTATAAATAACACTGCTCTGATGTGTATAAATAACACTGCCCCAATGTGTATAAATAACACTGCCCCAATGTGTATAAATAACACTGCCCCAATGTGTATAAATAACACTGCCCTAATGTGCATTAATAACACTGCCCCGATGTGTATAAATAACACTGCCCCAATTTGTATAAATAACACTGCCCCAATGTGTATAATTAACACTGCCCCAATGTCTATAAATAACACTGCCCCAATGTATATAAATAACACTGCCCCAATGTGCATAAATAACACTGACCCAATGGGGCAAATTTACTTACCCGGTCCATTCGCGTTCCAGCGGCGGCTTCTCCGCTCTGGATTCGGGTCCGGCCGGGATTTAATAAGGTAGTTCTTCCGCCGTCCACCAGGTGGCGCTGCTGCGCTGAAAGTAAACTCATCGCGCCGGAATGCACCGAGCTGGACCAGGTGAAGGTAAGCGGTCCTTATGCGACACATTTTCGGTTTTTAAATGCGGCGGTTTTTCCGAATACGTCGGGTTTTCGTTCGGCCACGCCCCCCGATTTCCGTCGCGCGCATGCCAGCGCCGATGCGCCACAATCCGATCGCGTGCGCCAAAATCCCGGGGCAATTTAAGTACAAGCGGCGCAAAACGGAAATATTCGGGTAACACGTCGGGAAAACGCGAATCGGGCCCTTAATAAATGACCCCCAATGTCTATAAATAACACTGCCCCAATGTGTATAAACAACACTGACCCAATGGCTATAAATAACACTGCCCTAATGTATATAAGTAACAATGCCCCGATGTGTATAAATAACACTGCCCCAATGTATATAAATAACACTGCCCCAATGTGCATAAATAACACTGCCCCATTGTGTATAAATAACACTGCCCCAATGTGTATAAACAACACTGCCCCTATGTGTATAAATAACACTGACCCAATGGCTATAAATAACATTGCCCTAATGTATATAAGTAACAATGCCCCGATGTGTATAAAAAACACTGCCCCAATGTGTATAATTAACACTGCCCCAATGTCTATAAATAACACTGCCCCAATGTATATAAATAACACTGACCCAATGTCTATAAATAACACAGCCCCATTGTGTATAAATAACACTGCCCTAATGTATATAAGTAACAATGCCCCAATGTGTATAAATAACACTGACCCAATGTCTATAAATAACACTGCCCCAATGTGTATAAATAACTCTGCCCCAATGTGTATAATTAACACTGCCCCAATGTGTATAAATAACACTGCCCCAATGTGTATAAATAACACTGACCCAATGTCTATAAATAACACTGCCCCAATGTATATAAATAACACTGCCGCAATGTGTATACATAACACTTCCCAATGTGTATAAATAACACCACCACAATGTGTATAAATAACACTGCCACAATGTGTATAAATAACACTGCCCCAATGTGCATAAATAACACTGCCCCAAAGTGCATAAATAACACTGACCCAATGTGTATAAATAACACTGCCCCAATGCCTATAAATAACACTGCCCCAAGGTGTATAAATAACACTTCCTAATGTGTATAAATAACACTGCCCCAATGTGTATAAATAACACTGCCACAATGTGTATAAAAAACACTGCCCCAATGTGCATAAATAACACTGCCCCAAAGTGCATAAATAACACTGACCCAATGTGTATAAATAACACTGCCCCAATGCCTATAAATAACACTGCCCCAAGGTGTATAAATAACACTTCCTAATGTGTATAAATAACACTGCCCAATGTGTATAAATAACACTGCCCCAAGGTGTATAAATAACACTTCCCAATGTGTATAAATAACACCACCCCAAAGTGCATAAATAACACTGTCCCAAGGTGTATAAATAACACTGCCCCAATGTGTATAAATAACACTGCCCCAATGTGTATAAATAACACTGCCCCAATGTGTATAAATAACACTGCCCTAATGTGCATTAATAACACTGCCCCGATGTGTATAAATAACACTGCCCCAATGTGTATAAATAACACTGCCCCAATGTGTATAATTAACACTGCCCCAATGTCTATAAATAACACTGCCCCAATGTGTATAAACAACACTGCCCCTATGTGTATAAATAACACTGACCCAATGGCTATAAATAACACTGCCCTAATGTATATAAGTAACAATGCGCCGATGTGTATAAATAACACTGCCCCAATGTATATAAATAACACTGCCCCAATGTGTATAAATAACACTGCCCCAATGTGTATAAATAACACTGCCCTAATGTGCATTAATAACACTGCCCCGATGTGTATAAATAACACTGCCCCAATGTGTATAAATAACACTGCCCCAATGTGTATAATTAACACTGCCCCAATGTCTATAAATAACACTGCCCCAATGTGTATAAACAACACTGCCCCTATGTGTATAAATAACACTGACCCAATGGCTATAAATAACACTGCCCTAATGTATATAAGTAACAATGCGCCGATGTGTATAAATAACACTGCCCCAATGTATATAAATAACACTGCCCCAATGTGTATAAACAACACTGCCCCTATGTGTATAAATAACACTGACCCAATGGCTATAAATAACACTGCCCTAATGTATATAAGTAACAATGCGCCGATGTGTATAAATAACACTGCCCCAATGTATATAAATAACACTGCCCCAATGTGCATAAATAACACTGCCCCATTGTGTATAAATAACACTGCCCCAATGTGTATAAACAACACTGCCCCTATGTGTATAAATAACACTGACCCAATGGCTATAAATAACACTGCCCTAATGTATATAAGTAACAATGCCCCGATGTGTATAAATAACACTGTCCCAATGTGTATAAATAACACTGCCCCAATGTGTACAGTTAACACTGCCCCAATGTCTATAAATAACACTGCCCCAATGTATATAAATAACACTGCCCCAATGTGCATAAATAACACTGACCCAATGTGTATAAATAACACAGCCCCATTGTGTATAAATAACACTGCCCCAATGTGTATAAATAACACTGACCCAATGTCTATAAATAACACCGCCGCAATGTGCATAAATAACACTACCCCAATGTGTATAAATAACACTGCCCCAATGTATATAAATAACACTGCCCCAATGTATATAAATAACACTGCCCCAATTTGTATAAATAACAGAGCCCCAAGGTGTATACATAACACTTCCCAATGTGTATAAATAACACTGCCCCAATGTGTATAAATAACAATGCCCCAATGCCTATAAATAACACTGCCACAAAGTGTATAATTAACACTGCCCCAATGACTATGAATAACACTGCCCCAATGTATATAAATAACACTGCCCCAATGTGTATAAATAACACTGCCCCAATGTGTATAATAACACTGCCCCAATGTGTATAAATAACACTACCCCAATGTGTACAAATAACACTGCCCCAATGTGTATAAATAACACTGCTCCATTGTGTACAAATAACACTGCACCAATGTTTATAAATAACACTGCCCCAATGTGTATAAATAACACTGCCCCAATGTGTATAAATAACACTGCACCAATGTGTATAAATAACACTGCCCCAATGTGTATAAATAACACAGCCCTAATGTGTATAAATAACACTGCCCCAATGTGTATAAATAACACGGCCCCAATGTGTATAATTAACACTGCCCCAATGTGTATAAATAACACTGCCCCAATGTCTATAAATAACACTGCCCCAATGTGCATTAATAACACTGACCCAATGTCTAAAAATAACACTGCCCCAATGTTTATAAATAACACTGACCAAATGTCTATAAATAACACTGCCCTAATGTATATAAGTAACACTGCCCCAATGTGTATAAATTACACTGCCCCAATGTATATAAATAACACTGCCCCAATGTGTATATAAAACACTGACCCAATGTCTATAAATAACACTGCCCCTATGTGTATAAATAACACTGGCCCAATGTCTATAAATAACACTGCCCCAATGTCTATAAATAACACGGACCCAATGTCTATAAATAACACTTCACAATGTGTATAAATAACACCACCCAAATGTGTATAAATAACACTGCCCCAAGGTGTATAAATAACACTGCCCCAATGTGCATAAATAACACTGCCCCAAAGTGCATAAATAACACTGCCCCAATGTGTATAAATAACACTGCCCCAATGTCTATAAATAACACCGCCGCAATGTGCATAAATAACACTGCCCCAAAGTGCATAAATAACACTGCCCCAATGTGTATAAATAACACTGCCCCAATGCCTATAAATAACACTGCCCCAATGTGTATGATTAACACTGCCCCAATGACTATGAATAACACTGCCCCAATGTGTATAAATAACACTGCCACAATGTGTATAAATAACACTACCCTAATGTGTATAAATAACAGTGCCCCAAGGTGTAAAAATAACACTTCTCCAATGTGTATAAATAACACTGCCCCAATGTGTATAAATAACACTGCCCAATGTGTATAAATAACACTGCCCAATGTGTATAAATAACACTACCCCAATGTGTATAAATAACACTGCCCCAATGTGTATAAATAACACTGCCCCAATGTGTACAAATAACACTGCCCCAATGTGTATAAATAACACTGCCCCAATGTGCATAAATAACACTGCCCCAATGTGTATAAATAACACTGCCCTAATGTGTATAAATAACAGAGCCCCAAGGTGTAAAAATAACACTGCCCCAATGTGTATAAATAACACTACCCCAATGTGTACAAATAACACTGCCCTAATGTGTATAAATAACACTGCCCCAATGTGTATAAATAATACTGCCCCAATGTGTATAAATAACACTGCCCCAATGTGTATTAAAAACAGTGCCCCAATGTGTATAAATAACACTGCATTAATGTGCATAAATAACACTGCCCCAATGTTTATGAATAACACTGACCAAATGTCTATAAATAACACTGCCCTAATGTATATAAGTAACACTGCCCCAATGTGTATAAATAACAATGCCCCAATGTATATAAATAACACTGCCCCAATGAGTATATATAACACTGACCCAATGTCTATAAATAACACTTCCCCTATGTGTATAAATAACACTGACCCAATGTCTATAAATAACACTGCCCCAATGTGTATAAATAACACTGCCCCAATGTGTATAAATAACACGGACCCAATGTCTATAAATAACACTGCCCCAATGTATATAAATAACACTGCCCCAAAGTGTATAAATAACACTACCCCAATGTGTATAAATAACACTGCCCAATGTGTATAAATAACACTACCCCAATATGTATAAATAACACTGCCCAATGTGTATAAATAACACTACCCCAATGTGTATAAATAACACTGCCCCAATGTGTATAAATAACACTGCCCCAATGTGTATAAATAACACTGCCCTATGTGTATAAATAACACTGCCCCAAGGTGTATAAATAACACTGCCCCAATTTGCATAAATAACATTGCTCTAATGTGTAAAAATAAAACTACCACAATGTGTATAAATAACACTACCCCAATGTGTATAAATAACACTGCCCCAATGTGTATAAATAACACTACCCCAATGTGTATAGCTAACACTACCCCGATGTGTATAAATAACACAGCCCAATGTGTATAAATAACACTACCCCAATGTGTATAAATAACACTGCCCCAATGTGTATAAATAACACTGCCCCAATGTGTATAAATAACACTGCCCAATGTGTATAAATAACACTACCCCAATGTGTATAAATAACACTGCCCCAATGTGTATAAATAACACTGCCCCAATGTGTATAAATAACAGTGCCCCAATGTGTATAAATAACACTACCCCAATGTCTATAAATAACACTGCCCTATGTGTATAAATAACACTACCCCAATGTATATAAATAACACTACCCCAATGTCTATAAATAACACTGCCCTATGTGTATAAATAACACTACCCCAATGTGTATAAATAACACTACCCCAATGTGTATAAATAACACTGCCCCAAGGTGTATAAATAACACTGTCCCAATGTGCATAAATAACATTGCTCTAATGTGTAAAAATAAAACTACCCCAATGTGTATAAATAACACTACCCCAATGTGTATAAATAACACTGCCACAATGTGTATAAATAACACTACCCCAATGTTTAAAAATAACACTGCCCAATGTGTATAAATAACACTGCCCAAAGGTGTATAAACAACACTGCCCCAAGGTGTATAAATAACACTGCCCCAATGTGCATAAATAACACTGCTCTAATGTGTAAAAATAAAACTACCCCAATGTGTATAAATAACACTTCCCCAAAGTGTATAAATAACACTGCCCCAATGTGTATAAATAACTCTGCCCCAATGTGTATAATTAACACTGCCCCAATGTGTATAAATAACACTGCCCTAATGTCTATAAATAACACTGACCCAATGTCTAAAAATAACACTGACCCAATGTCTATAAATAACACTGCCCCAATGTATATAAATAACACGGACCCAATGTCTATAAATAACACTACCCCAATGTATATAAATAACACTGCCCCAAGGTGTATAAATAACACTACCCCAATGTGTATAAATAACACTACCCCAATGTGTATAAATAACACTGCCCAATGTGTATAAATAACACTACCCCAATGTGTATAAATAACACTGCCCCAATGTGTATAAATAACACTGCCCCAATGTGTATAAATAACACTGCCCAATGTGTATAAATAACACTACCCCAATGTGTATAAATAACACTGCCCCAATGTGTATAAATAACACTACCCCAATGTGTATAAATAACACTACCCCAATGTGTATAAATAACACTGCCCCAATGTGTATAAATAACACTGCCCCAATGTTTATAAATAACACTGCCCCAATGTGTATAAATAACACTGCCCAATGTGTATAAATAACACTACCCCAATGTGTATAAATAACACTGCCCCAATGTGTATAAATAACACTACCCCAATGTGTATAAATAACACTGCCCAATGTGTATAAATAACACTGCCCCAATGTGTATAAATAACAGTGCCCCAATGTGTATAAATAACACTACCCCAATGTCTATAAATAACACTGCCCTATGTGTATAAATAACACTGCCCCAAGGTGTATAAACAACACTGCCCCAAGGTGTATAAATAACACTGCCCCAATGTGTATAAATAATACTACCCCAATATGTATAAATAACACTGCCCCAATGTGTATAAATAATACTACCCCATTGTGTATAAATAACACTACCCCAATGTGTATAACTAACACTACCCCAATGTGTATAAATAACACTGCCCAATGTTTATAAATAACACTACTTCAATGTGTATAAATAACACTGCCCCAATGTGTATAAATAACACTGCCCCAATGTGTATAAATAACACTGCCCAATGTGTATAAATAACACTGCCCCAATGTGTATAAATAACACTACCCCAATGTGTATAAATAACACTGCCCAATGTGTATAAATAACACTGCCCCAATGTGTATAAATAACAGTGCCCCAATGTGTATAAATAACACTACCCCAATGTCTATAAATAACACTGCCCTATGTGTATAAATAACACTGCCCCAAGGTGTATAAAGAACACTGCCCCAAGGTGTATAAATAACACTGCCCCAATGTGTATAAATAATACTACCCCAATATGTATAAATAACACTGCCCCAATGTGTATAAATAATACTACCCCATTGTGTATAAATAACACTACCCCAATGTGTATAACTAACACTACCCCAATGTGTATAAATAACACTGCCCAATGTTTATAAATAACACTACTTCAATGTGTATAAATAACACTGCCCCAATGTGTATAAATAACACTGCCCCAATGTGTATAAATAACAGTGCCCCAATGTGTATAAATAACACTACCCCAATGTCTATAAATAACACTGCCCTATGTGTATAAATAACACTACCCCAATGTGTATAAATAACACTACCCCAGTGTGTATAAATAACACTGCCCCAAGGTGTATAAATAACACTGCCCCAATGTGCATAAATAACATTGCTCTAATGTGTAAAAATAAAACTACCCCAATGTGTATAAATAACACTACCCCAATGTGTATAAATAACACTGCCCCAATGTGTATAAATAACACTACCCCAATGTGTATAACTAACACTACCCCAATGTGTATAAATAACACAGCCCAATGTGTATAAATAACACTACCCCAATGTGTATAAATAACACTGCCCCAATGTGTATAAATAACACTACCCCAATGTTTAAAAATAGCACTGCCCAATGTGTATAAATAACACTGCCCCAAGGTGTATAAACAACACTGCCCCAAGGTGTATAAATAACACTGCCCCAATGTGCATACATATTACTGCCCCAATGTGCATAAATAACACTGCTCTAATGTGTAAAAATAAAACTACCCCAATGTGTATAAATAACACTTCCCCAATGTGTATAAATAACACTGCTCCAATGTGTATAAATATCACTGCCCCAATGTGTATAAATAACACTGCCCCAATGTGTATAAATAACACTGCCCCAATGTGTATAAATAACACTGCCCCAATGTGTATAAATAACACTACCCCAATGTGTATAAATAATACTACCCCAATATGTATAAATAACACTGCCCCAATGTGTATAAATAACACTACCCCATTGTGTATAAATAACACTACCCCAATGTGTATAAATAACACTGCCCAATGTGTATAAATAACACTGCCCCAATGTGTATAAATAACACTACCCCAATGTGTATAAATAATACTACCCCAATATGTATAAATAACACTGCCCCAATGTGTATAAATAACACTACCCCATTGTGTATAAATAACACTACCCCAATGTGTATAAATAACACTGCCCCAATGTGTATAAATAACACTGCCCCAATGTGTATAAATAACACTACCCCAATGTGTATAAATAACACTGCCCCAATGTGTATAAATAACACTACCCCAATGTGTATAAATAATACTACCCCAATATGTATAAATAACACTGCCCCAATGTGTATAAATAACACTACCCCATTGTGTATAAATAACACTACCCCAATGTGTATAAATAACACTGCCCCAAGGTGTATAAACAACACTGCCCCAAGGTGTATAAATAACACTGCTATAATGTGTAAAAATAATACTACCCCAATGTGTATAAATAACACTACCCCAATGTGTATAAATAACACTGCCCAATGTGTATAAATAACACTGCCCAATGTGTATAAATAATACTGCCCCAATGTGTATAAATAACACTTCCCCAATGTGTATAAATAATACTGCCCCAATGTGTATAAATAATACCACCCCAATGTGTATAAATAACACTGCCCAATGTGTATAAATAACATTGCCCCAATGTGTATAAATAACACCGCCCCAATGTGTATAAATAACACCGCCTCAATGTGTATAAATAACACTGCCCCAATGTGTATAAATAACACTGCACCAATGTGTATAAATAACACTGCCCCAATGTGTATAAATAACACTGCCCCAATGTGTATAAATAACACTGCCCCAATGTGTATATATAACACCGCCTCAATGTGTATAAATAACACTGCCCCAATGTGTATAAATAACACTGCCCCAATGTGTATAAATAACACTGCCCCAATGTGTATAAATAACACTGCCCCAATGTGTATAAATAACACTGCCCCAATCTGTATTAAAAACACTGCCCAACTTGGCTCTCTACAGTCAGAAGTCATGGTTATTAGAGACGAAATGAGTAAACTTAGAGATAAATCTAAAGATATGGAAAAAGATTGTAATAGTCTGGTTAATCAGATGAAAGATATGAGGAAGGAGATGGAGGAGAATAAACAGACTAATAAGAAATTACAAGATAAAATATTTGATCTAGAAGATAGATCCAGAAGAAATAACATTCGTATAGTTGGTATCCCTGAGGAGGAAAGTGGTAGAGACCTATCGCAGACTATCCAGAAAGGGTTAACTGAGACCTTTGGAAGCGAATGCTTTTCAGCAGTCTTCGGAGTGGAAAGAACACACCGTATTCCCCTGCACAAGCCCCCCCCCCCCCCGGGTGCACCCCCCCCTCCCTCCCGGGCTGTATTGGCGAAATTAATTAACTCCCAAGATAGGGATAAGATTCTACAGGAGAGCCGAAGGAAACCAGAAATAATTTTTAATGGTGCTAAGATCGCTATCTACCCGGATTTCTCTAGGGACACTCAGCTACAAAGGGCCAGATTTAAAGGGGTTAAAAAAAAGGCTTGCTGAGGCTCAACTGCAATACGCTTATTATTCCCTTTTAAACTACGTGTTATCTATAAAGATAAAGCATATTTCTTTACCTCACCAGAGGAAGCGGGAAAATGGTTAGATCAGGAGGGTTTGAAATAAATGATAGGTGGGGGAATCTCACCGTTATGACCATTACTACGCCGGAGACTGTATAAAGCAACACTGTGGTTTATTTTCAAGGACGGACGGGGGGCAGTGGGGGGAGGAGGGTTGGATGGCGTTAGGAGAAAAGGTTGAGACCCGGATTAGGAGGTATGAAATCGGGTCATTTGGGGGAAGGGAGGGGGTCCGCTGGGGGTGTGGGTTGTTTTTTTTTTTCTGCCCTAAAAATAAATGGAACCTGAGGTTAAAATAATAACATGGAACATCAGAGGGTCCAGTGAAAAAATCAAAAGATGTCATCAACAAACACCAGCCAGCAATTGTTGCTCTGACTGAGACTCATTTGATAGAAGAACATGTCAGAAGATTTAGGAAAAATTGGATTGGGGAGGAATACCACTCATTCGGTACAATTTTTTCCAGAGGAGTGTCAGTTCTTATACACAGGAATATTGATTTTAAAATGGAAAAAAAACCTATCGACAAAGAGGGCAGGTTTGTTTTTTTATATGGCACTCTGAAGGGAACCAAAATTGTCATGGCCTTTATTTATAATCCCCCACCAGCATCCCTGGAGGTGATCCACTCCCTACTGGGATTTCTAGAAACTACGGAGGAGGCCCCTCTGGTGATAATGGGAGATTTCAATCTGGTAATGGATGAGTTTAAAGATCAATTTAATATGGTTCATGGGTGGCAACCCTCCTTAAATAAAAAGAGTAAGCTCAGTCATTTGTGTGAAAGCCTGGGATGGGTGGACGTGTGGCGCTCACTCTATGGAAACAAAAGAGCATACTCTTGTATGAGTAAAACATACCAATCACTGTCCAGAATTGATCTTTGCTTAGTGAATAAGGAATTTTTTAGGTTAATTAGGAAAATGACATACGAAGATATAGTGGTCTCTGACCAAGCTTTGGTTACCATTATTCTTAAAAACCAAGAAAGGGGGTTTAGCCGGTTTAAACTCAATCCATACTGGATTACGTTATTGGCACCTAAACTTGATATGGTTGGGGAAATGGAGTGCTTTTGGGAAAGAAACCTGGGATCATCCGACTTGTTAATGGTGTGGGATGCCTTTAAACTACATATAAAAGGAATATATTCTAAACAGATCAAACAAGCAAAAATCTTATTTAGTGAAGAAGAGCAAAAGCTGAAGGAAGAAATGCAGAACGCAGAGCAGGTATTACTAGAGTCCCCATCGGAGAATGCAAGGGGGAAAGCAATCATCTGCAGGGAAGCCCTCAGCAATTTCCTAAGACAGAAAGCGCAACATAAGGTTTTTTTAGGGATCAAAAACAATTTTTAAAACAGGGGAAATGTGGTAAAACCTTTGCAAGGATGGTACAGAATAATGGTAAAAATAATGTAATTGCGGCACTTAGGGACAAGGATGGGAAGGTAAATAGGGAATCTTCGGAAATTTTAAAGATCCTTAGTACATTTTATGAAGAACTATACAAAGCCAAAACCCCAGTAACAGAAGGGGGAATTAAGAAGTATTTGAGTCACATACAGGGCCCCAGGATCACCCAGGAGGACAGGGTAAAATTGGATGCCCCGATTACTTTAGAAGAAATAAAGACGGCCTTGTTTTCCTTTGTGAAAGACACTTCCCCAGGCTCAGATGGTATTCCATTTGCCTTTTATAGGAATTATTACAGTGCCCTACTCCCTAAGTTGGAGTTGGTCTTTAGGGAAATATTAGAAAGAGAGACAGTGTCTGGCTCAATGGCTGAGGCAGGCATCGTATTGATACCAAAACAGGGAAAGGACCCTCTGGATGCGGCCTCCTATCACCCGATCTCACTACTCAATACCGATGTAAAAATCTTGGCAAAGGTTTTGGCGATGAGACTGCAACGAGTGATTAAAGATATTATACATCAAGACCAAAATGGGTTTATCCCTGGCAGATGTACGGGAGACTGCATCCAGAGGATGTACTCAGTCATTGAAATGGGGGAGGGAGGGCTCCGCTCCATCCTGTCATTGGACGCGGTTAAGGCCTTTGACAGGGTGGAGTGGGGCTTCCTCTGGGAAACCCTTAAATGGTTTGGAGTGGGACCGGCGTTTATCAAATATATAAAATGTATGTATAGTGCCCCAGTAGCCAGGGTAAGAGCAGTAGGGAGAGAATCGGAGGCTTTCCCCTTATCATGCGGGACCAGGCAGGGGTGCCCCCTTTCCCCCCTCCTTTTTGCCATCTATATTGAACCATTGGGTATCCAAATCAGAAGTGAAGAGGGTATACAAGCGGGTGGATGTGGGGACCCCAAAGATAAAATTTGCCTATACGCGGATGACCTGGTTTTGTATTTGAGGAATTCCCCATCCTCGATCCCAAAAGCGATTCAGGTAATAGAGGAATTTGGTAGTCTATCGGGACTAGAAATTAATTGGGGTAAATCTGTTATGTTACCGTTGGACCAGGAAACCAAGGAATGGGCTAGGGGGAGCTGTGGTATTTCGTGCAGAGAAAAATTCCGATATTTGGGGATTGAAGTCTCAGGGAATATTCAGGAGTTTGATAAATTGAACCTACAACCACTGATTGGATTGGTAAGGGGAAAAATTAAATGTTGGAGTAAACTAACACTCTCCCAGGCCGATAGAATTGGGATCGTAAAAACGATTTTGTTACCCCAAGTGCTGTATACCTTGTCATCTTCCCCGGTATGGATAGAGGAATCCTATTTTAACCGGTTCGTGACCGCCCGCCGTGTATTCACGGCGGCGGTCGCGTCGCGCTGCATGGAGAGGGCTCACGGGCTGAGCCCTCTCCATAGCCGGTAAGTCTTTGCTGCATATTGCAGCAAAGGCTTACCTGTAACATCCGCGATCGGTGCTAGCACCGATCGCGGGTGTTTTTGCAGCGTGGGCTGCCGGCAAAGCTGCCGGCAGCCTCAAACAGATAGCGGCGCATGGGCGCCGCCATCTTACCTGGGATCGCCGCTCCCCGTGACGTCATCGGGGGGCGGCGATCCGTCTCCATGGTAGCTTCGGGTCTTCCGAAGACCCGAGGCTATTTCGTTTTAACCCCTTCATTACAATGTGCTGATAGCACATTGTAATGAATGAGGAAGAAAATCCCCATATATTGCCATACTGTAGTATGGCAGTATATGATAGGATCGATCAGACAACCTAGGGTTAAAGTACCCTAGGGAGTCTGAAAAATAGTATAAATAAAAAAAAAAAAAAAAAAATTATAATAAAAAAACCTAAAATTTCAAATCACCCCCCTTTCCCTAGAACTGACATAAATATAAATAAACAGTAAAAATCATAAACACATCAGGTATCAACGCGTCCGAAAATGCCCGATCTATCAAAATATGATAACGGTTTTTCAATGCGTTTAACCCCGTAACGGAAAATAGCGCCCAAAGTCGAAAATGGCACTTTTTTGCCATTTTGAAAAATCTAAAAAAATCTATAAAAAGTGATCAAAAGGTCGTACAGTCCTAAAAATGATATCATTGAAAATATTATCAAATTTCGCAAAAAATTACACCACCCACAGCTCCGTACACTAAAGTATAAAAAAGTTATTAGCGCCAGAAGTTGGCAAAATCAAAAAAATTATTTTTGTACAGGAGGTTTTAATTTTTGTAAATGTATGAAAACATTAGAAAACCTATACAAATTTGGTATCCCCTTAATCGTACCGACCCAAAGAATAAAGTAGACATGTCATTTGGGGCGCTCAGTGAAAGACGTAATATCCAAGCCCACAAGAAAATGGTGCAAATGCGTTTTTTCACCATTTTCATTGCATTTGGAATTTTTTTCCTGCTTCCGAGTACATGGCATGGAATATTTAATACCATCATTATGAAGTGCAATTTGTTACGCAGAAATCAAGCTGTCACACAGCTCTTTACGTGTAAAAATAAAAAAGTTATAGATTTTTGAAGGTGGGGAATGAAAAATGGACATGAAAAAACAGGAAAGGGCCCGGTCCTTAACCGGTTAGGCTGATGGAATCCATTTTGAATGAGTTAATTTGGGGTTGAAGAAAAGTTAGAATAAAAATGCAGTCTCTATATAGCCCAATAGGAGAAGGAGGGCTGGGGATCCCCTTTTTTAGAGGATATTTTTTGGCCTCACAAATAGCAGGCCTAGCAAAATGGAAAGAAACACACTGGCTTAATAAGCTAGTGTATGGCTCAGAGGGCAAGGTGAGAACTATTTTTGAATTTTTGGAAAGTTATCTGGGGAAGGAGGAACCGTTTAATAAATGGGCACTATGCAAGGCAATAACCAAGGCTTGGAAGGTATTTAAAGAAATCCTAAACATTACAGGACTTATAGAAGAGTCACCCATTTGGTTCAATAAGAACCTGGGTGAAACGGACAAAGTACCTGACAGGACATTTTGGGAGAAACTTGGAGTGAGATATGTAGCACAAGTATGGAAGGACAATAAGATTAAACTTTTTAGTTCACTACAAGAGATATATGGGTTAAGAGAAAGTGATTGGCTACAATACTTGCAACTAGCACATGCACTAAAAGAAGATGCACATAAGGAAAGTATACATATAGGAACACATGCAGGTTTAAACTTGGTGATGTTAGGAGGGGAAAATCGGAAATTGATTTCAAAATTATATAAACATATGGTGGTTGGTATGGCACAATTGGAGGGAAGCAAAGCAAAAAATAGATGGGAAAGAATGATTGGCCCCATTGGGGACGCAGACTGGGGCAGGATTCAGAAGAATACAAAAAAAGGGTCAATAAATGTTAATCACAAGACACTTTAAGTTGGTTCACCAAATATATTACACTCCACAAAGCCTATCCAAAATGGGGGTTAAGTCGAACTCCAGATGTTGGAAATGTGGTACTCTGGATGCAGATTTTTATCACTCTGTCTGGGGATGTCAATTAATACGGGAGTTTTGGGAAAAGGTATTTGGGAAAATTAGTAGTAGTTTTGGAGATTAAGCTGAATATGTCCTTGCAAATGGCTTTACTGGGATTAATAGAGAGCCAAGATATAGAAAGGAAATATGGTAAACTGATTCTCAGACTGATGAACCTGGCTGGTGTTTGTTTGGCACGCAATTGGGGATCAAACCCCCCCCCCCCTACTTTGGAGGCATGGTTTAATCTCTCACTTTTGATTAAAAACTACGAAAGAAATGTGTTTGGAAAAAACGGTACCCCAGGGAAATGGGAAAGAATTTGGGCGAAATGGAATTAGAGAGATTGGAAAATATATTATATATATACACAGGCGTTTTTTTTTTTTTTTAACTCTCAGCGGACCGGGGGGGGGGGGGGGAGTTGAATTGGAATAAATTGAGCCACATGTTACATTGTTACATTGTCATTTATACCTAGATGGCTTGCCGATTCTGATAATTTGTGGTAAAAGATATATTTATGTAAAGCCTTTTATTCTGTATATAAGAGCCACATCAAATGAAAGTTCTTATAAAAAGGTTCATTCAACCGTTACATAGTCAGATTTTCAAACCCTAGGAGAGCTGAAAGTTTGAGCGTTTGTGTGTTTTACACTAGTAATTTGGGTTTATTATGTGGCCACGTCATATAATCACTGTCAATCTTTCATTACATTTATAAAACATTTATTTTGTAAGTAACAGTTAAAAATATGCCTCAGTAGGTGAGAAAAGCAAACAATTCCAAAACTGTTGTAATTCTTTTTAAAGAAAATCGGGGAAATGACACATTCTGAATTAATCAGGAAAAAATATATTTACTAGCACTGGAATATGAAGAGAAATAAGGACAATGGCATTTGCTGGAAACACATTATAACCGATATGACTATTAGACATAAGGATAACAATTAGTGTGGCAAACTATAGTTGTATAGACTGTAATAAAACATTCTGGACGAAATTCAGAGTTCTGGACGACTGAGTCTGACTCAAGTATGTCCGATGAGACGAATAAGGAACAGGACCCTAAGACTTCAGGCCCTAACATGATGGGAGAGAGCGAGATGGAGATGACACCATCTGCAGCCCCTTTAGGAGGCGCATCCGGAGGGGGAGAAGGAGGAAAGAGAAACCGATATCCGTATCGGAAGAGAAAACAGGTGTCGTGGCGATAAAACTCTCAGGTGATGCCCCCACTAACTATGGCCCACCCACTAACTCCATTTACCCTGACACAATTGATCTGGCCCATCCAGAAGCTTCCTTGGATTATCCAGAGCAACTGTCCAGCCTCGCCTCCCACCACCCCCCTAGCATTAAGGGGTTCCAATGTCCCCCCCGTTCCCCCTTCACCACTGAGGACATTGAGGACAATAATGTTATTAACCTTACTAACCTCACCCTTTCAGATGATTGTGTGTCACTTTTGAGAAAAGGTCTTAATTTTGCTATGACCAATGTGTTTGACCCTATTCAATTTGAAATTGATCTGTTCAAGAGCATACGCAAACTCAATCTGCATAAATTCTTTCAGAGTGGGGAAGGTGCCGGTGGGTTTACTAGGAGCCGTAAAGAGGGCGAGATCCCAGTTATGGTTGGCCCTCTGGGATTCTCTCCCTCAGATGCCACCTCTCATCTTGATATGCCTGTCATTGAATGTCTGTTAAGCCTAGAGGACACCCCTGAGTCTGTAGAGGGAGAGGATCACAGACGTCCGGATTTGGAAGTTGAGGTGGAGGTTTTTAAAAAGGGAGTTAAATCCACTTTTTGTCCCCCCTTGTCCGCTGGCTCACCCATTGACATTTTCTGTCGCTGCATTAAAAATGACGTTTCTGCCCTTGTTTACCCTACGGCTTGCGAGAATCTATCGGCAGGTGAAAGACAAGCTTTGCGCTGGCTCCAATCTTTAAAACAGGTTGTGGTGAAGCCAGCGGACAAGGGCGGCAACGTGGTCCTTATGACCAGGGAGTACTATAAGCGGGAAGCTGATAGACACTTGAAGGACACTATTACATATACTCCGTTAGCATCCAACCCTACTTTGAAGTATCAAACCCTCCTACGTTCCTTCCTTAGGAAGAACGTTGAAAGAGGTGTTATCTCTGAACAGACGGCCATTAAACTTTTACCCGCCAACCCTAGGTACCCGGTATGGTACTTCCTACCTAAGGTACATAAGTCGTTGGACAATCCCCCTGGCCGCCCCATAGTGGCAGGAATCGGCTCCCTCACTGAACCCCTATCTCAATATCTTGATTGGCTTTTACGACCCACACTCAGTGATATGCCATCGTATCTTAAAGACACCAATTCTTTCCTTAAAGTAGTAAGGGATATATCTTGGAAGGATAGTTACACCTTGGCATCTATTGATGTGGAGAGTTTATATACCCGCATCCCACAGGACTTAGGCGTCCAGTGTATCCACCACCTCCTTACCAATGCTAACAAAAGTACCCCATTTGTGGAGTTCGTCTGCGAGGGTCTCCAGTTCGTCCTGTCCCACAATGCCTTCATGTTTGATGGCCATTGGTTTGTCCAGAGAGTGGGCACGGCGATGGGCACCCCTGTTGCCTGCACTTTTGCCAACTTATTTCTCGCGTTTGTCGAGAACCGCCTTGTCTACTCTCTGGACAATCCTTTTGCCTCAAACGTGAAGGCATTCCATCGTTATGTGGACGACATTTTTATCGTCTGGGAAGGTACGAGGTCTATGTTCTTTGAGTTCGTGGATTATCTGAACGTCAATAACCAGATGAATATGCACTTCACCGCAGTCTACGGTGAGAAAGCCCTCGAATTTTTAGATGTCAAGGTTTTTGAGACGCAAGGTGAGCTACACACCTCGGCCTTCAGGAAGGAGACAGCTACTAACTCTCTCCTTCACTTTAATAGCTATCACCCATTCCACACAAAAAAGGGACTGCCCTATGCACAATTCTTACGGCTTAGGCGTATTAATAGTGATGATAATCGATTTCATCAGCAAGCTAGAGAATTAGGGGACAGATTAGTGGCCAGAGGTTACCCTAATGCCATTGTCTCTGAAGCTTACGGAAAGGTTTTGACGTTATCCCAAAAAGAGTTGCTAGGTGACAACACTAGGAAGAGGACCAAGCGGAGTGCTAGGGGTTATAGAGACGGAGGTGAGGCTAATGGAGGTAAAAAATTTACCTTCTCCTTTGAGTTTAGCCCATGTGAAGCAGCGATACGCCAGGCTATCACTAAGAATTGGGGCATCCTTAAACAGGACCCCCATCTCGAGGAGGTTACCCACCAACGTCCGGTTGTTGCCTTTAGACGCTGCCCCACCATACGTAAGACACTTGTACACAGTCAGTTTTCTTCTCATGATCAGACTTGGCTAGAGAAGAGTGTCCCGGTTGGGAACTTCAGATGTGGTTCCTGCAGATTCTGCAACCACAATAGCCAACTTAAGGTTATTTGTCTTGGTGGGGTCTCACATAAAGTAAGAACCTTTATCTCTTGCAAATCCACATTTGTAGTTTACATTATCTTTTGCCCCTGTAAATTCTTTTATATTGGGAAGACTATACGCAAATTATACGTGAGGTTTAGGGAACATTACAAATCGATCAGCACAGGGGAGGGGTGCCCCCGACTCATTGATCATGTAAGACAACAGCATGGGGGAGACCCTGGAGTGTTGATGTTTGCTGGGATCGAGCATGTTAAGGCGAGTCCAGTGGGGGGCGACAGGGGTAAACTATTGCTTATGCAGGAGTCAAAATACATAATCCAGTTTGACGCCACCGGTGTTTTGGGGTTGAACGATAGGAACGACCTGAGTGTCTTCCTATAAATCGCTACCCCCTTACACTCGGTCTACTTCACAGTCATCTATCCCCTTTGCCAGCTGTCCCGTGACCGCACTTTTACTTCCCGTCCATTATTACTTACTTACCCCGGTATGCAAACAAGATATTATTCGTTTCATTTAAGTATTTCCTTGACTTGGCAGATCCTGCCTATGTTTTTAAATGTATTAGGTAGTGTTTTAACTGCACTGTCACGTTTTTATTGTATTGTTCTTGTTGCCATGACGCCGCCTCTCTGCCCGGACGCATATAATGTGCGCGGCGCATAGAGGTGACGTCATTTGGCTTGATGATGCGCTAGAACAGCGCGAAACGGCCCGTCGCCTGGCCCCGTTCTGCCTCTGTACACACCACCAATAAAAGTTCTTCTGCACGCAACCGGTGAGTGCCGCTCCGCTTTCTTCTTACTATTTATTTGTGGCAAACTATAGTTGTATAGACTGTAATAAAACATTCTGGGGCATCTTTTTTCACAAAAAAAAAAAAAAAATGTGTATAAATAACACTGCCTCAATGTGTATAAATAACACTGCCCCAATGTGTATAAATAACACTGCCCCAATGTATATAAATAACACTGCCCCAATGTGTATAAATAACACTGCCCCAATGTGTATAAATAACACTGCCCCAATGTGTATATATAACACTGACCCAATGTCTATAAATAACACTGCCCCTATGTGTATAAATAACACTGCCCCAATGTGTATAAATAACACTGCCCCAATGTGTATAAATAACACTGCCCCAATGTGTATAAATAACACTGCCCCAATGTGTATAAATAACACTGCCCCAATGTGTATAAATAACACTGCCCCAATGTGTATAAATAACACAGCCCCAATGTCTATAAATAACACTGCCCCAATGTCTATAAATAACACGGACCCAATGTCTATAAATAACAGTTCCCAATGTGTATAAATAACACCACCCAAATGTGTATAAATAACACTGCCCCAAGGTGTATAAATAACACTGCCCCAATGTGTATAAATAACACTGACCCAATGTCTAAAAATAACACTGCCCCAATGTGTATAAATAACACTGCCCAATGTGTATAAATAACACTGCCCCAATGTGCATAAATAACACTGCCCCAAAGTGCATAAATAACACTGGCCCAATGTGTATAAATAACACTGCACAAATGTGTATAATTAACACTGCCCCAATGTGTATAAATAACACTGCCCCTATGTGAATAATAACACTGCCACAATGTGTATAAATAACACTGCCTCAATGTGTATAAATAACACTGCCCCAATGTGTATAAATAACACTGCTCTAATGTGTATAAATAACACTGCCCCAATGTGTATAAATAATACTGCCCCAATGTGTATAAATAACACTGCCTCAATGTATATTAAAAACAGTGCCCCAATGTGTATAAATAACACTGCCCAATGTGTATAAATAACACTGCCCCAATGTGTATAAATAACACTGCCCAATGTGTATAAATAACACTGCTCTAATGTGTATAAATAACACTGCCCCAATGTGTATAAATAATACTGCCCCAATGTGTATAAATAACACTGCTTCAATGTATATTAAAAACAGTGCCCCAATGTGTATAAATAACACTGCCCCAATGTGCATAAATAACACTGCCCCAAAGTGCATAAATAACACTGCCCCAATGTGTATAAATAACAATGCACAAATATGTATAATTAACACTGCCCCAATGTGTATAAATAACACTGCCCCAATGTATATAAATAACACTGCCCCTATGTGTATAATAACACTGCCACAATGTGTATAAATAACACTGCCTCAATGTCTATAAATAACACTGCCCCAATGTGCATAAATAACACTGCCCCAATGTGTATAAATAACACTGCCCCAATGTGTATGAAAATCACTGCCCCAATGTCTATAAATAACACTGCCCTAATGTGTATAAATAACACTGCCCCAATGTGTATAAATAACACTGCTCTAATGTGTATAAATAACACTGACCCAATGTGTATAAATAACACTGCCTCAATGTATATTAAAAACAGTGCCCTAATGTGTATAAAAAACACTGCCCCAATGTGTATAAATATCACTGCTCCAATGTGTATAAATAACACTGCTCTAATGTGTATAAATAACACTGCCCCATTGTGTATAAATAACACTGCCACAATGTATATAAATAACACTGCCTCAATGTGTATAAATAACACTGCCCCAATGTGTATAAATAACACTGCCCCAATGTGAATAAATAACACTGCCCCAATGTGTATAAATAACACTGCCCCAATGTGTATAAATAACACTGCCCCAATGTGTATAAATAACACTGCTCTAATGTGTATAAATAACACTGACCCAATGTGTATAAATAACACTGCCCCAATGTGTATAAATAACACTGCCTCAATGTATATTAAAAACAGTGCCCTAATGTGTATAAAAAACACTGCCCCAATGTGTATAAATATCACTGCTCCAATGTGTATAAATAACACTGCTCTAATGTGTATAAATAACACTGCCCCATTGTGTATAAATAACACTGCCACAATGTATATAAATAACACTGCCTCAATGTGTATAAATAACACTGCCCCAATGTGTATAAATAACACTGCCCCAATGTGAATAAATAACACTGCCCCAATGTGTATAAATAACACTGCCCCAATGTGTATAAATAACGCTGCTCCAATGTGTATAAATAACACTGCCCCAATGTGTATAAATAACACTGCCCCAATGTGTATAATTAACACTGCCCCAATGTGTATAAATAACACTGCCCCAAGGTCTATAAATAACACTGCCCCAATGTATATAAATAACACTGCCCCAATGTGCATAAATAACACTGCCCCAATGTGTATAAATAACACTGCCCCAATGTGTATAATTAACACTGCCCCAATGTGTATAAATAACACTGCCCCAATGTCTATAAATAACACTGCCCCAATGTGTATAAATATCACTGCCCCAATGTGTATAAATAACACTGCCCCAATGTGTATAAATAACACTGCCCCAATGTCTATAAATAACACTGACCCAATGACTATAAATAACAATACCTCAATGTGTATAAATAACACTGCCCCAAGGTGTATAAATAACACTGACCCAATGTCTATAAATAACAATACATCAATGTGTATAAATAACACTACCCCAATGTGTATAAATAACATTGCCCCAATGTGTATCAATAACACTGCCCCAAGGTGTATAAATAACACTGCCCTAGTGTATATAAGTAACACTGCCCCAATGTGTATAAATAACACTGCCCCAATGTGTATAAATAACACTGCCCCAATGTGTATAAATAACACTGACCCAATGTGTATAAATAACACTGCCCCAATGTATATAAATAACACTGCCCCAAGGTGTATAAATAACACTGCCCCACTGTGTATAAATAACACTGCTCTAATGTGTAAAAATAAAACCACCGCAATGTGTATAAATAACACTGCCCCAATGTGTATAAATAACACTGCCCCAATGTGTATAAATAACACTGCCCCAAAGTGCATAAATAACACTGCTCTAATGTGTATAAATAACACTGCCCCAATGTGTATAAATAACACTGCCCCAATGTGTATAAATAACACTGCCTCAATGTATATTAAAAACAGTGCCCCAATGTGTATAAATAACACTGCCTCAATGTGTATAAATAACACTACCCCAATGTGTATAAATAACACTGCCCCAATGTGTATAAATAACACTGTTCTAATGTGTATAAATAACACTGCCCCAATGTGTATAAATAACACTGCCTCAATGTATATTAAAAACAGTGCCCCAATGTGTATAAATAACACTGCCTCAATGTGTATGAAAATCACTGCCCCAATGTCTATAAATAACACTGCTCTAATGTGTATAAATAACACTGCCCCAAAGTGAATAAATAACACTGCCCCAATGTGTATAAATAACACTGCTCTAATGTGTATAAATAACACTGCCCCAATGTGTATAAATAACACTGCCCCAATGTGTATAAATAACACTGCCTCAATGTATATTAAAAACAGTGCCCCAATGTGTATAAAAACACTGCCTCAATGTGTATAAATAACACTGCCCTAATGTGCATAAATAACAGTGCCCCAATGTGCATAAATAACACTGCCCCAATGTGTATAAATAACACTGCCCCAAAGTGTATGAAAATCACTGCCCCAATGTGTATAAATAACACTGCACCAATGTGTATAAATAAGACTGCCCCAATGTGTATAAATAACACTGCACCAATGTGTATAAATAACACTGCACCAATGTGTATAAATAACACTGCCCCAATGTGTATAAATAACACTGCCCCAATGTGTATAAATAACACTGCCTCAATGTATATTAAAAACAGTGCCCTAATGTGTATAAATAACACTGCTCTAATGTGTATAAATAACACTGACCCAATGTGTATAAATAGCACTGCCCCAATGTGTATAAATAACACTGCCTCAATGTATATTAAAAACAGTGCCCTAATGTGTATAAATAACACTGCTCCAATGTGTATAAATAAGACTGCCCCAATGTGTATAAATAACACTGCCTCAATGTATATAAATAACACTGCTCTAATGTGTATAAATAACACTGCCCCAATGTGTATAAATAACACTGCTCCAATGTGTATAAATAACACTGCCCCAATGTGTATAAATAACACTGCCTCAATGTGTATAAATAACACTCCCCCAAGGTGCATAAATAACAGTGCCCCAATGTGCATAAATAACACTGCCCCAATGTGCATAAATAACACTGCCCCAATGTGTATAAATAACACTGCCCCAATGTGTATAAATAACACTGCCCCAATGTGTATAAATAACACTGCCCCAATGTGTATAATTAACACTGCCCCAATGTGTATAAATAACACTGCCCCAATGTCTATATATAACACTGCCCCAATGTCTATAAATAACACTGCCCCAATGTGTATAAATAACACTTCCCCAATGCGTATAAATAACACTGCCCCAATGTGTATAAATAACACTACTCCAATGTGTATAAATAACACTTCCCCAATGTGTATATATAACACTGCCCCAATGTCTATAAATAACACTGCCCCAATGTGTATAAATAACACTTCCCCAATGTGTATAAATAACACTGCCCCAATGTCTATAAATAACAATGACCCAATGTCTATAAATAACAATACCTCAATGTGTATAAATAACAATACCTCAATGTGTATAAGTAACACTACCCCAATGTGTATAAATAACACTGCCCCAAGGTGTATAAATAACACTGCCCCAATGTGTATAAATAACACTGCTCTAATGTGCAAAATTTAAACTACCCCAATGTGTATAAATAACACTGCCCCAATGTGCATAAATAACACTGCCCCAAGGTGCATAAATAACACTGCCCAATGTGTATAAATAACACTGCCGCAATGTGTATAATTAACACTGCCCCAATGTGTATAAATAACACTGCCCCAATGTCTACATATAACACTGCCCCAATGTATATAAATAACACTGCCCCAATGTGTATAAATAACACTGCCCCTATGTGTATAAATAACACTGACCCAATGTCTATAAATAACACTGCCCCAATGTGTATAAATAACACTGACCCAATGTGTATAAATAACACTGCCCCAATGTGTATAAATAACACTGCCCCAATGTGTATAAATACCACTACTCCAATGTGCATAAATAACACTGCCCCAATGTCTATAAATAACACTGACCCAATGTCTATAAATAACAATACCTCAATGTGTATAAATAACACTGCCCCAAGGTGTATAAATAACACTACCCCAATGTGTTTAAATAACACTGCCCCAATGTGTATAAATAACACTGCCCCAATGTCTATAAATAACAATGACCCAATGTCTATAATTAACAATACCTCAATGTGTATAAATAACAATACCTCAATGTGTATAAATAACACTACCCCAATGTGTATAAATAACACTGCCCCAAGGTGTATAAATAACACTGCCCCAATGTGCATAAATAACACTGCCCCAATGTCTATAAATAACAATGACCCAATGTCTATAATTAACAATACCTCAATGTGTATAAATAACAATACCTCAATGTGTATAAATAACACTACCCCAATGTGTATAAATAACACTGCCCCAAGGTGTATAAATAACACTGCCCCAATGTGTATAAATAACACTGCTCTAATGTGTAAAATTTAAACTACCCCAATGTGTATAAATAACACTGCCCCAATGTGCATAAATAACACTGCCCCAAGGTGCATAAATAACACTGCCCCAAGGTGCATAAATAACACTGCCCAATGTGTATAAATAACACTGCCGCAATGTGTATAATTAACACTGCCCCAATGTGTATAAATAACACTGCCCCAAGGTGTATAAATAACACTGCCCAATGTGTATAAATAACACTGCCGCAATGTGTATAATTAACACTGCCCCAATGTGTATAAATAACACTACCCCAATGTGTATAAATAACACTGCCCCAATGTGTATAAATAACACTGCCCCAATGTCTATATATAACACTGCCCCAATGTCTATAAATAACACTGCCCCAATGTGTATAAATAACACTTCCCCAATGTGTATAAATAACACTGCCCCAATGTGTATAAATAACACTACTCCAATGTGTATAAATAACACTTCCCCAATGTGTATATATAACACTGCCCCAATGTCTATAAATAACACTGCCCCAATGTGTATAAATAACACTTCCCCAATGTGTATAAATAACACTGCCCCAATGTCTATAAATAACAATGACCCAATGTCTATAAATAACAATACCTCAATGTGTATAAATAACAATACCTCAATGTGTATAAGTAACACTACCCCAATGTGTATAAATAACACTGCCCCAAGGTGTATAAATAACACTGCCCCAATGTGTATAAATAACACTGCTCTAATGTGCAAAATTTAAACTACCCCAATGTGTATAAATAACACTGCCCCAATGTGCATAAATAACACTGCCCCAAGGTGCATAAATAACACTGCCCAATGTGTATAAATAACACTGCCGCAATGTGTATAATTAACACTGCCCCAATGTGTATAAATAACACTGCCCCAATGTCTACATATAACACTGCCCCAATGTATGTAAATAACACTGCCCCAATGTGTATAAATAACACTGCCCCTATGTGTATAAATAACACTGACCCAATGTCTATAAATAACACTGCCCCAATGTGTATAAATAACACTGACCCAATGTCTATAAATAACACTGCCCCAATGTGTATAAATAACACTGCCCCAATGTGTATAAATACCACTACTCCAATGTGCATAAATAACACTGCCCCAATGTGTATAAATAACACTGACCCAATGTCTATAAATAACAATACCTCAATGTGTATAAATAACACTGCCCCAAGGTGTATAAATAACACTACCCCAATGTGTATAAATAACACTGCCCCAATGTGTATAAATAACACTACTCCAATGTGCATAAATAACACTGCCCCAATGTCTATAAATAACAATGACCCAATGTCTATAATTAACAATACCTCAATGTGTATAAATAAAAATACCTCAATGTGTATAAATAACACTACCCCAATGTGTATAAATAACACTGCCCCAAGGTGTATAAATAACACTGCCCCAATGTGTATAAATAACACTGCTCTAATGTGTAAAATTTAAACTACCCCAATGTGTATAAATAACACTGCCCCAATGTGCATAAATAACACTGCCCCAAGGTGCATAAATAACACTGCCCCAAGGTGCATAAATAACACTGCCCAATGTGTATAAATAACACTGCCGCAATGTGTATAATTAACACTGCCCCAATGTGTATAAATAACACTGCCCCAATGTATATAAATAACACTGCCCCAATGTGTATAAATAACACTGACCCAATGTCTATAAATAACACTGCCCCAATGTGTATAAATAACACTGCCCCAAGGTGTATAAATAACACTGACCCAATGTCTATAAATAACAATACCTCAATGTGTATAAATAACACTGCCCCAATGTATATAAATAACACTGCCCCAATGTGTATAAATAACACTGCCCCAATGTGTATAAATAACACTGCCCCAATGTGTATAAATAACACTGCACCAATGCGTATAAATAACACTGCTCCACTGTGTATAAATAACACTGCCCCAATGTGTATTAATAACACTCACCCATTGTGTATAAATAACACTGCCCCAATGTATATAAATAACACTGCCCCAAGGTGTATAAATAACACTGCCCCACTGTGTATAAATAACACTGCTCTAATGTATAAAAATAAAACCACCGCAATGTGTATAAATAACACTGCCCCAATGTGTATAAATAACACTGCCCCAATGTGTATAAATAACACTGCCCCAATGTGTATAAATAACACTGCCCCAAGGTGTATAAATAACCCTTCCCCAATGTGTATAAATAACACTACCCCAATGTGCATAAATAACACTGCCCCAATGTGTATAAATAACACTGCCCCAATGTGCATAAATAACACTGCCCCAAGGTGTATAAATAACCCTTCCCCAATGTGTATAAATAACACTACCCCAATGTGCATAAATAACACTGCCCCAATGTGCATAAATAACACTGCCCCAATGTGCATAAATAACACTGCCCCAATGTGTATAAATAACACTGTCCCAATTTGTATAAATAACACTGCCCCAATGTGTATAAATAACACTGCCCAATGTGTATAAATAACACTGCCCCAATGTGTATAAATAACACTGCCCCAATGTGTATAAATAACACTACCCCAATGTGCATGTATAAAATTAATGCTGGGGAGGGGCAGTTTATAGTGATTAATGAGGGCTTTATGTAGTTATTGTTGTTTGCTATATAGAGTGATTACTGGGAGCTGTACATAGTTATTTTAAGGGGGCTGTATATAGTGATTGTTGGGGGGGTCTGTACATAGTTACTACTGGGGACTATATATAATTATTGCTGGGGGCTGTATATAGTTGTTTCTGGGATAATGTATACAGTGATTATTTGGGGGCTGTATAATTTATTACTAGGGGCTGTATATATTTATTACTAGGGGCTGTATATTGTGATTACTGGTGGGCTGTATACAATGATTACTGGTGGGCTGTATATAGTTATTGCTGGGGGAGCTGTATATAGTGATTACTAGGGGCTGTATATAGTTATTGCTGGTGGCTGTATAAAGTTATTGCTGGGGGAGCTGTATATAGTGATTACTAGGCTATGTATATAGTTATTGTTGGTGGCTGTATAAAGTTATTGCTGGGGGAGCTGTATATAGTGATTGCTGTTCCCTGTCTGGACTACACGATCGGGGCTCCCACCATATTTTGCGTCCAGGGGCCCCCCTTGCATTCCCCCCCTGTCCCCTGGTGATGTCCTCTCTGCTAGTGACATGGGCAGTAGGTGACATCATGTGTCCACTGAACAATCTGCTCAGCTTCTTAAAACAAAAAGCATTAAAAACTAAAACATTTCTGGTCTAAAACTTTTCAATAGGATCAAATTGTAGAGATCAGTTTTGTCTAAGGTCCCAATGCTTTTTCATGCTGGGTCCCTGCAGGACAGTCCGGGGCACCGGTGTCATACAACACTCACTGTATAATGTCCGCATGTGCAGCGTCATGCAGAGCTGGACAGGGGTACACGGGCGCGTGACACCGGTGCAGTCAGTGGGGTCAGCACCAGCCCTGACACATGTTATACACTCCAGACAATTACCTGCAAATCAAAGAAGAAGGAGAAGCAGTGGGAGAAGTAATAATAGTAGAACCACAGCAGAACAGCAAGGAACATGTCTGACACGGGGGGAGATGACCTTGTAGTAGTAACAATAGTATTAGTGGCGGTAGTAGTAGTGGTAGTGATAGCAAGAGGCACAGCCGTGCAGCATGGAACATCATAGATCCCAAGTTTGGGGATCCAAAGAGAGGGAAAAAAGGTGAAGAACACTAAAATGTTTGTGCCCTGACCCCCGCCCATTGCCCCGCTCATTGTACAACCCCCAAGCATTGGATAATATGGACCTGACCCCTTCTTGTGACCTGCCCTAATTTATACCCATTTAAAGTTTGCAATGCAATTTATATTGTGGCCTCCTGTCCTCCAACCCTCATACTGTGGCCTCCTGTCCTCCATCCTCCTCATACTGTGGCCTCCTTTCCCCCAACCCCTCATACTGTGGCCTCCTGTCCTCCACCCCCCTCATACTGTGAGCTCCTGTCCTTCATCTCCCTCATACTGTGGCCTCCTCTCCCCCAACCCTCATACTGTGGCCTCCTGTTCTCCAACCGCTCATACTGTTGCCTCCTGTCCCCCAACCCCTCATATTGTGGCCTCCTGACCTCCATTCCCCTCAGACTGTGGCCTCCTGTCCTCCAACTGCTCATACTGTGGCCTCCTGTCCTCCAACCCATTATACTGTGGCCTCCTGTCCTCCATCTCTCTCATACTGTGGCCTCCTCTCCCCCAACCCTCATACTGTGGCCTTCTGACCCCCAACCACTCATACTGTGGCCTCCTGTTCTCCAACCGCTCATACTGTGGCCTCCTGTCCTCCAACCCCTTATACTGTTGCCTCCTGTCCCCCAACCCCTCATATTGTGGCCTCCTGTCCTCCATTCCCCTCATATTGTGGCCTCCTGTCCTCCATCCCCCTTATATTGTGACCTGTTGTCCTCCATCCCTCTCATACTGTGCCCTCCTGTCCTCCATCCCCCTCATATTGTGCCCTCCTGTCCTCCATCTTCCTCATATTGTGGCCTCCTGTCCTCCATCCCCCTCATACTGTGGCCTCCTGTCCTCCATCCTCCTCATATATGGCCCATGTCCTGCACCCTCAGCATATTGTGGCACCCTGTTTTCCATCCCCTTTGTATTTTTACCCTTGTCATCATCCTCCTGATATTGTGACTCCCCGTCTTCCCTCCCCCTCATATTGTGACCCATTTTCGTTCATCCCCCTCATGTTGTGGCCAAAGTCCTCCAATCTCTCTCATTTTGTGTCTCCCCTCCCCCCATCCTCCATCTTCCTCATTATGTGGACACTTGCCCTCCGCCCCCTAGTATTGTAGACACTGATTTCAAACCTTCCGTAAATTTTCATTCCTGTCCTTCATCCTCCTTATATTGTTGCCAAATTCAATCAATCTCCCTCATATTGTCGCCCCTGGTCGCCCATCCCCATCCCCTCATATTGTGGTCCCAGTCCTCCATTCCCCTCATATTGTGATCCCTCTCCTCCTTTTGTTGTTGTGTATTAAACTTCTAAAAAAAACCCTTTCTTACTTACTTTTTTGACCCAGTCTCCCCCAGCAGTCCTGCTCCCTCTTCTTCCTCAGCTCTGAAGCCAGTTACATTGAGGCATGGGGCTTGTCTGGGCTTATCTGGGGGAGCTGCTATCTCCAAACATGTCTACTGAATGGAGGTAGCAGGAAGCTGATACTTATACTGAAACATAGATTGCCCTGCAGGTCGGCAGCTGTAGTGGATCGGGATAAACACCCAACCGTCCTGGACAGCGGTGAAAAACAGGAACAGGAAAATCCAGGAATGATGGACAAGTTAGGAGATGTCTGGCTGTGTCAGACTAGTACTGGTGCAATCCACAAACAACATAACAAAACATATGCAAAACAATTTTTTTGATAGAAAGATAGTAACAAGTTACCTGAAGCCATCAGCAGGGTCTGCGTGGAGAGGATCAGTAGGAGACTCATGCTGGAGCAGGTTCTGATGTGATTTGGCTTCTTCTCATGTAACATCAGGCGGAGGTCCCCGGGGAGGCAGCGCAGGACACAGGTGTCTTCACCCATCACCGAGGAGCAAAACAAAGACTACGATATAACATTATATGGAAGAAAAACAAGATCAGTCCTTGTTAAATACTGGTCATTGAGTGGCTACCTACTTGTTTAAATAGCAGTCATATATTGACATGTATTAGAAAAGTACTAACACCCACCAATAACATCCAGGTCAGGTACTGGTCTCCTTCTAGTGACATGCAGGTCAGGTACTGGTCTCCTCCTAGTGACATGCAGGTCAGGTACTGGTCTCCTTCTAGTGACATGCAGGTCAGGTACTGGTCTCCTCCTAGTGACATGCAGGTCATGTACTGGTCCCCTCCTAGTGACATGCAGGTCAGGTACTGGTCTCCTCCTAGTGACATGCAGGTCAGGTACTGGTCTCCTTCTAGTGACATGCAGGTCAGGTACTGGTCTCCTCCTAGTGACATGCAGGTCAGGTACTGGTCACCTCCTAGTGACATGCAGGTCAGGTACTGGTCTCCTCCTAGTGACATGCAGGTCAGGTACTGGTCTCCTCCTAGTGACATGCAGGTCAGGTACTGGTCACCTTCTAGTGACATGCAGGTCAGGCACTGGTCTCCTCCTAGTGACATGCAGGTCAGGTACAGGTCTCCTCCTAGTGACATGCAGGTCAGGTACTGGTCTCCTTCTAGTGACATGCAGGTCAGGTACTGGTCACCTCCTAGTGACATGCAGGTCAGGTACTGGTCTCCTTCTAGTGACATGCAGGTCAGGTACTGGTCCCCTTCTAGTGACATGCAGGTCAGGCACTGGTCTCCTCCTAGTGACATGCAGGTCAGGTACTGGTCTCCTCCTAGTGACATGCAGGTCAGGTACTGGTCTCCCTCTAGTGACATGCAGGTCAGGTACTGGTCTCCTTCTAGTGACATGCAGGTCAGGTACTGGTCTCCTTCTAGTGACATGCAGGTCAGGTACTGGTCTCCTTCTAGTGACATGCAGGTCAGGTACTGGTCTCCTCCTAGTGACATGCAGGTCAGGTACTGGTCTCCTCCTAGTGACATGCAGGTCAGGTACTGGTCTCCTCCTAGTGACATGCAGGTCAGGTACTGGTCTCCTCCTAGTGACATGCAGGTCAGGTACTGGTCTCCTTCTAGTGACATGCAGGTCAGGTACTGGTCTCCTTCTAGTGACATGCAGGTCAGGTACTGGTCTCCTCCTAGTGACATGCAGGTCAGGTACTGGTCTCCTTCTAGTGACATGCAGGTCAGGTACTGGTCTCCTTCTAGTGACATGCAGGTCAGGTACTGGTCTCCTCCTAGTGACATGCAGGTCAGGTACTGGTCTCCTTCTAGTGACATGCAGGTCAGGTACTGGTCACCTTCTAGTGACATGCAGGTCAGGTACTGGTCACCTCCTAGTGACATGCAGGTCAGGTACTGGTCACCTTCTAGTGACATGCAGGTCAGGTACTGGTCACCTCCTAGTGACATGCAGGACAGGTACTGGTCTCCTCCTAGTGACATGCAGGTCAGGTACTGGTCACCTTCTAGTGACATGCAGGTCAGGTACTGGTCACCTTCTAGTGACATGCAGGTCAGGTACTGGTCCCCTCCTAGTGACATGCAGGTCAGGTACTGGTCACCTCCTAGTGACATGCAGGTCAGGTACTGGTCTCCTTCTAGTGACATGCAGGTCAGGTACTGGTCTCCTTCTAGTGACATGCAGGTCAGGTACTGGTCTCCTCCTAGTGACATGCAGGTCAGGCACTGGTCACCTCCTAGTGACATGCAGGTCAGGTACTAGTCTCCTCCTAGTGACATGCAGGTCAGGTACTGGTCCCCTTCTAGTGACATGCAGGTCAGGTACTGGTCTCCTTCTAGTGACATGCAGGTCAGGTACTGGTCACCTTCTAGTGACATGCAGGTCAGGTACTGGTCACCTCCTAGTGACATGCAGGTCAGGTACTGGTCTCCTTCTAGTGACATGCAGGTCAGGTACTGGTCTCCTTCTAGTGACATGCAGGTCAGGTACTGGTCTCCTTCTAGTGACATGCAGGTCAGGTACTGGTCTCCTCCTAGTGACATGCAGGTCAGGCACTGGTCACCTCCTAGTGACATGCAGGTCAGGTACTAGTCTCCTCCTAGTGACATGCAGGTCAGGTACTGGTCTCCTCCTAGTGACATGCAGGTCAGGTACTGGTCTCCTAGTGACATGCAGGTCAGGTACTGGTCTCCTTCTAGTGACATGCAGGTCAGGTACTGGTCTCCTCCTAGTGACATGCAGGTCAGGTACTGGTCTCCTTCTAGTGACATGCAGGTCAGGTACTGGTCTCCTCCTAGTGACATGCAGGTCAGGTACTGGTCACCTTCTAGTGACATGCAGGTCAGGTACTGGTCTCCTCCTAGTGACATGCAGGTCAGGTACTGGTCTCCTAGTGACATGCAGGTCAGGTACTGGTCTCCTCCTAGTGACATGCAGGTCAGGTACTGGTCTCCTTCTAGTGACATGCAGGTCAGGTACTGGTCTCCTCCTAGTGACATGCAGGTCAGGTACTGGTCTCCTCCTAGTGACATGCAGGTCATGTACTGGTCTCCTCCTAGTGACATGCAGGTCAGGTACTGGTCACCTTCTAGTGACATGCAGGTCAGGTACTGGTCACCTTCTAGTGACATGCAGGTCATGTACTGGTCTCCTCCTAGTGACATGCAGGTCAGGTACTGGTCACCTTCTAGTGACATGCAGGTCAGGTACTGGTCTCCTTCTAGTGACATGCAGGTCAGGTACTGGTCACCTTCTAGTGACATGCAGGTCAGGTACTGGTCTCCTTCTAGTGACATGCAGGTCAGGTACTGGTCTCCTCCTAGTGACATGCAGGTCAGGTACTGGTCCCCTCCTAGTGACATGCAGGTCAGGTACTGGTCTCCTTCTAGTGACATGCAGGTCATGTACTGGTCTCCTCCTAGTGACATGCAGGTCAGGTACTGGTCACCTTCTAGTGACATGCAGGTCAGGTACTGGTCTCCTCCTAGTGACATGCAGGTCAGGTACTGGTCTCCTTCTAGTGACATGCAGGTCAGGTACTGGTCTCCTCCTAGTGACATGCAGGTCAGGTACTGGTCTCCTCCTAGTGACATGCAGGTCAGGTACTGGTCTCCTCCTAGTGACATGCAGGTCAGGTACTGGTCTCCTTCTAGTGACATGCAGGTCAGGTACTGGTCTCCTTCTAGTGACATGCAGGTCAGGTACTGGTCACCTTCTAGTGACATGCAGGTCAGGTACTGGTCTCCTTCTAGTGACATGCAGGTCAGGTACTGGTCTCCTTCTAGTGACATGCAGGTCAGGTACTGGTCTCCTTCTAGTGACATGCAGGTCAGGTACTGGTCTCCTTCTAGTGACATGCAGGTCATGTACTGGTCTCCTCCTAGTGACATGCAGGTCAGGTACTGGTCACCTTCTAGTGACATGCAGGTCAGGTACTGGTCTCCTCCTAGTGACATGCAGGTCAGGTACTGGTCTCCTTCTAGTGACATGCAGGTCAGGTACTGGTCTCCTTCTAGTGACATGCAGGTCAGGTACTGGTCTCCTCCTAGTGACATGCAGGTCAGGTACTGGTCTCCTCCTAGTGACATGCAGGTCAGGTACTGGTCTCCTCCTAGTGACATGCAGGTCAGGTACTGGTCTCCTTCTAGTGACATGCAGGTCAGGTACTGGTCTCCTTCTAGTGACATGCAGGTCAGGTACTGGTCACCTTCTAGTGACATGCAGGTCAGGTACTGGTCTCCTTCTAGTGACATGCAGGTCAGGTACTGGTCTCCTTCTAGTGACATGCAGGTCAGGTACTGGTCACCTTCTAGTGACATGCAGGTCAGGTACTGGTCACCTTCTAGTGACATGCAGGTCAGGTACTGGTCTCCTTCTAGTGACATGCAGGTCAGGTACTGGTCACCTCCTAGTGACATGCAGGTCAGGTACTGGTCTCCTCCTAGTGACATGCAGGTCAGGCACTGGTCACCTCCTAGTGACATGCAGGTCAGGTACTAGTCTCCTCCTAGTGACATGCAGGTCAGGTACTGGTCCCCTTCTAGTGACATGCAGGTCAGGTACTGGTCTCCTTCTAGTGACATGCAGGTCATGTACTGGTCTCCTTCTAGTGACATGCAGGTCAGGTACTGGTCACCTCCTAGTGACATGCAGGTCAGGTACTGGTCTCCTTCTAGTGACATGCAGGTCAGGTACTGGTCTCCTTCTAGTGACATGCAGGTCAGGTACTGGTCTCCTTCTAGTGACATGCAGGTCAGGTACTGGTCTCCTCCTAGTGACATGCAGGTCAGGTACTGGTCACCTTCTAGTGACATGCAGGTCAGGTACTGGTCACCTCCTAGTGACATGCAGGTCAGGTACTGGTCTCCTTCTAGTGACATGCAGGTCAGGTACTGGTCTCCTTCTAGTGACATGCAGGTCAGGTACTGGTCTCCTTCTAGTGACATGCAGGTCAGGTACTGGTCTCCTCCTAGTGACATGCAGGTCAGGCACTGGTCACCTCCTAGTGACATGCAGGTCAGGTACTAGTCTCCTCCTAGTGACATGCAGGTCAGGTACTGGTCTCCTCCTAGTGACATGCAGGTCAGGTACTGGTCACCTTCTAGTGACATGCAGGTCAGGTACTGGTCACCTCCTAGTGACATGCAGGTCAGGTACTGGTCTCCTTCTAGTGACATGCAGGTCAGGTACTGGTCTCCTTCTAGTGACATGCAGGTCAGGTACTGGTCTCCTTCTAGTGACATGCAGGTCAGGTACTGGTCTCCTCCTAGTGACATGCAGGTCAGGCACTGGTCACCTCCTAGTGACATGCAGGTCAGGTACTAGTCTCCTCCTAGTGACATGCAGGTCAGGTACTGGTCTCCTCCTAGTGACATGTAGGTCAGGTACTGGTCCCCCTCTAGTGACATGCAGGTCAGGTACTGGTCTCCTTCTAGTGACATGCAGGTCAGGTACTGGTCTCCTCCTAGTGACATGCAGGTCAGGTACTGGTCTCCTTCTAGTGACATGCAGGTCAGGTACTGGTCTCCTCCTAGTGACATGCAGGTCAGGTACTGGTCCCCTTCTAGTGACATGCAGGTCAGGTACTGGTCTCCTCCTAGTGACATGCAGGTCAGGTACTGGTCTCCTAGTGACATGCAGGTCAGGTACTGGTCTCCTCCTAGTGACATGCAGGTCAGGTACTGGTCTCCTTCTAGTGACATGCAGGTCAGGTACTGGTCTCCTCCTAGTGACATGCAGGTCAGGTACTGGTCTCCTCCTAGTGACATGCAGGTCATGTACTGGTCTCCTCCTAGTGACATGCAGGTCAGGTACTGGTCACCTTCTAGTGACATGCAGGTCAGGTACTGGTCACCTTCTAGTGACATGCAGGTCATGTACTGGTCTCCTCCTAGTGACATGCAGGTCAGGTACTGGTCACCTTCTAGTGACATGCAGGTCAGGTACTGGTCTCCTTCTAGTGACATGCAGGTCAGGTACTGGTCACCTTCTAGTGACATGCAGGTCAGGTACTGGTCTCCTTCTAGTGACATGCAGGTCAGGTACTGGTCTCCTCCTAGTGACATGCAGGTCAGGTACTGGTCCCCTCCTAGTGACATGCAGGTCAGGTACTGGTCTCCTTCTAGTGACATGCAGGTCATGTACTGGTCTCCTCCTAGTGACATGCAGGTCAGGTACTGGTCACCTTCTAGTGACATGCAGGTCAGGTACTGGTCTCCTCCTAGTGACATGCAGGTCAGGTACTGGTCTCCTTCTAGTGACATGCAGGTCAGGTACTGGTCTCCTCCTAGTGACATGCAGGTCAGGTACTGGTCTCCTCCTAGTGACATGCAGGTCAGGTACTGGTCTCCTCCTAGTGACATGCAGGTCAGGTACTGGTCTCCTTCTAGTGACATGCAGGTCAGGTACTGGTCTCCTTCTAGTGACATGCAGGTCAGGTACTGGTCACCTTCTAGTGACATGCAGGTCAGGTACTGGTCTCCTTCTAGTGACATGCAGGTCAGGTACTGGTCTCCTTCTAGTGACATGCAGGTCAGGTACTGGTCTCCTTCTAGTGACATGCAGGTCAGGTACTGGTCTCCTTCTAGTGACATGCAGGTCATGTACTGGTCTCCTCCTAGTGACATGCAGGTCAGGTACTGGTCACCTTCTAGTGACATGCAGGTCAGGTACTGGTCTCCTCCTAGTGACATGCAGGTCAGGTACTGGTCTCCTTCTAGTGACATGCAGGTCAGGTACTGGTCTCCTTCTAGTGACATGCAGGTCAGGTACTGGTCTCCTTCTAGTGACATGCAGGTCAGGTACTGGTCTCCTTCTAGTGACATGCAGGTCAGGTACTGGTCTCCTCCTAGTGACATGCAGGTCAGGTACTGGTCACCTCCTAGTGACATGCAGGTCAGGTACTGGTCTCCTTCTAGTGACATGCAGGTCAGGTACTGGTCACCTTCTAGTGACATGCAGGTCAGGTACTGGTCTCCTTCTAGTGACATGCAGGTCAGGTACTGGTCTCCTTCTAGTGACATGCAGGTCAGGTACTGGTCACCTTCTAGTGACATGCAGGTCAGGTACTGGTCTCCTCCTAGTGACATGCAGGTCAGGTACTGGTCTCCTTCTAGTGACATGCAGGTCAGGTACTGGTCTCCTCCTAGTGACATGCAGGTCAGGTACTGGTCTCCTCCTAGTGACATGCAGGTCAGGTACTGGTCTCCTCCTAGTGACATGCAGGTCAGGTACTGGTCTCCTTCCTAGTGACATGCAGGTCAGGTACTGGTCTCCTCTAGTGACATGCAGGTCAGGTACTGGTCTCCTCCTAGTGACATGCAGGTCAGGTACTGGTCTCCTCCTAGTGACATGCAGGTCAGGTACTGGTCTCCTTCTAGTGACATGCAGGTCAGGTACTGGTCTCCTCCTAGTGACATGCAGGTCAGGTACTGGTCACCTCCTAGTGACATGCAGGTCAGGTACTGGTCTCCTCCTAGTGACATGCAGGTCAGGTACTGGTCTCCTCCTAGTGACATGCAGGTCAGGTACTGGTCTCCTTCTAGTGACATGCAGGTCAGGTACTGGTCTCCTTCTAGTGACATGCAGGTCAGGTACTGGTCTCCTCCTAGTGACATGCAGGTCAGGTACTGGTCACCTTCTAGTGACATGCAGGTCAGGTACTGGTCACCTTCTAGTGACATGCAGGTCAGGTACTGGTCACCTTCTAGTGACATGCAGGTCAGGTACTGGTCACCTCCTAGTGACATGCAGGTCAGGTACTGGTCACCTCCTAGTGACATGCAGGTCAGGTACTGGTCTCCTTCTAGTGACATGCAGGTCAGGTACTGGTCTCCTTCTAGTGACATGCAGGTCAGGTACTGGTCTCCTCCTAGTGACATGCAGGTCAGGTACTGGTCACCTCCTAGTGACATGCAGGTCAGGTACCTGTCTCCTTCTAGTGACATGCAGTCAGGTACTGGTCTCCTTCTAGTGACATGCAGGTCAGGTACTGGTCTCCTTCTAGTGACATGCAGGTCAGGTACTGGTCACCTTCTAGTGACATGCAGGTCAGGTACTGGTCACCTCCTAGTGACATGCACAAATATCCAGGTACTGGTCTCCTTCTAGTGACATGCAGGTCAGGTACTGGTCTCCTCCTAGTGACATGCAGGTCAGGTACTGGTCACCTCCTAGTGACATGCAGGTCAGGTATGGTCTCCTTCTAGTGACATGCAGGTCAGGTACTGGTCTCCTCCTAGTGACATGCAGGTCAGGTACTGGTCACCTCCTAGTGACATGCAGGTCAGGTACTGGTCACCTTCTAGTGACATGCAGGTCAGGTACTGGTCTCCTTCTAGTGACATGCAGGTCAGGTACTGGTCTCCTTCTAGTGACATGCAGGTCAGGTACTGGTCTCCTCCTAGTGACATGCAGGTCAGGCACTGGTCACCTCCTAGTGACATGCA